>NC_136779.1:889918-1291835 GCF_947034865.1 Barbatula barbatula | reverse complement strand
TTGGGGCTCTGTTGCCCCTTTGCCATTGAAGCGGCCCGTCCTATTGTCTTTCCTCCTCAAAGAGAACAGAGAGAGGAAGCTTTGGATTGAGGAAAAAAGGACTGGACACGGAAAGGAAGTGACTCCCCCTATCCAAAGAAATCTCTTTCTTCTCGTGTGTAAAGTTGCCCCTCGCTGAGGGGGGTCAGCTTTAAATGTTGAATTCAACTTTAAAGAGGATTAAGAGAGCAGAGGGCACACCCAGGCATGAGAATAGACCGAGATTGAGAAGAGACGGCGAGAGGAGGAAGAAGGAAGGAAGATGTTCTCCGTTTCATGATCATTTTTTATTCCTCTTTCTGGCCCCTGAGCAGATGCTGAGGCAGATGGTGGAAAATGAGTTGAAGTTTATGAGGAGGAGGTGAGAGATTGCAGGAGGGTAGCTGGGAAGGTGAATCAGAAGCGGGAAAGAATCAGGACAGGAAGATAAGAGATTTAAGAGGAAGTGATGTCATCACGGGCACAGTTCACTTTAAACCTGGATGGAATGTTCTGGGTTCAATCGAGGTTAAGATCTATTTTTTTAAACATTTTACCACCCTGATCTCACAGGAATTCATAATAAATCTGCAAATGTGTATTAATTCATACAACATAGACAAATGTACACCGTAAAAAAATGTTTATAATCAGACTAACATTTTTTGTCAGACAGAGCGACAAAAATATACAGTTAAATAAATATAAAGGATATATAATAAATGTTTTTCCCACTTTTTCTTGTAAAATTGCTGTCTTTTACTGTAATTTTATGGATTTTGACCACATTTCCTAAATAAACTTTTTAAAAATCCTGTTTCTGCCAGAAATGTATTGTTAACGTACAGTCTTTTTCTGTAATGTTAAGTTTTTGAGCGTATTTCAAAAATACATGAAAATGTGTTGAAAAAACCTGTAAAATTCTGTTTTTGTACATTTTACGAGAAAAATCTGTTTAAAAATAACATAAATCTGTAAAATTACGTTCTTATACAGTGATACTGTCATGGGTGCAAAATCAGATCAAACTAAAGCATATGAATGAGATTGTACAATTTCAATCCAAAAATCATGTTTACTACACGTTTACTATAATAAAACCCCTGGTTCATTTTCATACGGGTAATTATTTAATGCAACAATGATCAGATTTATTAGTTTGTCACTGTATGGCCTTCTTGTGTTTTCCTTCCTTTAATGCACGTGGCAAAGCTAAAGGTATTACAAAGGACTACTGAGAGACAGCGATCACATGCGATTGCATTAAAACATGCGATTCCAGCTGCCTGAGAGATGGATGCGGCTCAGGCAGGGCCATCAAAGCACCTCCATCCCCAAACCGAAAAACAGCAGCACGTTCTCTCTCCGGAGGGGCCACAATCGCTGTTTTTACATTTGGCCATCATTTCTGCCCATGAGGAATATGGATGTGAAATGAAATATTCAGGTCTATTGTCTGATTTATCTGCTACATTATGCAGCAGCATCAGCTCGGCAGTTTAAAGGATGGTTTCTCTGCATTCAGGACCTGCCCGCTGGGGGTCCGACAGCCTATCGGCTTCCTGCTGCATAAACGCGGTCGGTTCGTCTGAGCACTTCAATATGTTCTACTTGAAGGTTTTCGGCATGCAGAATTTCTAAGCAGAGATCGAGGAGACAAACCTTGGGGGAACGAAGCGTTGAGCTCGGAAATGATGAATCTGCGTGCCATCCGTTCTTGAAACGGGTGAACAAAATGTTATTCATTTTCAAACTGATGGGAGAGCGGTGCACAACAGTCTCCAGTAAGTAATACAACTGACAGACGGTGGGTGACAACGCTTATTTTGGAAGAGAGTGGAAGGCTGTGTGTGTCCACTTGTGATACATACAACATACAAATTAACTATTTTGTGTGCATATAAGAAAAATGAAAACGAAAGAAGTACCATTCATATTTATATAAATATTTACATATATAGATTTATACAGATGCCTCATTAGACATTGTTTCCATGGGTCGCAATGCGCACGTCTTCCACCATATTGGAACTGTCAAAAGCTGCAGCTATAGTTATACACATGTATAAACATCAAAAGTTATGTGTTTTTGATAAGACCCAAATATTATAATTGCTAAACTAACAAGATACAACAAGACGAAGATCTTAGCTAACATAACATAAAGATACACAGATATTAAATTTCTCCACAGATACTGCTTATTCAGTGATATCTGCCTATGCTCTACTGAATGCTGATTAACTTTCTTAATGTTATTAATTCATATAATTATTAATATTGAACATCAAACTGGTCATGTTCCTAATAGCATTTTCTTGTCCTTATTTGATTGCCAGGATATATATGCCCCGAATATCGGCTGTTTTTAAGTTTTTATTTTATTGGCCGATAAATCGGTGCATCTCTAAAAAAATATTTATATAGATAGTTTTAATATACATATTGAACGTCCACCCGCAATCCTGCCTCTAACCCTAAAGTCACAGGTATCTTAATAAAACGTACAAACGAGACTGGACAAATTCATACGATTATAAATCGGAAAAAAGAGATTCAAATGTTGTGACTATGCGACAAACTCCTGTGAGATTATGTTGAATATTGTTTTTTAAAACTCTAGCCAACAGATTCCCATCTGTGAAAGATTTTTACAACCAGAGATGTGGTGGCATCTTGAAAACTTTAAAATGGCCGACATGTCAACATTTAAGGAGTAGATGAACACAACAATCACTCAAAAGGAGAATTTACCTATATTGGTTGAATGTAATTGCCTAGTAAATGCGTGTTTTAGAGAAAGTATTTTAACATTAAAGATTAATTGACACACAAAGACCTTAATCTTAAATGTTTACCGTCATGTTCCTCTTAAAACAATGCCATCATCTCAAATACACTTCAGCACAAAATATCAAATAATCAACACTTTTATCTCTCGGTTGTTTTAAAAAACGCTGTGAGATAATCATGCCATGTTTAATACGAGTTGCCTGTAAACGGATGCGTGCTGGTGTGTCCTTGCAGGCCAAATAAAACGCTGTAGGTGCTAAATTATGGCAACATATTTACAGCGAGTCTGTCGTGAGCGCAGAGCACCGTCTTCAACATCATAAGATTCAAAGGAACAGATTTATCGCTTTGACCTTGATACATGTACTCAGAGTAAGAGACTTGCCATAGACATCTATCGTTTCTATACTGACCTAAGAATATGTTTCTATCCTCTAGCCACACTCCTACACCCAACTCGAACAGAAAACTTTATGCAGTTTTACATTTTTCAAATAAAAAAGAATGTTGTTCAGTCACAGTTTTGACAATCCTTTTGTGTTTTGACAAACACAGATCACACAAACACAGACTTTTGTTTACTGAGTATCAGTTATACAAACACATTAGAACTGGTACTTTTCAGCTTATGCTTGTTTACAATCTGCGTGGACGGTGGGCCTGAGATTTTATCACATAAACAGATAGTCAGACTCATACTTCGAAATAAATCACTTACACTGTTGCATTGCTCACAAACTAGACGTCTGCATGATAATCTGTGGAGCTATTTGATTAGAACGCACGCACGCACAAACACACACAACACAAGATTCATGCGCGCCATACTTTCATCAAGTAAAGAAAAAAACAGAAATTGGATTTACAGGCGATGGAAGTGATGTGCACTCAGAAAATTTTAATATGCTATTAAGTTCCCACTTCAATTTCATTTTATGAATATTTTCCTTAGGGATGGCAGACATCAGCAGAGAAAGATAGAAATTTAAAAAAGATAAATAGTGCCATTAATCCGCAGTGTTTCACTTTCATTATCCTTGAAAATGAGCCGCTATTTTTCCAATGAAATGCTCCTAATGAGATCCTTACACTTAATTCAGCAGCTCGAAAATGACCACGTTCAGAACATTTTAATTCGTAATTAAGTGGCATTTAACATAATGTAATTCATCTTTATATACAGTTGAAGTGACAAGCTGCGGTCGAGATGTTGATGTGCACAGTTCTGCTTTCTGAAGGCTCTCAAACTGCTGCGGATCCACATTGAAATCAATATGTCTAATAGATTTTTATGAAGGGAAGAAAGGAAAATACGGAAGAAAACATTCAAATGTTATTTTAACACGTCATTATTACAAGGGTCATCATTGACACCAAAACATCCAATATATGAAAACATACCTGATGAAGAGAAAATGTACTGCATAGCAGGAATGACAAATTACTGACACCAAGTAGGATGAACTTAATGTTCTTGGGTTTATTTGTGCAATTATTTTTAATATGAACAATTTAAAACTGTGTGCAAACATAACACAAATAATAAGTAAACCCTGCTGTTTTTTACAGTGTATCCATAGATGTACTGTACGTAATGGATGTAAATGTAGAAATGATCATCACATTGGTTTGAGAGGAGAGATTCTGCAGCTTCGAAACAATTCAAAGAATATTAATTTATGAGAGAATAACTTTAAACAGATGACAACGTGGGAGGAGCTGGAGAAAGGTTTTTGGTGGAATCAGCGAAAAAATGAGTGTCAGCTAAATTCGTGACTACACTATTGAAGTGGTTTTGTTCCTCTACCATAAGAAAGAAAAATCACAGATGACGTGTTTCTAAAATCTCAAGACATTAATGAGATTAAAAACTTTCCTTAACCTCTCATCTGTGTCTCAGATATTTCTCTTGGGAAAAATGGTCAGACGATGTCTCAAACTGAGCTCAGATTTGTCTCGTATGCAGTCAAAAGTCAATATTATTCAATATGACTCAATATGAACTCAATCGTCATCAAATTAAACCAAATCCTAAATAATCTTTGTGTATTTTCATAACATTTAAGTTAATATTTAAATGAAACAAAAGTGAAAACTCCATTAAATCTCCCGAGTTACAAAAGAGCTGCTTTTTTAAATATATAAAATTATAATAAATAAATGACATTCGTCAACGGATCAATTTCTGGAAAACCTGTGCACCTGCACAACAGCACCACAGCTACAAGCATCCGTCTCTCTCTCTCTCTCTCTCTCTCTCACACACACTAGTCCTCATTTTTATGGATGGATAGAACAGAGTGTGTGTCAGGGATAATGGTTTGCGAAGAGTGAAATAGCAGAGAAAAAGGCTAATCAGCACGTGACCTCCACTGACGGGTCGTTCATCTTGCCATCCATCTGAATTATTTCCTGTGAAACTCTCACAAAGGGAAGCAGGACAATTTGTTTGTCTCACAGTTGCAGTTTTTCTATAATCTGTTTCCTTTCCATTCCATCAAGCATCTTTTTTTTAAGATGTAGTTCTTCTGGTTCCCTGATGACACGTGAAATAATGGACAAATGTGAAAAATAACACCTACAGACACAAGGACCGACTTCAATCTGATATAATCATCTGAGGACATTTAAAGGAACACTCACCAAAAAACTATTAAATCCTTGTGCTGTTTACACATTTCTAAAGAATGTTTGAGGAAAAAGATGTAATGTAATCTGGATTTGACACACGACTCACAGCTCAAGAGATTGAAAGAGCTCTTCTTGTGTTTCATTTAAATCTTAACTTGGCATCATATGTTTCTCCTTAAACTTCTTAGGAGAAATAAAAGAGAAACAAATGAGAGTGTAATTGCACATAAAGTTTATGGAGGTATAAAATAAATG
Source organism: Barbatula barbatula (assembly GCF_947034865.1). Lineage (NCBI taxonomy): Eukaryota > Metazoa > Chordata > Actinopteri > Cypriniformes > Nemacheilidae > Barbatula > Barbatula barbatula. The sequence goes on along the minus strand of NC_136779.1, from coordinate 1,286,138 downwards.
TAGATTGTATACTGTAGGTAAAATAATCTGGATTTGGGGAAATTTGATAAATTCATATTGAGATCATCTGTAATATTGACTTTTGATTGCAGATCTCAGATTGACACATTGTTGACATCTCCTCTGAAACTGGAATGACAGACACATTTGTCAGATTTCGGACTCGTTTTCTCAAGAGAAATATCTGAGATGCAGAGGAGACTTTTTATTTTCTCTTCATTTCATCTCATTGATGTCTAAGAACAGGAACAGCATTCTTATATTTTTCTTACGTTTTAAACACAGAACCTTAGGTGTAGATATTTAATTATCAATAGCAAAGTCCGTACAATGGTCACCATCAGAAACATAAAGGACCAAGAGTCATTTGTCAAGACACAGTGATAATAGGTTGTTGTTGTTGTGTGTGTGTGTGGTGGGGGGGTTTACTCACAGCATTCACAGACAATTTGTAAAGCGCTCTGCGGACGCTGGGCTGCAGACACCAGAACAGCTGGGGTTCTGCGAGATGGATACACGCGAGCTGCGAGGTCCATTTCAATCTGAATGAAGACAAAAGAAGCGCAGACGCAGCGAGCGTTTGCCGTCAGAGGCATGAGATGATGCTTTCAGACCGACCCAGATCCCTCGGCCGCCTGACATGCACACATTCACAAGGTTAAACGGGAGTTCATCACCCCGGGCTGATTTGCATTTTTATGTAATTTCAAGTAAATGCTCTTTTAGTCAACAACTCTATAATTAATTTACCCTTCAGCCCTGACACGACCACAACACACACAACCAGTAAAGTAAACACATTTAGGTTAAACATTAACCGAGGGAAAAGCTGAAATTGAAAAAGTTTAGATAAACACTCGCTCATATTTGGGTTTCTGTGCATTTATATTAAATCATTGAACACTTTTCAAATTTCTAAGTATTTTGAGTCAGAATTTCTGACAAGTACAGCATTTGAGGTGTTGACTGCAAACAAAAGTAAGACACTCTTTCTCTCCGCCATCGTCCCTACAGAAAGAGAGGGAGAGAGAGAGAGAGAGAGAGAGACAGAGAGAGAGACAGAGACAGAGACAGAGACAGAGACAGAGACAGAGACAGAGAGACAGAGACAGAGAGACAGACAGACAGACAGAGAGAGACAGAGAGAGACAAAGAGAGATAGATTAGAGAGAGAGAGAGAGAGAGAGAGAGAGAGAGAGAGAGAGAGAGAGAGAGAGAGAGAGAGAGAGTGAGTGAGTGAGAGTGAGAGAGAGAGAGAGAGAGAGAGAGAGAGAGAGAGAGAGAGAGAGAGAGAGAGAGAGAGAGAGAGAGAGAGAGAAAGAGACTCAGAAAGAGAAAGAGAAAGAGAAAGAGAGAGAGAGAGAGAGAGAGAGAGAGAGAGAGAGAGAGAGAGAGAGAGAGAGAGAGAGAGAGCGAGAGAGAGCGAGAGAGAGAGAGAGAGAGAGAGAGAGAGAGAGAGAGAGAGAGACAGTGACCTGCAATCAGTAGTAAAAAATAATCCATTATTTTATAGTTTCCTCATGTTATTTCAAACTTGTATGACTTCCTCTATTCGGCAGAACACAAAAGAAGATATTTTGAAAAAAGTTGATAGCCTAACGTTATTGAACCCCATTGACACCAAACCAGACATTTCTGAAAATATCTTCTTTTGTGTTCCACTGAAGAAAGAAAATAGCAGGTATTGACATGTTGGTAAATAAATTATGCAAGAATTTTCATTTTAAAGGAGTTGTTCATTTTCAAAATAAATGTTCATGATCATTTATTCATCCCCTGTTGTCATCCAACATGTATATGTATTTTATTCTTTAGTCGAAGAGATCATTATTTTTTTTTTAAATTACAGATCGTTTCGCTAGATAAGACCCTTAATCATCGTCTGGTATCATTTAAAGCCCTTTGAAGCTGCACTGAAACTAAAATTTTGACCTCCAACCGTTTGGAGTCCATTGAAGTCCACTATATGGAGAATAATCCTGGAATGTTTTCATCAAAAACCATAATTTCTTTTCGACTGAGGAAACAAATACATAAACATCAAGGATGACAACAGGGGTGAGTAAATTGTCATGAAAATGTATTTTGAAAGTGAACTACTCCTTTAAAATATAGTCCAGTTTTGTGATGTGGGCGGGGCTTAATGACATAATTTTATCCTGCAGTCTGTCAGGGTTGATGTCATCCATGTGCTGTTCCTGCCCTGTTTACCTGTTAATAACTCCTGCGGTCCCTCACGGCCGCTGTTGTGCACCTGCAGCATGCCATACCCTCACCTCCAGCTCAGTCTGCTGGGAGTCTGGCAGATGTTTGCCTGGCACAGGTGATACCTGGAGATCAGATGAGAACAGTGAACGAGTGTAACAGCATGTGTACGCTCGTCACGCAAACACACAGCAAGAACCGAATACAGATGTGTGGAGTTACCTGTCAAACTGGTTACTGAGCCGTAAACCACTCAACGGATTTATCAGCAATCCACAACACCAGACTGAAATTCTGCTGGAATGAGACACGCTTGTTTGTTTGTATAGGGAGAAAATAATCTTGGTTCAGAGCATTTACCCGACCGCACGTGAGTTTACCGAGGCCTGAGACTCGTCTTAATGTGCTGTTTATGTGTTTGTTTGTTTGTGGGAGTCAGGAGTGAGCCAGGAATGATAAACGAGAGCCGGTTTCCTCCGACGGCCTCCGTGTCGCAGGATGGATGAGCGTGGCGAGCCCGTTGCGTCACGCCGATGGAGGGGGCAGTTAATTACTCGTGATGGACTGATTCCACCATTGTGATGCCCCGCGGCGGCCATATTGGCCAGGTTCAATTTACACTACAGACGGTTATCAGATTAACTGTGGACTTCGAAACCTATACTACAGGTGCTATACTGATGCAGCCTTGCTATCCCATGATGCACTGCGACAAGCTCACCAGAAAAAAAATCCATTCAAGGCAAAGCATGAGAAATGTTATGAATACTTCTAATTCAATTTATAAATTAAATCAATTGTATTATTCAATGTATTTGTGTGGTTTTATACACATTGGTATATAGCATCAGCTTGGGAACATGCTGCCGTCAAACTCCAAAAAAATCAAGCTGAAGGTTGAATCTTTGCATAAGGAAACTTTAATGCAAATGAGCCACTTTTGATTTTCCACTAGTAAGAAATCAGACTATTTTGGAGCACAGCCCAAGTAACTCTCTCATGATATGGTTTATGTGCTCTTTAAAAGGTGAAGAACATGGCAAAGGATGAATCACACAGAGGACAGATGCATCAGGCCATATCTTCACATTTTTTTTAATATTGGTTATTAGTAGCAACACAAATTAAAAACTATTATAAAGAAATATTGAGGACATTAGACGGCTGTCATGAAATTTAAGGAACAATCAAGCTGATCACTGAAGATCTCAACGGATGAAGGTTATTCTATAAAGTATTTTTAACCTGAATATCACAGCAGTGATATAGAAATAAAGAAAAGAGAAAAACGTCAAATGTATACTGTGTATTAGTTTTGTTTCATATGCAGACAGCATTGACTATGTCTCAAATGTTTCTCATGATGACTGTTAGGACAAATAAATGAAAAGAAGACAAATGTTGAGATATTGAAAAGAATCAAAAATAATATTAGTTTTTAAATGAAATTGATCGGAAAACTTTTAATTCAAATTGAAAACTTTAATCTGATATCTTGAGAAATCAAAGCACAGTCTGAGACCTTGTTGAGACACAAATGAAACTTACTTACTGTCGTCGTTTTCTCATAGCGAAACCTAAGCATTCAGTTCTCAAGTCTTCATAGAAGTCTCCATTTAACCTCACGACTGTCTTTGAGAAAAATATTACATATTATAGAAATGATTAAAGGTCATTTTCTTTCTTTTGAGATAGCAAGATAATGCTGTGTGTGCATGCGTGAACATAAATGTTTTGTATATGAGAAACAGAGAGAAACTTGCATTTAGCAAACATTTATCTAACGGTCCAATCATCATTCCTCAGTTAGAGGTGGAAAACACACACGCTCCTGCATTACCTTCTCAAAGAATTGAGCTTGTGTGTTGTAGTAGATATTTGTGTCCGGATAAATGATGAGAGTATTAGCATAACTACAGGCTCTAGAAGAGACCGTGTCTGATGCCATGAGCCACAGCGATGAGAGATTATGCCCATGGGCTGATTCGGACAGACGGGCTGGTTCCCATATTGCACCAGGGTGCAGGAAAGCTGTTTTTCGTCGCTACAGAGCAGCTCAGCTGTGTAACACACACACACAGTTACTATGGACCTGCTTCAGGGCATGAACTGGGAAAAGATGCTGTTGCTATCTTCAACCTTCAGATCATTAGACTACATCCAATGCCTAATAAAACACAACCCAACTGATGAATCTACTGTCTGGTTTCAGGTCTGCTAAGGACAGATCCGCTTATTTGACCAGAACATCATTTTTTGGTTCAGATCAGAGGGGCAGTAAGATGAGTTTGACCCATATAGAATAAGAAATGATAAGAGTTATTATTTTCAGTTTCCCCTAAAGGTAGCAGAGAGAGCATGACACTAACACTATTTTTATTTAAGCACTTCAGGGAATCACTTTAGGAATTATTTCTAAATCTGCATATTGTATGAACCACCAGGTCCACCACCCTGGTGTGTTCGATATCAGACAGATTAACCTGGTTATCAGCCTTTGGGACACAATATAAAACATAGATTAGCTGAGAGGTGAAATGAGCTGCTATAATATCAGACCTGCTTTTTATTACTCAAATCGTTTAAAGATTATACAGCCATGAGTTTCTAAAGTTCGTTTTTTTATTCGTATTTTTATATGATATCATATTATATACCTCTTTACAGAATGATTTTCCTAATTATTTTGAGTTGATGAGAAGGAGGGACAGACAGTCAGAAATCATCTGTTATTTCATCTGTGAAGAATTTCTCATTTCGTTTTATAATTTATATTTTCAGTGTGCTGCGTTTTACTGCTGCTTCCTAAAAGGCACATTTCTGCGAAATCATGTTTTATGGTGTAAAACGTGGGCTGAACAGCAGTTAAAGTTAAATATTGAACTTTAATTTCTCAGCGTGATTTTTGATGCTTTGATGGGACAGTAACTTTAAATGGCTTGTGGATGTACTGAGACAACACGTGCTGTCAGTCTTTCGTGGAAATGAGTGTATCATTAAGTACATTGCAACGTGTTTTTGAAACGATTTATTAATTGGAAACAATATTAATAATAACAGGCTACTTATAAACCAATATAATTATTATAATAAATATTATTGTTGTGTTTATAATTATTGAAAAATATTTATTTTTAATTATTATGAATAAATACACATTTTCCTCTTGAAGTGCACGCTAAATTAATAAATAAGATATTCTATACATATACATACATACATATATATATATATATATATATATTAACACACATTACTCTGAATAGCAGCATTTCATTATGTGTGTGTCCATTTACTAACTAATATGCCTTTGTTAATAGACAACATATATCTAACAGCTAACTGATTCACCTTTTAATTTTGGGCCTAAATGGTAAGATCAATGGAAAACTGTTGTAATGATCTAATTAATTATGTCGAAATGAAACGCGAGCGCAGAATCAATCTCTCGCGTAAAGCCTCCATCTGCCCCCCTCTCAATTCAACCTCCGAGGCCTATAACTCTTTATTTCACAGCATACAGCTCGTTTTGCGCCAGACGTTTTATTGTATAATAATTAAAGGTTCGGTTTGTTTAAATGCTTTAATATAACTCACTTATAATCACGTTTGGAGACCTCTCTAGCCAAAACACGCGGTTCATTACTGTCAGCCAGATGTATTGCGAAAGAAATTACAAAATGCAAGAATTATGATTATAAACTTTAATGGAAAAAGAAACTATAAATAGGATTCGAAAACATAAAATACGAACAACATACATATTATTTTTAGCAAATGCATGAAATGCCAAATTTTCTGTTTGGATTTGAAATTCGTTACCTGATTCGACATACTCACATTAATGTGCTGTTCACATTATCGAAAGCATCTGTTAGCAATAGTGCTAACTCCTGCCAATATCTCCGAATCCTAAAACAGCTTTAAATGGAGACACACATTATTAAAAACATGAAATGAAATGTATGGATATAAAATACAGCGGAATTAAATTTTGACGACGAAATCGAAATCGTTAGTCATGTGGATGGTGTGGAGTCAGACTCACTCTGGTGATGCTCTCGACTCGAGCTCGGTGCGTCTGATCTATTAGTGGCGTTGCCATGAGAACGGGAGGCTGAGAGAAGGAGGAAATATCTTCACCTCTGGGCTTCCTCGGTGAGCATCCTCAATGCTCAACAGAACGACGAGTGAGAGCAGAGGAAAGTGGAAACGGAGAGATTCATCTTCGAGTTGCGTGCGGTTCCCTTCTGGTGTTTGGAGAGCTCACAGACTCCGCACAGCGCAAGACTTAAGATGGATTACTCACTGTCAGTTCACAGGGCCCTAATGAAATTAAGACCTAAGATTTTACATTTGATATCTTTTAGTTGATTTAAACTTTTAAGTACATGTCTGAAGTAGGCTATATTAAGTGAACTACGGTAAAATTAGACTGTTGAATAATAATGCAATTTGTTTAACGCATTGCATGTCGCTTTATTGTTTTGTTTAAATGTATTTGTCCTTTATTTTTTTAATAAACTATTTAATAATGAATTGCATTCGGCATTTAAATGCTTTTCAAGCTTTTTCGGTATCCATCTGTCTAATGACGCACTGATATAATACACTTAAATATATAACTCGAAGTGCTGCTATGATTTACAATGTCAGTTCAAATTCAGTGTGAAATTCTTCCAAGGGTGACAAAAACACTAACACTTAATTTTAGAAGTCTACAAAAAAGAGCACGAGACGCAGAGAGCACAAGGGCAGGGGGAAAGGCTGGGAGGGGGGTCTTGCAGAAAAAAAAACCAGCTTTGGGGAAGGTGTGCAACGGAGGGTGAAATTAGAGCCCGCAGTGCTACCAGAAGCTTCTCCAAAAACACCAGGAGAAAGAAAAATCATCCTCCTCCAACCTAACTAGGAGGCAGACTAGCCGACTTGCCCCCTGCGCTCCTCAGAGATCCGTCTACAACACTGCATGGACATTTCGCCTATACTGCAGCTTTCCAGAGTCTTTCCAGATACAAGGAATTATTGTCATATCACGCCTCATAGAATTTTTCATTATTTAAATCATTTATTTTATAACATTAAAAAATAAAAACTATTTTAAAATATTGTATGAGACAATACTTTATCGAAATAAATATTGTAAACGAAATTACCTGAATTTACGAATCGTATTTTCCATTTTATTTTTGTCATGGATTATTTATATTACATCGTGATGTTAGCGCCGTCCTAGTCTCGCATGACACTTTGGGATCATCTAAATACATTACCAAAGGTATCCTCTTGAGTTTGTAAAAAACCTACATAATATTTAAAAATTCGATCTGATTTATCGAAGTAAAGGATTTGTTTAAAGCGAATAAATATTGTTAAAAATATTTAAGAGATGTGACATATTATTATGTCTTATGCAAAAACATAAATACATGAATTAATTGCAAAAATATACAATTGCCTCAACCTTGTTTTAGACTCTGGAGACCATACAGCACCACCTACAGTCAGTCTCTCGCACCCCGACCGGAGCCAAACTTGCTCACCGCAGAGACAAGCGCAGAAAATCAAAACAAGATGGTGTTTAAATCAAACCATAATCACGCCATCGACCTTACCATTAAAAATAAAGTGGCGTCAGGGCGAGAAATTAGACCTGCGCTTTACCGTCAACCTGCTCATTCAGCATTATTTCTGAAGGCCACAGCTTCGAGCTTTTGTTTTAAGCGTTATTATGGGATGCTTAGAGCTGAAGGTGACCATGTTAATTCGCTACAAATGTTCATTTTACGCATCTAATTGCCGCTGTGCTGCCATTACCACCCTCGTCTGTTATTCGTTAGAAAACTGATATCAAAAAACATGCCATTGCCATTTTACGCGCACTTCATATAAGGGGTTTAAAGGTCTCCAACGATTATCACAGAAGAAAATGAAATGATTCGCTCTCATCCTCGCCTAATTTCTACTAAACTCTCATTCATTTAGCTGCATTCAGCTTTTCCCTCCCCTTTTGGAGTGACAGGCGGATGGAGCCACATCTGAGCGAATCACAAAGTGCTGGAATCTACTGCCTTTGTCTGATACACTCGTCCAAAGAGGCGAGAGGGGATCTGCGCAAAGGAGGGGGGCTGGAGCTTTTACAAACCAACACAAGCGACCCAAGTCGTTCAGTCCCGGGCCGTGTGCGCATGCAAACGAATCGCGTTGTTATTATTAGGACAGGTAGACACAGGACACCCGCAGCCTCCAATGGTTCTGCTATCTGTCATCCATGCGCAGAACCGAACCACGACAGCCCTGCACCTGCTAAACGAAACCACCGGGATTTAACCGAATGGAAGGCACGAATTCTGGACATCGACCTCTGAAAGAATCATGCAAGCCCAAAACATTTAAACAAGCATTCATTTGAAAACAGTTCGTTCTGTCTAGAAGAGCATGCGGTCATGACTGACACCTGACAAATCCTCCGTCCATTGGCACTGAACGGACTGTTGCAACTTTCTGAAGTGTCCTCGTCCTCGGCTGGATTCACGTTACATATCCTCGTTTCTTTCAGTTGTTATTCGTACAAGAAAGACGAGACGGCGACTTCAGTTGATTTTCTGTCTTTTCTCTGTTATCCGATGGATATTCATTGTAAGGCAGACCACTTCACCGCCATGCACCGTGAGTTTCACAGGAGTTTGTCTGAAGAATATATCATATAGCCAATTTAGATCATCAGGGGAAAGCAACTTTGTAAAGAGCTGAGGTACAATAAAAAAAGAAGGTCGAAATTAGACAGTGCGCATTTTCCATTGAAGAACAAATAGCATAAATGTATGAACTGACAAAATGAAAAATGATAATAAAAACTCGATTAATTAACAAGGTAAATTTGAAATGCATTTTGTATTGAAATTGAAATTAAAAACACGACTATATATATATATATATATATATATATATATATATTATTTACAATATAACTGAATACGTAACTATCACAATAGTTGTCAGGGTTTTTGCAATAATTAATTTCATGTCGCCAACAAAGTACAACATATTTGAAATGATTCAAATTACATTTTCATAGCCGTAGTAATGAAAAGCCTTTAATGCAGAGTGATTCATGTTTCTGAAAAATAGTGTTGTGAGCATTAATTGAATTAAAAAACACACAGAAAAAAGGAGAATAACATTACAACAATATGTAATGCGATCACACATAACTGTTTCATTATTTATATCCAGGGGAATGAAAACAATAAATGCTCGTGTAATTTAATCGCTCGCCCACGAGTAACAAACCCAAGCATTGTCTCAACGGGAATATACGACCAGGGTGGGAGTTTAACGTGCGTCTCCAGCACTTAAAAACACGAACTTTACAAATATCAATTTAATTAAGACAAAGTCTTCAAACAGTTACAGAGCAATGTCAAATTCTCCTTTGATTTCATACAAAAATATGGGGCTCTTAAAAATGATGTTGTTCGTTTGAATTAAAAAACCTCGTTACATATTATTATTATTATTATTATTATATTATGTAAATATGCATTTTTATAATTGTGTTGAAACTAAATAGAGAGTAGGACAAAAAGCCAACGACAATACATTTTAATGATGCGTCTGCGCATATGCATATCGGATTGGATTGTACATTCGTTTGACGAAAATAACGCAGATAAGCACTTATATTAGTTGTATATATCATACAAACATCTGTACAGGTTTAATGTTAGTAATATGATCTAATATCATGTATTATCAAACCAAAAACGCGCTGTTCAATATAGTGACGGCCTGTATGTAATGTTATGGTTTGGTGGTTTGGTGTTGTTGTCTCCGGTATAGGGCATGGGGGAGTGAACCAGCTGGGCGGGATGTTCGTGAACGGCAGGCCTTTACCTGACGTTGTGCGCCAGAGAATCGTGGAGCTCGCGCACCAAGGGGTCAGACCCTGTGACATCTCGAGACAGTTGAGGGTCAGTCACGGCTGCGTCAGCAAGATCTTGGGCAGGTGAGACCCCCAAAACAACATATTTACTCGAAGACGCCCCTGTAGAAGCAATGCGTAATGCATCATAATAGAGTAAATAAAACATGTAACATTTAACAGCACATCATTTGGAATGAGGTAAGGTTGCACATTTCCACATTTGTCTGCTCTTCTCTATACTACATCTGTGGTTATTTCTTTTTTTTGAGAAATAGATGTTACACATCTCACTTTCACTTTCCATAATATGGCTATAATTTATCCAAATCAGGCAAAATAATTCGCTTTTATTTGTAAGAACCGTGCCCACACAGCCATGCCGAGAACATTTTAAATTCTCTCGATTTGAAAATGATTTTATTAAATGCAATTTGTTAACAGCATCTGATTTCAATAAAAAGGTCAAGTTGTAAAATGCTAATGAGTTTTCAGGCTTTGCTTATTAAATAGATTAAATGCAATGGGTTATACATAGATTTGTTAGCCCAAACACATCTCGCGTGCACGCGATTTGATGTAAGATTTTCAAGTATCTCGTTGAGAGCAGTTTTTCCAGATACAAATATGTGAAATTCTGTCAATTTATTTCAAGTATTTTTTAAATGAGTAAACCAACCAGATGCACAAATCATATAAGATAATGTCGGGACAGTGCTGTTATGAGCTCTGTTAAGTAGCTTAAACATAATTTTGTTAACACGCAGCTGTCGTTAATCGTCCTGTGTTTATTAGTTTTGGTCATGTTATGAATTACAGACGGTTCTCGTTTCCTCAGGTATTATGAGACTGGCAGCATTAAACCTGGAGTTATCGGAGGATCCAAACCCAAAGTGGCAACGCCGAAGGTGGTGGATAAAATAGCGGATTATAAGAGACAGAATCCCACCATGTTCGCGTGGGAGATCCGGGACAGGCTGCTGGCGGATGGCATCTGTGACAACGACACGGTCCCCAGCGTCTCCTCCATAAACAGGTGATTTAACAATAAAAAAGCTACTGAAGTCATTATATACAGAAGCATATCTGCGAGCTCTGGTGCCAAACGTATCCTTATGGAAATGATGATGGAAAGAAAAAAATGTATAATGATGCTTAACATATACCAACATTTGGAAACGTTAAATAGTTATATTGGGGAAAGACATGCACGAGTGAAGGAAATAATATTTCAGAAGAAACATACATAGTAAAATATTTTCTGATAAAATAGCATGGATGTGTTTCGGTTGTTTCTGTATTTTTATACAGTAGCTGGAGTTAACTGTGCTCTATTAAGGTTTTGATGTTCGGCGTTGTGCCGGTGGTCTTGTGGCTGTAATTCAATCCTCTGCTGCAAACTAGCTCAACAATGACAGAGACCAAACCTATAAAATCTTATCAGACCGAGTGAAAACCGATCAATGGACGGTGATCTAAAAGAGACAGCCACAGCCCCCTCAATTACACTTTATAGTGCTCATCTTCTCTTCGTTTTATTTCCACAAAGATAGACATACGACGCCATCATTTGGAAGAGAGATTGCCAGGCGTCTTATTCTTCATAATTTACTTAATAAATATCCCCAAAAAGTCACAAAATCGAGATCGTAGTGAAACAATAAAGACTAAATGATGTTTATTTGTGCTATTATAATTCATTAATTTGAAGAAAAATTCATTCTTGATAAAATGCAATTGAATGAAAATGTTTATGATCGTATGCACTGGCTTCATGATGTCCAGAGAGTTAATGTACAGCTAATATGGGGGAAATCTACAGTATGCACAATCTATAATCCAATATGATCCTATTTACATCCTTATAATTGGGTAAAAGGGTGGTTCGGGGTGGCGTGTTAGACCTGCGTGGAAAAAATCAAAACGGTAAAAAGAAGCAGTGAGGCTGAACTTTGGTTAAGATTCACTCTTCCATAAAACCAGACTCTGCATTACATTTTAATGAGCGGATGCCAAATAATAGAAGAGCCCACACAGGAGAAGAGGAGGCAAGAAAAAAATTCATTTCATGCCTCATGGTCGCCTAAAAAGGGCCATTTGAACGTCTTTTAACATGAACTTGTGAGATAAATTCAAAATGTTCGTTCATGTAATTACTGAAGCCCCTTAAACGCCTTTAAATCTAATTGAATTCACTTAGGCTATTCTGAAAAAAGAAAATATGGCTTTGTTTATGAAGAAAATTAAAATATGAATGCACCGTGTGATTCTGGAAAAGTTTAACTTTAATGAAACACTATTTATTCCTAGATTTTATTTAGCAGTATAATGGTATACTCATGCCTGAGGTCCTGTCTGGAGAGAGAGAGAGAGAGAGAGAGAGAGAGAGAGATCCTTAATCATTTGATAAGGCAAAAACAAGCAATCTATTATATACAGCAAAATGAAGAGCGTTTCCATTGATAATATTTGAATCAGTAATTCATGAATTTTTAAGTAAAAAGAATGTTATTATTCAACACTTTGTAGCAAACTTTTATTCAATAATTGAATGCTTTACGATGCATTGAGACAAAGAGCTAAACTGAATGTCTATGTGTATACAATTTTCTTAAAAATGACAGTGTTTCTGATGTACTAAACTGTCTCCACAACCAACAAGTGACAATGAAACCACGCGCTTACAAAAACCTCCTCAATGCCGCTCAATATTATGGATTCACTTGTAAAGTCATTTTAATATTTCTTCTGAGGATTTTCAGACGCTGCAAAGATATCAATTCACTCTTCCAAATGACTTTTTCAATGAGAGAAACATAGATTGTGGATAAAGTCTGCAGATTTATTCTCCCCAGGCCATGCAAGGGGTCAGACACTGGTTTTAAAGGAGAAATGAAATATAATATTGATATGTTGTCACTGGTGGAGAGCAGGTTCTGTCTGATCTCTCTCGCTCTGCCCCGAGGACACGTCCTAAAGCCACCGGTTATTTCAACAGATATCAATATTACAAGCACAAGCATTTTAATGGATTTATATATTTGTGCTTTGAATAGGATCTGTCGTGGCAGCTTGTTCTAAATATTTTTACAATCAATAATCTTCATGGGGCATGAAATGAAAGATGTGTCGCAGGAAATGCATAATCTTTGCATGCAGTATGCAAGTATATACTTATTGCTCAGACGTTTCTCTTTCTTAGAGATTTGACTGAGCTCTCAATCAACTTAGTCTCATAAAATTGCTTATGAGAAATAAAAACAAACACAAATGAGCATGTAATGATTGAGACACATGAAGAGTCTGGAGGTGTCACACGAATGTAGATTGTAGAGGTCAAATAATCTGGATTTGGGTAAATTTGATGAATTTGATATTGAGGTCTTCAATAATATTGACTGTCGATTGCAGACTTTGTTTGACACATTGAAACTCTAATGACAGAGACATTTGTAAGACTCTCTTTCTTAAGAGAAATATCTGAGACTCAGATGAGATTTAAGGAAAGTTTCCTTTGCTCTCACTGATGTTTAGGAGAAATAATTGAGACGTCAGAAACCTCATCTGATATTTTTCTTATGGTTTACTGAATGCCAAAAGTCTCAGGTGACATCTTTCTTACACGCTCATTCTTTAATTTAGTCGATTTATTAATCTCATTTGATTTCAAACACTATTTGTAAAATCCGTTAAGATCCGTACACACATAATAGCAAGGTTCACGGATGCTTCGGCCCTCTGTAACGTGTTTGTTTGCATATGTCTGCTGAAAGAGAAGATGTGCCATTAGTGATGAATGGATCTAAAGTTTACAAATGAGCGCGACACCGGGCCCTTTTCCCAAAGTGCCGTTCAGATTAACAGACTCAGATGCTGGCGTAAGCTTGTACACCGCACTGAGCAACTATTGCTTTCCTGTCACATATAATTTATAGCTTTCCATTTGCATCCCGGTACCCATGTGGCTAATTCAGAACTTCTTATCCTCGAGTCTAGATCAATAGAACCTCATCCACACAAGAACCAAGCCTGAGGCTCTCCTCAGTAACTGAAAGAGAGAGAGAGCTGTAAGGATGATTATGATTTCATGCTTTGTTTGCAAGATCACGGAAGAGCTTAGAGAGATTCTCAATATTTCTCACCATTAAAGGAACAGCCGGTTTCGCTTTATTATCAGAGAGAAACTCTGGAGGTCTGTGTGAGTCATTTAACCCTCTTTTCTCCGCAGAATCATTCGTACGAAGGTCCAGCAGCCGTTTCACCCCTCACCTGACGGATCGTCTCTCTCCACCCCAGGACACACTATTGGTAAGATCTCAACATCAAGACTATGAGACAATGAGACAATTCTGGACCTTTGGGAGAGATTTCTTCCCCGTCATTTTCTCACTTTTAGGTCATTCCAAACCTGTATGACTTTCCTTCTTCTGCAGAACACAATGGAAGATATTTTAAAGAATGTTGGTTATCAAACAACACTGAACCCAATTGACTTCCACAAAACCACTGAGACATTTCTCAAAATATCTTCTTCCAAACCTGCATATTGAACAAATCTTTCAGGTTAACATTACCCTGGTGACCTATTTCAATTGTGTTATGCGTGCATGTGCATGATGTAAGGCAAGGCAACATCACAGTTCTCAGCTGATGTCGATACTTCCGTCTGCTGGCCCCTCCCACACCGGTGCCGGTTGATCCGGCTGTTTTTGTTGATGAACTGTGATGATACGAGTTACATTTTACCATTTTTCTGGTAACTGATGTGATGGTAAACACATGAGAAGAGTTTTGATTCTTTATCCTCTCTCGGTCCACAGTTCCCAATACAGCATCTCCTCCTGTCTCCAGTTCATCCAACGACCCCGTGGGATCTTACTCCATCAATGGAATTCTGGGTATAGCCCGCTCTAACGGAGAAAAAAGAAAACGAGATACAGGTAAGTCTGCGTTTTTTATTTATTTACAACCTGCAGCAAGTTTGGAGAGATGTGCATGAACCATGTAATTTATTTACTGTTTTGATTGTAACGTAATATTTCATCTGATCTGTTTTTAGTATTTATTGTAAAACTATCAATTGATTATTCATTTTATATATCCATGATGACACGTTCATGCCATGTACCATTGATTTATATATTAATCCCATTAAGTTTCTTGTTTAAATGGATTTTACTTTTGGCACACAACATTCTGAGCAGTTTGCACTTGAAGGTGTAATGGTTGCAGAATTTATCACGTGTGTGATGGTGAGAGGGCTTTGATGTGCTGATGTGACCCCCACAGGAGTCTGTGTTATTAATCCACTGCTGTGATTAAGAGCGCTTCAGTAATTACATGTCAAGATGATGTAGCCAACTAACAAACTCACTCAAACAAGAACGACAGTGTAAGCAGGACATTTAGAGAGGTCCTTCCCCGCCGCCCCCCTCCGGCTCTTTCTTTAACTGACGTTATAAAGTCATTGCGATTTACTTTGGAGGACCAGCAGGTTAGATCTGACGTGTGAGGCAACAAACAATGGGTCTTATTTTTAGCAGCAATCTTTTTTAAGGTGTCTAATTTGTATGAATTTGCACATATTTGTTTGATCTACTACAGTGACGTTTGGGTTTAGGGGTCTTTAATGCTTTTGTAAAATTGTTGTATGTTTTTGTACAACTCGCATCGTGCAAATTCGTAAGAATGAAGCTCACTTAGTGAAATTCGTGAAAAAAGATTTCTAAGATGTAAGGCTGATCATATAGCGCAAAACTCAAACTTAAATATTGCATTTTATTTTTTGCAAATTTGTGCCCAAAGATTCATATTGACAGTGAGGATGACTGATATTCACACTGATGGTTGAGCAATTTACTATACAAACTTCAAAGGTTATTTCTTACGCTGTGTTTAAAATAGAAACAATGTGATACAGTGTCAAAGTAAGTTTTTGCCTTAACCAGCTGCACCGAGATATTTTGCTGGTGTCTAAGGTAAAATTTCTGTTGAGTCATTCACAAAGTATTTTTGTTTTGAGTGTGGACGGACTTTTTGCCTGAAATATCCAGGGCTGGCTAAGACGAAACAAGTACATAAAAATAAAAAACTGAAAAGCCATACCGGGAAGCAAAGATCGGCATGCAGGTCACGTACTTCTAAACGCGCCATCTGAGCAACTTCCATTGAGATGAACTGGTATTTTTAGATCTTCTGGTTGTACTCACAGACGAGTTCGTGTTCCTGAAGATGAGGTTGATAGCAGAGGATTAACTGGCTGTTAAATCACCCAAATGTGAAAATCTTAAACACGGCACACAGCTGATACGGTCCTACCGTTCTACATTCAGCAGCGGCGGGTGGAAACCGCTGTTCTCCTGATCACACCGCGTTACACTTGCAGTCATTTGTGTTGCGTTGAGATTCATTTTCCTGCAATCAAGAAGATGCAAGGGCGCCAGGTGACATCAGCACAACACAACTGTGTGCGTGTCTAGGATGACTGAATGGTTGGAGGGTTGTTCTTCTCAAATGATCCTCTTGGCAGGTGGCCATTTTCTTGATGTGTCAAGGGTGCACATTCACTTTATCTTTGCCAGAAGAACTGCAGTCGCACAAACGCTCGCCAGTTAAAGATGCTTTAAAACCCTTCCCCGCAGCAACATATAGTAAAACAATTTTATTTGTGAAATCACATAATGCTTAAAATCTCAGATAGCCTGCATCTGAGATCGTTACCGTTATTTAATGTTTTTCAAAGGATTCTACCAGAAACAAGGACAATTTTGTCTTTTGGAGTATCGGAAGTGTGCACATGCCCATATCTGACCCAACCAAGGATTGAAATATCCCAGCTTTTTCTATAGTGTAGACGTTCCCACAAAAAACAAGAGCAACAAAGTGACGCAATATCCAATGTTACATAACAGATGGTCTTAACAGACAGAAAGATTGTATGTTTTTGCCCGTGTTGGGGTGGCATACCAAGAGAGTCAAGAAGCTCTTTGTGGGTTACAGTAAGTGTGCAGTCAGCATCGTTCTCTGACGAAGGCCCCATTACGAGCCGAGCGGAGAGATAATGCGCCGTGACACGCGTTATGTACACGGCGAATCTGAGAGAGCGGCCGCAGGGACACAGGTGTCACGCCAGCCATTAATCTGACAGCGCTACTGTATTACTGCAAATTAAAAGTAGCACTATACAGAGAGAGAGAGAGAGAGCTCTGGTATCTACATGGACTCTGGCTGTCTGAGCTGCGATGCTGGAAGTGACATTTAAGAGAATTTGCAATTCCGCCGAGAAAAGCTATTACCACGCAAATTAACATCTAACATCCACAGCGAGCCCCCCCCCTCATCACGACCACCCCCTTCACAGCTGTCTGATAAGAACAGACCATTAAAAAGATGAGAGCCGTTTTATGCCGACCAACCCAAGACACCGAACTGGTGCAGTTCCAGCGGAGGTTGTAAATTTTTTCAACGAATGTTCAATTTAGCGCTTGTGTTTATGCAGGGCAATCCACAGTTTATCTTTCTTTAGCTGTAAAAACACCTCACAATAATTATTCAGATTGTAAGCTCCTGTTCGTACACATGCTGTAGTAATTTAACACGCCTGTTTAGAGAGAATTTTATAAATATAGACCACTTTGCAAGATGTAAACACTGGTCCAGATGCACTTCCGGTTTAATTTTTATATCTTAAAAACATAATTAAATCTTAAATTTGTTCAACATTTTGATTTGGTTATAAATGTTCTGTTGGTTGTATTTTGTTCAAAGGTTCAAACAGGAAGTTCAAACTGAAAGAGGACGTCTTCTTCAACTAGCGTTGTTTATGTCTTCACAAAATTAGACCTAAAGAGTTAACTAAATCATAACTAATAAGCTAATCCCCATTTCTCGTAAACATTTACTCCGTAACTATTAATCAAAGTAACTGAGGGCAGCTGTGACATGTCAGAGGGGACCTGGTCCTCCCGGCTGAGTCTGGTTTCTCACAAGTTCTCCTGTAAAGCTGCTTTGGAACAATACACATTGTGAAAAGCGCTATATAAATAAAATTGAATTGAATTTTTCATATTGCACTTAAAAATAAATAAATAATTTTCTGTTTCCCAGCTTGACAAAGTTACCCAAGGTTTAGGGGTGGTGCTTTTTATAAGCATAACATTTTTGTAAGTTGTGCATCATGCAACTTCATACGAATTATCTTGACAACGTTTGCTCAATATTATGACGGTTGCGGCAGAGGTCTAGTTTAGTCTCTCTCTCTGTTTGTGTCATGAGGTCAGGCTCTGTGAGTGTGAATCCTGTGGTGTTATCTGCTTTGATAGAGCGCGCTCCCTCGTTACCTCAGTCTTAATACTGACTCATGTCAGAAGGAATCCGCTCCACTCAGTCGCCGATCAATAGCACAGCAGCGGGGCAGCACACATTGAAACTGTGTGCCAGCGGCTCCACGGCGTGGCATTCAGGCTCCAGGTGAAAGCTATTACATAAGCTCTAATGAGAAGAAAACGGCCTGGATCAACTACGTATCTAAGCACTTTACTTTGGGAACCTAATAAAAAAACAGTGCAAAGGTCAGTAGAGCCTTAAAGGGACAGTTTAGCAAAAAAAAGCATCATTTTTCTTTTTAAACCGGAAGTAGAATATTCACTCCCTTCTGCGTGCAATGAATGTGAAGTGATGCTGTCAAGATACAAAACAACAGAAATGTTTCATAAATGCATTAACGTGCTCAATATTCGTATGTGGCAAAATCATTTTTAATGGTTGAAAAATGTTTGTGCAAATTATACGAATGAGACACCTTTAAAAATACTCTCATGTCCTGTAAAATCAGGCTGCTTTAAACTTCACAGCTAAAGCTAATTTGGTTGTAACAATATGATGCCGGCGCTCTGGACATTACAGAATTCACGTGTGGATTCAGTCCTTTATTTCTGTAAGTGTTAAGTTGATCGCCACTGCCAAAAATCAGTCCGTGCCGTAATAGCCGTGTGTGTGTGTTGTTTATTGGTGTGTAGGAAGCTGTTGTCACTGCTGTAAATGACAGATGCAGTTGTATTGATCAGGTCTGTGGCCTCAGCTCCCTAATGGCACTTAATTAATGACTTCATTTACCCCTGCGCCTGATAGTGCAAATACCCACTCCACCTCAAAGAGCCCCGCGGGAGCCGTCCACACAGAACGCCTGCTCAGAACCGTCAGCTTTAACAGACTGTAGGGGAAAAACACACGGCTAAAGCGAACATCAACATCACTGCAAAAAGTTGGGTTGAGTGATTTCAATCAAGCTTAAAGGGATACTTTACCCAACAATAAACATTCTGTCATGAATTACTCTTCCGTCAAGCTGTATAAATGTCTTTGTTGGGTTGAACATAAAGAAAGATATGTAGAAGAATATAAGTACCTTACATTTCTGGGACATCATTAACTATCAGAGCAGGAAAAATGATTGCATCATTCTTCTGTTGAACACAAATAAGATATTTTTGAGAATTTAGGAAAACAAACAATTTAAATTTTCCCTACCATGGTAGTCAATGATGTCCCAGAACTGCTAACATTTTTCCAAATATCTTTCTTCGTGTTAAACCGAACAAAGATCTTTATACAGATTTGGAACAACTTGGTGGGAGTAATTCTTGACAGAAATTTAATTTTTGATGCAGAATTGGATTCTTAATTTTATTTTGTGCATTTTCAACGCTACAAGAATGACACCTCAAATCCTGGTGTGTCATTACACCAAAACATATTTCATGTGGCTTAGTAAAATGATTTGTCAATAGTACAACAGTTTATTTTTATTGTTTACTATATTGTTTGTGCTTTGGATAAAAGCGTCTGCTAAATGTCAAAATGTACACAATTTAAACAGCATCTTTTGTTGATTTCACAGCTTAAAAAATTTCTCAATTTGTTTTGCGTAAATTGTTTCACGCGAAAATCACAGTATAATTTTTTAGAGCGTTCATTTTTAATTAGTCAGAGACAATATAACACTAGAACACCTTGGCCACGGGACCCCATAGCATCGTGTTGGCGAGTTCTGCTCAGACGATCACCACTCACGGTTACTCCACAAAATATTGGACACACGCACACACACAGAGAGAGTGAGAGAGTCCAGTGTGTGTGTGTGTGTGTAACACTGATCTGTGCAGAAAGAAAAGGTCACAGTGACGATCTCGGTGGTAATAACCAGCTGAAATGGAGCCATTAGACAGACATGATTGATCAATTGAATTCAGCAGCAGTGAAAAATGTGAGCTCAAGACGAGACACGATGAGCCAGGACACTCATTCATTTGAGAATCTGTCACTCCATCCGTCCATCCATCCATTTTCTGTGCTTCTCTTCGTTCGTTTTACATCCCATGTTTCTCCATCTCTTTTCTTGCTCTCATTTCTTCTCTACTTTTGTTTCTTTCTTACATTCTCTCTGTTTTTACTTTCCATCTTTCTCACTACTAATCTTTTAAACTCTTCTTTTCCTTTTAATGGACCCGATTCTTTCTTTTCTCGCTTTATGGTAAATCACATACACAACACGCATTTTTTTGTTTTCAGATGGAGGTTTTGCATTGCTTAATATTATGTGCCCGCATTAAATAGCATTTGTAATGCATCTTCAACTGTATCATAACCAGAAACTGTGACATTGCATTGATCTACAATAACACCCCCACTAACTCGACATAAGGCATCAAAGATGACTGTCTCGTTATGTCACATCACGCAGCACTTTTGCTTTTTATGTGGACAAACGAAGGAAAATCACAGAGAGAGGTGCCAGACATTTTGGCCGCAATCCTGCAGTGTCACCGCTCTAACAATAAGCATCTAATGAACAACAAATACAAACCTGTGTATGTGAGGAAGAGAGAGATCGATAAAGACAAAGAGAATGAGGGACATTCAGTTATTCAGTCAAGAAACAATGGGAGGGTTTGTAAGGTACAGGTACACACCACCGGCTTAACTCTCTCTCTCTCTCTCTCTCTCTCTCTCGGGCAATCAATAGAGGCACTGCATATCATACATCACAAGGCCTGTGGGCTTCACAGAGAACATAATATGCCGCAAATTTAGATTGACAGATTTGTAAGGGAGACGCGACTTTCCAGAGAGTGCAGGATGTGAAGATATTTAAAGGTGCTTTAAAGCGTCTTTCCGGGTTGAGAAGAGAGGCAGAGCCGAGGGAATTTTACGCTCTCGCTGAAGGTAATCGGGTTAGAGGAAAAGCAAGAAGAAGAGCTGTGTTTGTGAAGCGCTGATTCACAGGTACAGAGAAAAGAATAACAGCAGGTGCGCTTGTCTGCTCAGACCAAATTAAATCAGTGTTACATGACTTGGATACGATAAGGACAGTAAACTTCAAACACAATTTGCAAATGTAAACACGCACCAACATTTTGATCGCCCAACAGACTTACATCCCAGAAAAGCCACATGAAATGTGCAAAAACACATGAACGCTCAAATGACGTTCTTTCTCTTCTGCAAGAGGTTGTAAATAATTACAAACTAAGAGCGTTTTCTCTGCAAAAACCTACCCGAGAGGAAGCCTCATCTTTACAAAGAAGAAGATGGCTTCTCTTAATCTAAGAAAAGATTTGAAGACCTGGAACATCTTTCAAGCAAGTCTACATGGTGTTTTCTCTTTGTGTATGTAGATGGTTCGGAGGGTTCAGCGCAGAGCAGCGATTCTCAGGGCAGCGTGGAGAGCTTGAGGAAACATCTCCGTGCCGACGCTTTCACACAGCAGCAGTTAGAAGCCCTGGACCGAGTGTTTGAGAGACCGGCATTCCCAGACGTGTTTCCCAGTTCAGATCACATCAAACCGGAGCAGGTGAGTGATCTGATCTCAGTGTCTGTGGCTGCAAAATTGGAAATGTCGATGTGGATATTCAGGACTATTTACTCCTCTCTCATTGTGATACCGTGGTATGCAGAGTACCACATTCATATACAAAAGATGGTGAACCAAGGTATTTGAAAGTATGCACAGTAAAATATGACATCGCTGCAACCCACACATTTGCAACACACTGTGGAACACCACTGTGTTTAAACTAGGGATGCACCGATATGTACATTTTGACCGTTAACTGATAATCGATAACCCTGGAAGCCGATAACCGATATATTGTCCGATATGTTGTTTCCCATGAAAATCATGTACTAAAACTACTTTACACTAGTTAAAGATTCTTTAACTTTGAAACATTTCTGATATAATGTTTATAAAATAAATAAATAAATAAATAAAGATGTTCTTCTAGTCCAACCCAGAAAAGAGTCTCAATAGCCACTAGTCTAACAGGTCTCATGACAGAACGCATTCAGACAGCAATCGGCTTTAAACAAATGCTTTGTTCCTATATTTACACATTCATACATATCTACATACTGTACCTACATCAACAATATATCTGCCTTTATTTTGATGACATGACCATTTATTCGCCAATTCCGATATGGCCGGTAATTTAGTACCAATTAATACCATAGTATACAATAGTATTTTTTCATGTATGCATACATACAGTGTTGTGTTTTTTTCTGTTAATGTGTGTTTCTATTAGGCGTATACGTCATGTTTAACAGTAATTATTGGTGTTGTAGAGAAGCACAGAAGATGCATTGAGAACCAAAGAGCAGAACTCCCTTGGTCTATTGATTTTCTGATAGAAATAAAAATACATTCTCTGGAAAAACAACACGAGATGAGCTTCCACCACCCATTCACCGCACGCAAACGTGAGCACATGAGAAATGATGTCATTTCCAGCAACGTCACGTCTGACCCCCTTTACAAACCCTAAACGTGGAAAAACACACACAAAAGGACGGCAGTCATCTATATTAATACAAAACGCACAATTTCTTATTAAAAGTGTTGGATTTATTATAATGTATAACCTTTATTTACTTTCATTAGACTATTAAACAACAAGTGACGATTAATTTCTCCCCCCGAAAGAGAGAGACGTTGCCGTAAAGCAAAGGGAACGGCGTAATTGAGTTCATTTTAATTTGGGGGCGATCGGGAGCCATTATTCCAGCGATTCATCAGGCCGACAGCGCTCACCTCCAGAAGAAGCCTAATTTGCAGCTAATTACAAAACTGATTTTCACTGCAAGATCAATACCGAAATGAATTGGAAATGACTCGCAATCACAAAGGCCGTCAGAGGGGGTATTAAAGGAGGGAAGAAAAAGACGAAGGCGACTCAGAAGCCTTTACGGGGAAAAATGGAAGAAAGGAGCGCTCTAGAAAAATCAGTTTTAATTTGAAGCAATATTAATCAGACTATTTTCTCCACTTATAGACCTCGCTCATGTCTAACACACACCACCGCTGTAGCTCGGTCCGGTTATAATTTGTGGCTCTGCTCAAAGACCTAGAAAGCTTGCTGCATACTGTATGAATGGTAATCCATTTGGTTTTAAAACAAAAACATGCTTCATTGTCGTAAGGGTACTGCATATTATGAGAGGAATCTATAGGCATAAAACGAAAATAAAAATGGGTAGTCCATTTTACTTCAAATTTTTTAGACCTTTTTGCTCGCTAAGATTACATTTGGATTAAAAAAACACATTTTCAATGAGATTTAATTATCGTGCATTACAGGTCTGCATCATAAAATGTAAGCAACAAACGTTTAGTTCATTATGAAAACTGTTGTTTTTTTTTTAACTCATAGTTGAGTATAAGATGGAAAAACCTGACCCAAACGAATCGAAACAATGCTCCATTTTTTAGGATGTACCCCTTCTTATCTAGACTTTTAGGAGCTCATCTGTGATGCCTCGGTCTTCTGTAGAGAGGTCATCAGATTTTGAGACAGAGCCAGGGTCGTGCTTGTGTTTAGAGGCATTAAAAAGCCATTCTAGAGATGCTAAGCGTGATAGACTCTCCTCCCACACTTCTGCCGTCCATGTGCTCGAACCCTTTTACCATTCCTCCCATCTGCATGAGAAAAGGGCCGTTCTGCTCCATGGACTCCTCCGAAAAGAGGCAAACATCAGGCAGGGCCGCCGCAAAGAGTTGTAGCCCACAATTAGAGTTTATCTGTGATAGAGACAGACAAGACTGAGGTCAGGAACCTCCCCTGTGACACACACACACATTTACTATGGACGGACATTTTCAACACGCAGACGCCGGAAGTCTCATCTCATTAAATAACAAAAGAATGAGAGGAGAAAAATCCCCCCCATCTGCTGACACGGTCTGAGGAGCATGCCTGGAATGGAAAGGGGGTGGCGATGTCATAAATCTTAGCCGTGTCATTTCTAAAGCAGGTCTAAATGCAATGATTTAAACCAATGAACATTTACAACATCTAGAGCCCTTCTACATTTATAAAAAACGAGATTTTACCAGCCTGGACTAATGGGAAATTGTGACGATTTTGCAAGGTGGCTAATTCGTATGACCTCGTACAACGTGAATCCATAAAAATAAAAGGTAAGATTCATTGAAAAAAGCAAGAAGTGGCACAAAAGCAGATCGTACTTAAATGTTTGCGATCATAGGAATCAGCCAACTCATGAGAGAGTTAAAAGTTGTGTGCTGGATTTTGCATGTTTTAAAAAACGCATGTAAAAACAATTCACCGTGGGTGGTTGCCAGGGTGTTGCTATGGTGTTAGGAAATAGATGTTCTCAGGACCAAATATTTGCTAATATACATTAGTAAGGTTTACAATCAATGCTCAGAGTTTTCTTCTGTACTTCCAGGCGAGCGAGTACAGTCTCCCACCATTAAACGCAGGCATGGACGAAGTCAAAACCTCCAGCGTGACCTCTGACCTCGGCCCCAGCGTGTCACAGAGCTACCCTGTAGGTAAGGATCACAAACTTTAATCCTGTATGCATTCTGTCTGAGGCGTAGAAGATACACACATAGACATGACTTCATATCATGACAACCTGCTTTTATAACAGACATGATGAAACCAACCTCAGAAACATCACAACTGAAGAGCTCAGTTCGTTCCCTCCACAGTGCTGAGCTTTAGAACGGTGCCAAATTTACATAAACAAATTCATCATTTGCTCACGGCGGACAGGCGACGTGCTGTATTTGTTTCTTTGTCTCACTCCCGCTAATAATAAATGATGGGACGGTTAATTAAAATGTAGCGAACTTGTTGTGCCAGTTATTAATGTGAAATGTGTGAAGTTTACTGACAGTTTCACCACCATCTCCAGGTCAAAGATAAATACAGAGACGCTTTGATTAAAATTCACATAATTATGCAGACGCCATTACAGTATGTGCCGTGTGTGTGTGTGTGTGTGTGAAGATGCTGACAGAGAGAGAGATGTTTTTCCTTTGGAGAACGTTCATTTGTTATGTGAATAATCTCATTATCAGATTATATCTTTAAACTACAGTAGAACAGATTTTGTGTATCTGTCTGTATTCATCAGTTTTTGTGAACACATTGTCACATCTACTTCTATCTGAACAGCTTATTCTTCGTTTACAAACTCTGTCCGTGCTCGCAGTGATGTGCAGGGAAAATTAGTCGTGGAAACACTGCTAAAAAACTTAAAACGATTTAACACCAGTGAAATTAAATAAAAAATGTAAACAATGAAATGAAGCACATTTACATGTGTATGTATCAGAGTTTGAGATGAATGATAAATGCACTGGACCGAAACTCAAGGCAGGCAGCGGCATTTAAATCATTCCCTCTTGTTTGGGCCGAGATCCAATTTTGAGATGAATAGATGCTTTCCGGGAAAAGAAACACAGATTACGCTCATCCCTAAAATGTTTTCCAACCCCAATTAAAATGCCTGCAGTTATTGATCTTGTTGACTATATGCGGAGGAATTTGCATAATCTATGAGAAATGAATGATTCATGGAGCGGTCGGTGCCAGAGGAGATGCAGGTTCCTGGTGAACTGTGAAAACCTCACCGATAGAGATCTTCTGTGTCCTCCGCTCGTCCTACAAATGTTCAACAATACCTAAAGTCAAGTCAACACAACAGGGAGCCGCAGAGATGACGTATTTTTTAATGCAAAACCCGGAAGCGAGTTAGGATTTCCGGTTCCATCGCCCAGAAGTCTATGGGTTATTTAAATGGATTTTGGTAAATTGCACAAAATAAGGTCTGTGGTTAACAAATCCTTGTAATATTTTCACATTTTATTCTATGACATAAAACACACCAGTTATAACCCGCTTGTGATTTTTTAAACCTTTATTGTGTCTTATAAACGGCGGTTGCTGACAAGTTGCTAACAGCGACTACTTCCTTTGGCGGTGACGTTAGTCGTCATCTCGCACATGGGAACAAATCTCTTTAAACACAGATGCGGATTCATTCACGGAGTAATTACTTACCAGTGAACACATTTTTTATAAAGTTTGAAAGAATTGTCGGAGGCTTGGTGGTGGTGGCGACGTTTATATCGAGCGACCTTAAGTGTAGTCTGTTTTGCATCGTTTTAGCTTTTTACCTTTGCTGATTGTATTTCGGCTTCAAAATATTTGTAAAGATTATCTTGAAACGTATAAACATCGTAACCTTTGTCAATCACAGAGCTTTTTTTGCGATCTTCCAAAAGTCTATGGGAAAAATGAATAGGCTTTCTGTCAAGGGAACCAGTGTGGCGCTTACTTCCCGGTTAGCCTACAAAAATACGTCATCTCTGAGGTACTGGATTCCAACTAGCTTACATTATATTTGATAGCATTTTTAAAACAAAAGTTGCTATGCGATGTCATAGAAGAAACAATTTGGTCTGAGTGGTTTCATAAAGAAGCTTTAAAATCCATCAAATTTCATTTGAGTGAAAAATAGGTTCTTTGGTTTATAAAACGTAAAAACAATAAATCATGTGATGCATAAAGTGTGAAGAACCTTTTTTAAATGAAGTAGCTTTTCCAACACCGGATCTTAAATTATGTGTATTACTGTAAGCATTTTAAAAAATCCATGGCTCATGGATTCCTCTAAGCTTGGTGCAGATGCTCGGATATGTTTTTGAATTTGCCACCGAGAAAAAGAGGCTTTACGTCCTGTCAAACCGGCCATGCCGGTGTTCACCCGAGGGCACCACGCTCCCAGTCACCCAAATTAATGCTCATTCCCTCCTCACAGAAAGCAAACTAACCTTTGAGCACACATTCGATAACGGACGACTTTCACCCGGCGTTCTGGGAATTAGGGCAATCTGGCTCTCCAAACATCCTTTGCTTAGTCGTAATTAATTGGGGCGCCGAGGTTTTTTGGCTTGTGATAAATCGCTGCATCCTGATTGTAAAAAATAGAGGTCAAAGTTTCCTGTAGCCTCCATGCTGGAAACACGAACGTGTCCCTGTTTGTGGCGAAGGTACTACGGCGGTGGTGTCGAAGCAAGTGTTTTCCAACCCTCGTGACTTTTCCAGTTAGTAATAAAGGTCACCCTGTTTTCAGTTTCACAGTTTAGAAACGCTGCCGTGGTTTTCCAAGCAATTCTAAGGCAAGAAACACAAATGTGAATTAATGTCCAACGCATTTAAGCGAGGCCCATAAATGTGTTGCTCACGAGAAGTAATTTCAGTTTACATCAAAAATAAGTTTAGTAAATATGAAAAAAATTTCTATTCTGCAACTGAGACTAACATTGAATCTCATTCGGTGGAACATACATGCGCATCTTTACTTGAGTGCTCACTAGTTTGTGCTCACATCGGTGCTGATGAGAGAGACATACCTTAAGAGAGCATTGTCGGTTTTGTATTAATTAAGTGTTCAGATTCATGACAGCTGGAATTAAGATTTTCATCAGAGTAACTGCAGGACCAAATCACACCTGACTGCACCGCTTAAAAAGTGAATATTCTCCTCCTGTCACGATAACATCACACAGAAACACAGTCAAGATTTACCTCACTAGATCCCTGGCGAGTTTAAAACGTTCAATCATTGACGATTCACTTTACATAAAATAGAGATCAAAGAGATCATAGCGTTGCTGTGGCTCAGTGGTTAGAGAATGACACTAGCAACGTCAAGATCATGGGTTTGATCACAGGGAATACACATACTCAGAAACACGTATAGTCGCTTTGGATAAAAATGTCAGGCAGATGCATGAACGTAAATGATGTTTTGAAAATCAAATAGCAGGACTAAATAGCAGGTTCAGACATAAATTGTGATCTTTGAGTAATAACTTTATCAGAAACGATCCTGCCACACAGAATGCATTCTAACTAAAACTGAACTGAAGTTGGTGCTTTTATCTGTGAGAAAGACAATACAGTACGTACACATGGGTAAGCTCCATATAACACATTTGATCTTATGAAAATCTATTCCTTACATATTGTTTCTAAATTTTTACATAGTTTTAACAACTTTAAGCTTTACACTGTCATGAACCTAAAATGCATTACATCATATTCACATTTCTGTATTTCAAAATATTTTGCTTTATATATGGTTTCAAAGCCACAACATAAACATATTTACTGCACAATGTAATACACATCTGCAAAGAAGAGAGTCCCTGTAGATTATTTCTGAAATCCAGCAAAATAAATTACTATTAATATGAATGAATTAAAGTTATATTCTTAGCCAATAGCAAGAGCGATCGACAAACACTGACCCTCCTAACCTTTTCGCTTTTTTTTACTTTATCCATTAATGAATGAAATTCTATCTCGATGACAATTACGCACAACTCTACGCACAATATAAAAAATAAATAAAGAGATTTCCTAAGAGGACATTGCTTTGGTTCAAACACATTTGTTGAGGGTTTTTTCCTGATGTAATCTCTTTCGTGACCCCGGATCACAAAACCAATCATAAGTAACACAGGTATATGTGTGGCAATAGCCAACAAAACATTGTATGGGTCAAAATTATCCATTTTCTTTTATGCCAAAAATCATTAGGATATTAGGTAAAGATCATGTTCCATGAATATATTTTGTAAATTTCCTACCGTAAATATATCAAAACTTTCTTTTGTGAGTAAAAAGCTATGCTCGGGACTTCATTTGGACAACTTTAAACTTTAAAACTTTCGATTTTATGCACCCTCAGATTCCAGGGTTTTAAATAATTGTATCTTGGCCAATTATTGTCCTATCCTAACAAACCATGAGTCAATGGAAAGCTTATTTATAGCTTTCAGATGATGTAAAAATCTCCATTTTGAAAAATGTACCCATAAAACTGGTTTTGTTGTCCAGTGTCACATTTAAGTTAACATTGTCTTTTAATCCGAACTGCCTTTTTATTCTGCCTCATGTTTTCAAGTCATTTGCAAATCTGTCCTGTTCTGTGACACACAGGATTAAACTCTAAAGCTTTTTTTAAAGACTTTCCTGCTCATTAGAATGAAACTGATGTCCAAATTTCCCCCAGCGTCCCCAGTGTGCCCTCCTCCTCTCCCCCTCTCTCTTTCCTGAACAAAAACATGAGTCGGAATGGGAGGGTGGGCTTCGGTTCTCGGCCGGGTCGGGGCTTTACGCTGTTGGGAAGGACAGCCAAGCGTCATCCCCAATTATTGCTCTGAATGTGGAACTTCTTGGTGTTCAGAAGAGATCAGAACGAGTTCTCTTCTTAACCTTTTTTTCTTTAATACACAATGTTTTCGTTCTGTGACTGTGGTTGCTAAGTTTGTCAAAGGTGTTACGAAGCGAAACCTTAAAGCAACGTTTACTACGCATGAGCGCAAACTGATTCTAATCTCTTTTAATTAATTTAAGCTAAATTTCTTTCCAAATCAAGGTTGAATGAGTTCACAATTAATTAATCAAACACTTTGGCTGTGTTGTTTGCTTGTTTAGGCCATTGAAAACTTTAACACATTCACAAATTCAAGTTTACCCTTTGATATGAAGAAGGACAGTTTAAACATAATTTAATAACTAAAGATTACGACCTTATTAAAATAAAATATCTAAATTAAAATAACTAACTACTAAGAATGCACATACTCTAATACAAATGTATAGTATAGTATCGTATAGTATAATGCAATGTAAGTCGCTTTGTATAAAAGTGTCTGCCAATAATTTTTGAATGAAATTTTTGAATGAAATATGTCAGATTGATGTGTATTTCTGTGCGTGTGTGCAGGTCGGGATATGGCCAACACAACCTTACCTGGATATCCACCTCACGTCCCTCCCACAGGACAGGGCAGCTACCCAACATCCACACTGGCTGGAATGGTCCCTGGTGAGTGATTCTCTGATGACGGGCAATAGAATGGTTTACTCCCAAAAAAATTGGGATTGTTTCAACACATGGTTGGGTTAAAATAACCGAGAATACGCTTATATTGGAACCAGCAATGGGTTATATCAACCAAGAATTTTGGTATGAAACAACCCAGCATAGGTTAATTTCTAACCGGTTTGTTTTTTTGTCCATTTTTTACCCAACGTTGGGTTGAAATAAAGTGTTGGAGACAAAATAACATATTTAAATGAAAAGGATAATCATTTTATGATTCATAAAGCTTTCACTATCTTCTAATAAAGTCATAAAATGGTAACACATAATCTTAGATATGAAACAAATCGAATTTAGTTATAATTTACTTTCTTTTGTCAAAGTACTATCTCTCATCTTCATTGAGATGCTGAAGTAATGCACAAGGAATATCTGCTTTCCAGTCACATTCTGGTCAAACTCCTAAATCCATTTCCAATAAAAGAAAAGAAAAGAAAATTGTTTTATAAAGAAACTCATACGCGGACACGATTTCTACTTGTCTACAAAACTAATTTCAAACATTAAGAATAACCCATCAGAGAGAAAAGTTTCAGGACCGTGTGAACGAAATTCTGTCAAATCTGTCTGAGCTCCTGACTGGTGATGCTTGAAAAACAGCATACATTTATTAACTGTCTGTCCAACAGGAAATTGGCATAAGGGACTCAATCAGGTCCTGTACTGCTCTAAGAAGCAGGAAACCTCTAACCAGATCGTCAAACCTCGATTGATTGAACAATGCAGTGGTCCAGGAGATCTCAGAATGAACTTTTGCAGCCAATGAGCTCAAACTAATACATAAAATGGGCTTTGATCTCGATATATTGCACATCTGTACCATGAAACAACATCACCTATCTGAGTACTTAGAGTTCACCTCTTTTAACCCATCTGTGTCTGTTCTCTTTCAGGAAGCGAGTTTTCAGGGAATCCCTACAGCCATCCACAGTACACGAGCTACAATGAAGCCTGGAGATTCAGTAACCCTGCACTATTGAGTGAGTATCATCATCACCGTCTACCGTACAAAACCACATCATGATACAATTAAATATTTTATGATCAAAATACAAGTGACTCAAGCACATAATCGTCATCAAAAGACAAATCATGTCCAACGATAAACAAATACCTTTGCCTGTGTTTGATTTGCTCGGTACTGCTTCAGTCGGTGATTTTCGTGATGTATTGAAATGGTACATTCCTTTCTTATTAACTTTCAGGTTCCCCCTATTATTATAGTGCATCCAGAGGCTCCGCCCCCCCAACTGTTGCCACTGCATATGACCGCCACTAGTTACCACGGAAACCAAATTAGGCGCCACGCCCACAGCTTCGGACTACATATTCTGCCGGTGTGAGTGGTGAAGCCGATTGGACAGCGAGGGGTTTTG
Organism: Barbatula barbatula; assembly: GCF_947034865.1. Lineage (NCBI taxonomy): Eukaryota > Metazoa > Chordata > Actinopteri > Cypriniformes > Nemacheilidae > Barbatula > Barbatula barbatula. Next base: position 1,254,362 of record NC_136779.1, on the reverse strand, counting down.
TGAGGTCATGTGATGAGGGACAGACCAATCAGGATGAAAAACATCTCGACAGCCATTTAAACAAGCCTCATCGGGAAGAACGCAAATGACGTGAACAATAAATGTATAATTCAAAGACAGAGGGTAAATAAGATTTTATAAGATGTACAATGAAAATCTGCTTTTCTAATGTTTTTTTATTTTGTCCTCATGAATGAACCAATGTCGCATTTGTGGGTATTCGTATGCAAGTTGTGCGTCCAGCACACGTTTATTTTGGGCACTATGGGTCGTTCTTGTTATCAAAGTATAGACAGCTTTCATAGGATAAAGGTATTATTTTAATTCGATTGTATCTGGGTATAAAATTTACTAAAGGTTATGGCAATTTGAATTTTAAACTATTTTCTTTATGTTTTATATGTTGTCAAGACATAGATATTGTGTGTTTCAGTGTACGTCCAAAGCGCACACATATGATGTTTTGCATTATGTACGAATACCTGCAAACAGCATCACTCTGGATGAACGCGTCTAGTCTTTCTGACAACATGGAAAACTCAATCCAACGCATGACTGCTGAACATCAAAACCTACAAGAACTCAAACCTTCGTATTTCACTCCTGTGCACCGTAAGCTCTTCCTTCATATATACTTAAACGCATGGAAACAACGAACAAACAGTTGAACTGCTCTCCTTTGACGTCAGCAGATGTGAGAAACAATCAAATGTGAACGAGACGAAATCAGATCTGCTGTCTGTCCTGGACCTGATTGAAGATCAACTTTATTGTATTTCATTTTATTACATATATATAATTGCAAAGATATCATGAAGGACATTACAGTATGAATGGGTTCTTTTCATTTGTTTTTCATTGCCATGAAATTACGTATCAAATTCTCAGGGGGGAATTTATAGCATCACTCCACTAATGCGCTTCAGACCACAGCGAGCTTCTAAAACAAATCCCTATTACAACCCTTTTCCTTATTATTTGAGCATCACTTGATGTAAACAGACATCTGTCTTTAAACTGCGTTTGTTTTCTATGACCAGAAATGACGCACAAAAGCGATGGATCTGTTGCGTGAATTTGCCCACTTTATGTTTGTGCACTAAGGGTCGTGTTGTTTCATGAACATATTTTTCATTTTGATTCTTAAAGAGCAAAATTGGAGCGTTCAGATCTTGAGTGTTTTATCCGATCCGTTTTTAATTGAAGCATTTGAGATAAATCTATACTACTGATGAGATAAAGCACTTAAACCTTCAAACCTGTTTACAGACGTCCTCGGTGCTTCAGATGGGATGAGCGCTGGTCATTCGCTTTATGATTTACTTTTCAGAACTCTGAGGAACAAAACACAAAAAGTTAGACACAACAGCTGCTCAATGCTTTACAACAAGTGCAATTTCACACATTTCACATTTTCACCATGTACTCTTAAAGGACAGTTCACTGAAAAATATTAATTCTGCCATTATTTATTCACCTGTATCTGAGTCTTTCTTCTGTCAAAAACATAAGAAGATATTTTGAGAAATGTGGTTTGGGGTTCAATGTTGTTTAATTATAAACATTCTTCAAAATATCTTCTTTTGTGTTCTGCAGAAGAAATAAACGCATTCAGGATTGACATGACATAAGGACAATTTAAAGGTGAAGGAAGTTTTATTTTTGGGTGAACTTCCCCCTTTAAGTTTTGTGTTTGAACATATGACTTTGGTTTTATTTTATGTTTTACAGGTGAGAGAATGTAGCACATTTGCCAAAGACTTTTGTTGACGATTTCCTTTCATTTACAGTCTATTGTTACATTGTACGAGCAGTATTGTAGTCAAAACATGTTCAATGTGTGTACAAATCCTATGCATAGCAAAGAAAACACATATGTGTAATTATAAAACTACTGACATGTTTGATTTATTCATTATTTATGTTATTAAGTGAAACAATGTTTTTTTTTAAATAATTTTGTGTGAAATGTCATTTATGAACTGTAAATACATTCTGAAATCTTAAAGGCCCTTTTCTATGAATTCATCAACCAGATAGTCTGTAGATAAATGAAATAAAACATCACATTTCTTTGGGATACGACAACTGTGAGAGAAAAATATGATATTAACACAACTAATACAGTATGAGCTTCTAAATCTATGAAATGCTTTTTTTCAATCCATAAAATCAATGATTTCATCGTTCACGTTTCTGCATGACTACAAACATCCCAATCCATGTCAAACAGAATCAGCTTTATCATAGATTTGGTTTCATTTGACTCCTCTTGTAATATTTATTTATAAAAAGTCAATTTCTCTTTAATTTATTATTAAAAGTGACATTTGACTGGAAACACTAAGGCGGCGGACAGTGTTGTCCTTTATTCGCTATTGTGTGAAGATGGATTTGGTGTACGATGGAATCTAAGGTTTCAATCATTGTTGAAATGAAAAATAAATTTTGTACGTCAACGAAGAAGCTCGGCTGTGTAGAAATCCATAACTACAACATTCACAACACGATATTTCAATTTAGAAAAATCAAGAAAAATCCTAACCTGTCTTTTCTAAGCCGTGTGCACAAGAAAAAAAGACAAACAAATGTGACAACATTTGCAGAAATATGAAAAAATAGGAAAAAGGTTGTATTATTCATGCATCATTATTGATTCTTTATAAAGAATGAAGTAAAATATTTTTAGGGAGTGGATTTAGCTTGCCCTTTGATTGTGAATAAAATTGATGGTTACATTTATATCTACGAACTTCTACAAAGAAAATAAGCATCAGACGTCATTTAATAGATATTTTTGATATATTCTGCAGAAACCAACCACTGGTTTTGAATTGACTGGTCCTCAAATTGTGAAATAGGTCTGCAGATTGTGTCTATATGAACTTTATGTTGATAATGAAATGTAGAATAATGCTCACTGCACACTTTAAAGTGTGCATATCCCACACATCTGATCCGTGGGCCTGTCGTCTGTGTTTGTCATTCAGGGCTTGTTAGGAGAAGGAACATCCACCGTTGACTCCTCTCCTCCCTGAGCCGAGAATTCCCTGTGGTAAAATTATTCAGTTTAAATGGAAACTTTTTGTCACTCTTGTCTAAATTGGCATATCTGGCTCTTTCACTGAAACCAGTAAACTGTGAACCGGGATGCATCTGCCAATCAAACGGAGCGTAACGTCAGCGTGCCAGATGACGGGGATGCGGGGAGGGGAGAAGTAACAGACAGGGAGAGAGACGAGACACTATTGGCTGTGATCAGAAGGGCTGTATAGAAAAACACCTGTCACTGTCACACACAAACGCACACTTGTTATATTATGTTAAAATATCAACACAGACTCTACACAAGAACACAAATCTTCAGACAGCATTTGACACAAGGAGACCCTACAGCACATGTTAAGATGTATTATCTACTGAAAAACACGACTTTTCAAACCAAATGGGATAACCAGCAGTATTTATTTTAGACTATTTTAGTTTTCTAAAATTAAAACTTTGAAAATGTTTCTCTTCATTGAAAATAAATAAAATATTGGCCTAAAATGTTTGGAAAAACTTAGAATAAACACGAAAAATGTAAATGTTACCTTGTTTAATTAAGTTAAACGCACTGAAATTATGATATTAAAATAAAGACTAAAAGAAAACAAAGAAAAAAATAAGTTTTAGCAACAAATAAATTATTAAATTATTAAAGCATAAATCTAAATAACTAAAAAATTTACTAAAATAAACATACAAATCTAAAAATAAAAGCTAATATAAAATATAATTAAAACTAAAAACAAAACTTGAATAACTCGAATCCCTGGAAACACACATACTGATGATCTCATGCAGTTCATACTGTAACCATTTCATCTATTTGATCCTATTTTAACTATTTTATCAAATGCATAAAAGTTAAACTTATTTTATTGTGTCTCGTTCATTACTTTTATAATAGTTGTTAGTTGTTTACTTTGTTTACAAAAGCTTTCTTTAAGTTAAAAACATCCAACAATACAAATTTGAGGAAAATCACATCTGAATCAAAGTATCCTCTTTCTATCCGAGGGTATGTATTTCTTGTTTTCACATTTTTTTCTGTCCATCACCGAGGTCTAAACAAACATGTCACTTTGATGAATTAGCAAGCCATGCATGATTCAAACAAACTGATGTCATTTTAGCAGCACTTGTTTCCCATCAGGTCATAAATGTGTTGCATTTTCACAATCCAGTGAACACCGAACAGGCATTTAACAACATCTACCTACAGCTTGTTTTAAGAAAAGCACCATTATGACACAATTACAGATTTGGTTACGAGTTTGTCATCTCATCAAATCTCATGAGCTCCTAAACAAACAGCACCACACAGGTTTCATATCTTCCTATCAGAAATCATTCACAGCATCACTCACAACAGCAGAGCTGTCACTTCAAAGCCATGAATCTAATTCCATCTGAATAAGAATTTTTGTGTGATTCTTGTCTGCTGGATGTCAGGAGGATGGAGGTAAAGACTAAACTGAATACAAATAGTATTGCCATTTCACTTTTACTATAATAAAACCATGGTTCATTTTCATAAGGACAGAGAGATGAAACTCACTCAAGCACCGCCAACAAGCTGGCCGGTCCATCCAGAGCCAAAGCGCCTCCCTCCCACCACTCAATCATTAGTGCTAATGGCTATTGTGTGATACATGATGCAATTAAAAGCTAATGTTATGCACGTATGTGATTACTGCAGGCAGAATGACGGCCAGTCAGGGGTCCTGCGTGTCAACCGCATGCTGCCTTAATCTTCCAATCACGTGGCTGACTAGGGCTGGGTCTCGATTCTGATGTCCGATTCCGATTCACAAGCTCTTGATTCGATTCAAGATAGAGACAATGTTTATAGATTTAATGCATATCCTATGGATATTTCTAAAAAAGATAAGTAAATAACTTATATTTCCAGCTTTCCTGCATCTCAGTGGTAAGAGCATTGCGTTAACGTCGCAAGGTTGTGGGTTCGATCCCAGGGGAGTGCAGATACCTATGTAAAACGTTTTGGATAATGCAATGTAAGTCGCTTTGGATAAAAGCGTCTGCCAAATACCTAAATGTAAATGTTAATATCAAAGTACAATGGTGAATTAAAGAGCCACAAACCTTTATATGAAACTGTAAACACAGTCGCGTATATTGAAACAGAGCAGGTTATTTTACATTTAAGATACAGTATATAAAACAAAATCTCACAAAATTAGCCATAAAGAGAGACTGCAATCATGTGAACTGCTGCCTTTTTTGTGAAGGTCATGTTAAATTCGAGGACGCAATAGCATCTTCATGTAAATTAAGCAATGAATGAAGCAATGACTTTATTTGCTTTTCATATTATTTGCTTTTGTGAAACACAAACACGTTTAAGGTCTACAGCCATTGAAAATGTACCATGTTATTATTAAAGTTGGGGCAATTCAGCGATTAATCGTGATTAATCGCATCCAAAAACACATATTATATATAATTTACATTCTATATAAACATTTCTAAATATTATATTCTTATCATATATATATATATATATGTTTATTTGTGTTTATAATAACTAAATTATTTAAACACAAACATTTATTCTGCATGCGATTAATCGTTGAACAGCCCTAGTAAGTGCAGTAACCATGTTTTTAAGCTGTACTTTGGTACTCTGTTTTACTATGGTAATACTATGGTAACTGAAGCAAAACCATTAATTTGTTGTTACTATAGTAAAACCATGAATTGTATAGTAAAACCATTGTTATGCAATGTTTAAACAATACAGTGACAAATCAGCCATTGTGACCAATCTTTAATTGACATGTGATCAAATATAACAAATGAAGAGACATACTTGATGTCAGGGTAAACAACACTTTGCGCATCGCAGCAGGATTGCATATAAAAGTTACAAGGAACAGAAGAATTGACTGCGATCGAGTCAAAGTTATCATGTCTCTCGAGAACATCAGAAAGTTAAATAATGATGATAGCAGAATTTTCATCGTTGGGTGAATTATTCCTTTAACAGAGAGAATAATAGCAAAATGATCAAGCGTTTTTCTTTCCCACTCGTTCCTCCCGTTCAGCTCTCCTCTCCTCCCCCCTCCCTCTGTCAGACTAAACTCATGATGAATTACCCTGTCAACTGAATTCATTCAGGGACCAATTAATTCAGCAGAAATAAACTGGAGACATCAGACACAGAAAAACCAAGAGCCGAGAGAGAAAGAAAAAGAGAGACAGCGTACTCCTAAAGAGAAAAAACATGCTAGGACAAAACTGGCCAGTGTTTCTCTTTCAAATAATATGAAGTAAAAGAAAAGCTTGGTCTCTGGGGATGGCAGTGGAAGTTAGCCTGACAGGAGTTGGTCATTTAATGCTTTAGTGCACCTGAGACAGGACCTGTCATATCGGACAGTCTCACCAGGGTCCCTCGGCACCGCCTTTATTAATTATACTGAACAGAACCGGGGCGTCCCGCAGTCTCACGCAAACCTCTGTCACTCTCTTCCTCCCAGAAAACATTCACTTTACAAAGATAAATTTATACTTTCAGAAAGAATTCCATCAGAACTCAAGCAGTCTTGAGAAACCCTAAGCTTTGGTCCGGCAAGTTCAGGAAGCCCGGTCCATACTGTGGCTTATTCAACACGTAGTCAACACAATTTATAACTACTTTGAAACGTGGTTAGCCACTTTGTATAGTAAAACTATTGCAGCGTCCCAATTCTCCTAAATAATATGCAGTAAACATATGTGTACATTTTAGTGTGTAAAAAATCATCATGGCAGAGTTTGTAATTAAGTATTTGTATTCTTTTGATTTTATTTAAGTAATATTTTTTTCAAAATGGCTGTAGAATCAAAATAAATCTTTAAATTGTGAAAATAAATGTATTCGAATAAATAGTATGTTTGTGGTTTAAATATTACCCGCTGCACAACAAAACAGATCCAATAAGTTAAAGTTGAGTTTTTTGCATGCAATTCAAGTGGAAATAAAGCCAGTCCATACTGCAGATGGTAGGCGGCGGTACTGCGCATTTCAGAAACATTCAAACATACAAAAAATTAACATTCTTCTCGCCATCTTGCATTGGAGTGACTTGGATCGTGACCTGATTGGAATGTAAGTTAGATTGTATTAAATCAGCCTGTTTTGGCATATGTAAATGTGTTATTTGTGTCAATGTTTAACACGAATGTAAATGCATTGTCTATGACATTTTGGTCACTAGGTAGCTATCGTTTGGTGCTCCTTTTTCTCATTGACCAGTATTTATGGGTGGGTCAAGAAGTAACAGTTTTGGGACCCCTATGACTTTCACATTATGGAAAAAAACTTGCCATGGTTTGTTCATCTCAAAACTTGGGAAGTTTGTAGAAAAAATATTGAAAGTAACTGCATGGACTGTCAGTGGAGAGAAATTATTATGGATTTGGAATGACATGAGGGTGTGTAGATAATGACTTTTTTGATAGATAATGATTTGTTTTTTTGTGGAGGGGGGGATTACAATTTTAAATTGTAGCCTTATACTTAAATTGTAAATTGCTGACTAATTTCATGTTTTATTTTCAAAATTGTATACGCTTGATTAATCCTGAAGTGCCTATGTGTCTTCCTCGACAAATACCTGAGACACAATTGTCAAAAAATAGGTGGTAAGTGTATGTCAACCTACTCCTTATGTTATAAATCCTGAAAGTTCCCATTGGCATTACAGTCTAGTTTATGCCCAAATTTTTATTGTGTGCTGTGACAAATAATCCACCTCATACAAAATATATACAAATTCCTGTGAAACGCTAAGACTCCCACTTGGACGGCAACACATCATTTAATTGCGCTGTGATGGTCTGTGATGGTCATTATATACTGTATAAACAGAGTACACAACACACTAATATTTGAGTAAACTGACCACAGACAGGGAGTGATAAACAGGCCCGTGTCGCATGATCCTTCAACCTCCATATGGTTGATGAAAGAGAGGAGGAAACTCAATAAGGCTGTTGTCCAAGCCTTCTAAAGTTTTTACTGCTCTATTGTGCTGAAGTAGTGAATATTTTATGGTACTGTGGATGATAAAGAGTTCAGACAGCTGGGAGGCAGTGGACAGGTGTCTTTTACCTGGATCAAGAGGGTGGAGACGGAGCACCTGATTACAGTAGACCTGTCCTGATGTGCAATCCCATGGGGTCAAATCCGTGAGCCCATGCTCAAACCACTTAGCTGCATGAAAGCGGTTATATGACATCTATGTAAGGTTACATGAGACAGTACATTAGGCACACATCACATTAGGGATAAATAGAAAATATATGATTTGACATTGACATCTTGGTATAATACAAATGAAATGATACACAAAACTTACAAACGGGACTTCTGGTTAAATACAGGTTATGATTATATCCTCAACTAATGTAAAGCACAAGTTTGAAGAGAATCCTGCTGAGTGTGTTAAATGTATTTAACATGTTAATATTTCGCACACCTGGTTTAATGGCACGAACATTTATGAAAAGAAGCAAAATACAGGTTTCTGAACATTTAATTAAAGGAGACTAATGAGGAATGTGAGAGCAGGTGCAGACTGTGAATTGACAGCGCAGACAGCGAGTGACGAAAGAAAAAACACCAGCGGTAAACATACAGCGTGACAAACAACTTTCTGTAGTTTGTCATGTGAAACCTCAGAGGAATTAAGTGTAGAGAGAGTGAGCGAGAGAGAGCGACAGAGAGCGAGAGAGAGAGAGAGAGAGAGAGAGAGAGAGAGAGAGAGAGAGAGAGAGAGAGAGAGAGAGAGAGAGAGAGAGAGCGGAGAGAGAGAGAGAGAGAGAGAGGAGAGGAGAGAGAGAGAGAGAGAGAGAGAGAGAGAGAGAGAGAGAGAGTAACACAGAGAGAGAGAGAAAGAGAGAGAAAGAAAGAAAGAGAGAGAGTAACAGAGAGAGAGAGAGAGAGAGAGAGAGAGAGAGAGAGAGAGAGAGACAGAGAGAGAGACACACAGAGAGAGACACAGAGAGAGAGACACAGAGACACAGAGAGAGAGAGAGAGAGAGAGAGAGAGAGAGAGAGAGAGAGAGAGAGAGAGAGACACAGAGAAAGAGACACAGAGAGAGAGAGAAAGAGAGAGAGAGAGAGAGAGAGAGAGAGAGAGAGAGAGAGAGAGAGAGAGAGAGAGAGAAAGAGAGAGAGAGAGAGAGAGAGAAAGAGACACAGAGAGAAAGAGACACAGAGAGAAAGAGAGACAGAGAGAGAGACACAGAGAGACAGAATCAGCAACACACGGGTCACATACACACAGTTTTTCTGGTTAAATCCACACAAGGTGTTCCTCGTGTCATTACACCCATGTGCTGAACATCACACTGATTAAATGATGCAACATTTCCTCATGGGATCAAACCTGCTGCTACATACGGTGCTGTTGTTTCTGTGGTTTGAGATTACACATCGTCTGTGATGTTGCCCAACTCTGAGATGCAATGTCCATGACAACGAAAAGGGAAACAATATTTAAAATGCATGTAGCAATATTTGAAAGATGTTATTTTTGTGTTCAAACTTAGCACATAATAGGTGAACCATATCAAAAGCAGAATGCAGATACGATACTTAAAAGAGTAAAACAATTCTCGGCTCAAAGCTGTGCTTAAAAGTTAGTAATAAAGCAGCTCAGTCATAATTAAAGTGAAGTGAAAGACTAAATATTTCATTTCCGGCTTTACCGGAATTTATAACACTTTGCTGTGCCGCAAATGGGATTTTGGATGACGACATTGCCATTGCCATTCCTTATTTAAGATTATATCACGAAAGATAAACACGTTTTCCATCATGTCTTATTAGACAGAAATGAGTTTTAATTTGCTTTAGTCATGTAGTTTTGGCTGTAAATACAATGTTATTTTCTGTATAAATCTTTTCTACATACCATTGAGAACAATACACCACAACGAAAATAATGGATATTCATTGCAATAGAGCACAACATTACTGATGATCAGAAGATGAGCAGAACTCGAAATGTTGGCAGCATAAATGATATGCACGGACAAAGTAGTTTATTGAATGTATATATTCGAATATGAAAAATGATGTGTAGATGTTGTCGCAAATTCATACCTTAAAAATCTATGCAGGGCAGTACCAAATGTATGCACGTATAATGTGAAATGATACGGTTCCATTAGCCAACCCCTCGGTCCACCACATGTCTCGGTCTCCTCAGCGCCATCACAAGCCCCTAGTGGCAACTCCTAAGCACTTAAGAGACCTCCTGAGCAGTCTTAAATATTGGGAGAGTAAGAGTGATTCTCAGCTTTAAGAGATTTGATAACTTGCTTTTATACTTAAGTTTGGAAGGAGGAGTCAATTTCATGAATTCTTAGCACTTAAGACTAAAATGGCACTTTGAGAAGCTTGAGAAATACGAGCCCAGACGTATATGTGTACAGAGAAAGTCCAGTTTGTTTAACTGCACGTATAAGAGACAGAGTCCACGCTGCATTTTATCGCAATTTGCTCTCTAACAGAGGACAAATGTGGCATGTGATGACAATAATGAGGTGTGATATTTGAAAAGGAGAGAGAGTGATTTCAGTGGAATAGCTAAACAGAATGTGTCTGTGTTCTCAAACGCTTTACATGGATTTATAAACCGAGCTGTAGATCTAGAAATGACAAAAATGGTACAAATATATTTTTATTAAAATAATAAAAGGAAACAAAGATGCAGATCTTAAGTGTTGTGTTGATGTATTATCTGGTGGACATTTCAAAAGCCACAAGCTAGTAAAACTTCACAGAGGATGGATCTTAAAGCAAAGTGAAAGTTTACCCAAAATTCTGTTATCTATTCCCCCTCATGTGGTTGTAGATCTGTATGTGACAAAAGACACTATTTCGAGAAATGTCTCAGTGGTTTTGTGTTCATACAATGGAAGTCAATGTGCTTGCAGAAGAATTTGAGATCCTCCAGAAGAAAGCCACACAGGTTTCAAATGACATGAGAGTGAGTAAATGATTCAATAATTAAAGTTTTTGGATGAACAATCCCTTGAGACAGATTCCTCTGTAAACCTTGTCACAAGCGACGGACGGACCCATTGGCCACACAGTAAACAGTTGAATATTTGTTGCGTGTGCGAGTCAGTCTGTTGTTTCTTGCGTTGAAGCACACAGGGAGTTTTTTCATTTAATTATCACGGGATGTTTCACACAGTGAATCATCATTAGCCTGTCTGGACGGCCACAGGCACAAAGATTTTCACCACGGTAAACGACACAAATTAAAGCGAGAGGAGGATTCAATCTGACATCCTTCTGTCTTGATTCATCTCATCTGGTCATGCGAAATGCTGAAGCAGGATCCTTTAACATTCAATTACATTCATCAGGTTAATCCTGAGCAAAGTGTCAATGTTTTAATCATGAATTAGCAAAGCCCAGCAAAAACAACAGCCGACTTTCATCTTGAAAATAGTTCCTGGGATAAGACCTTTGTCTAGCCCCGATCTCCTTTCTGGAAGTCTACAAAACATACAGCATACTCTAGAAGCCTTGTGTCAAAATAAAGGTGCTGCAAAAGATTTTTTATAGTGATGCCATACAAGAAACATGGACTGTAAAACTTTTGTTTATCAAACAGATCCATTTCTTCAACAGAAAGGTTCTAAAAATGTTAAAGAGTCTGTGAGAAGGTGTAACTCAGGCAAAATCTCAAAACATACAGTTATAAACAAAAAGCAAACGGTTTGACTAGGCAAACGTTTCAAATGCAAATCATTTGATTGACATCAGGGGAACATGACTTGTTGTCATTCTGTGCGTGTCTGCAGGTGCAGCAGAAACTATAAACACAGCTGGACTGAATCAGTCTTTAAACTGACCCGCACTTCACATAACATGTTTAACCTCCTGAACTCCTTTAATTCCTAAGGCCACACACAGGCAAACAGTAACCAGCAACATCACTGTCTTTAAAAGCTTTAAATCTGATGAACTAAACTCACGATGACAGTAGTTATTCAATGTTCTGTTCTTATGGATCTTAAGGACCAACACAATACACGATGTGAAAAACACATTAGTTGAATTACAGAGAATCAAGAGAGGCACATTTGCTTGGCACAGTTTGCCGGACAGACTTTGTCCTTCATCGTCAAAATGATGCTCTGTGCCACTTGTTCAAGATACTTCACCCAGAAATAATCATTTACGCACCCTTAAATTGTTCAAACCTGTATAGATTACGCTGTTCTGCTGAACACACCGGCAGATATCTGAAAGATTGTCATATATCATCCTCCATTGACTCCCTTAGTATTTATATTCCCTACTATGGCAGTAAATGGTGGGTGAGATCTGACATTTTTCCAAATTCTGTCGTGTGTGTTCAGCAAAACAGAGAAATGTATACGGTTTAGAACAATCTAAGGTTTTTCTAAGTGAAGTATCCCCTTAAGAAAAAAAAGTCAGTAGTTTCAATTACAACATGCTAAAATACTGTATACCTGTATGCAGATAAAGTTGCATAAAAATATTCATTATACAGCATGTTGTTCTCTAAATAGCCCATGTGGTACAATCTAGCACGGATTCAAAATTTTCTCTTAAATTGTCATTTAGGGTAAAAGTTAGTCCCGTCTTTTTCTTGAGATTCCCCTTGGTAAATATATAAAATTCTCAAGATCAGTTATTAAAGATCCTAAAGTTGTGAGGATAACCTCACAGTGGTCTTAAATCTCAAAATGTAAAATTAGATTATCGGGTTGTTTAATATTGTTACATATTTATGTTGTTTTAGCAGAACATTACTTTGGAAATGACATATTGACGGTCAAGTCTAACTGTCCTTATTAACCAAAGTTTGAGAACTTTGTGAGAAATGTTGGCACATTTGAACATTCATACAAACGTCCTTATATTATCTTAAGAACATTCTTAGCTTTTGTCTTGAACATTATTGTGAATCCAGCCCCGGGTTATATTTTTCTCTTGTACCCCACAGAAGACTCTGAAAACCTGACAAACCAATAAAAGTGGTTGTGTTATTGTGCCTTCAGTTCCTTAACACGATGATGACAAACACAGGACTTCCAATCTAAGCAATCCAAATATTTATCCAGCGTGTCAGTTCACAAACCTATTGCGTGTGTCTGAAATCACAGCGACTCTACGTAACGCTCGCTGTCGATAGTTTTCTGCGAAGCTCTGCGTTTTCTCCATATTGATGATCAGTGTCTTTGACTCCCTGATGCCGGCCACGATTATGCCCGAGTCTCGGAGCAGCCCGCTGTTAATCAGCATGGACAGAAGGTTAGAAAAGCTCAATACGAGAGATAGCAGAGCTTTGATCCGAACAGCCATGCAGAACATTTCGGCCAAAGCGTCAGAAAGTGTGCTGTCAGGCCTTTTGGATTTAAATTAAACCCTGTTAACCTGGAGAGGACGCTACTGGGAGAGAAGGAAGACAGAGAGCAGAAGTCAGGGATGTGCCATTTTCTCTGATGTCCAAAGTGGACAACCATTAACAATTTGTGTGCGCAGCACAAAGAAATAAGTGCCTGCTGACAGAGAGATCAATCCTGCGTTTCAGCTTGAGAATTCTTAACTACAGAACTTCAGCACCTCAGCAATAAGTGATATTTACATTATCTGATGAAGACGTGAGCCGTGTTCGAGCACACAAAATGTCCTTTTTAGACTGAATTATTTTGGTATTCTTTAAAAGACGCATAACATCATGGGTCTAAGGGAGAATTTCCCCATGGACTTCAAAATGGGAAACCAATCCAATAAGACCATCTACTGTATATTACTAATAACTACAAGTCACGTTATTTGCACCTTTTTTCAGATTTCCAAATATAACCCCAAGCAAGTTGTTTTGAGTTGCAATGAGATTTTATTTGACATCTAGTCATGAGACACACAAGAACGACGTGGCACTACATTCCAATTTTGCACTTGGATGTACTTGGTTCCAATTTGCCAAATAAGCTCAAAATATTAAAATGATGACCCGTAAATATAAAATTATTTGTGTTCAACATAGAAAAAGATACAATGCATCTTGGACAGTGTAGGGTGAGAAAATTTGAACTTTAATCCCGTATTTGCCAGTTTGGAGGTTTTCCAGTTATTTTTCCCCCTCATCTCATTGGCACTTAAATTAAATGAGTTAAGAGCACGGCGATGTGATCTTGTGAGACCTGTGAGAGTTTGCACAGAAAGAGGCAGCCGAGGCCCCAGAAACAATTAGCCGCACTTTAATGAAGTCCCTTTTGTTGCCGTTTTCCTTAGATTGCGCCTGCTTTGTTTTTAAGTTGACTTGCACTTGTCGTTTTCCCCCGCTTTCGTTTCGAGATGAAAGCAGATCTTTAGTTAATGGGCCCTCTGTGATCAAATTGGTCTATTAGTGGAAGCATTTGAAAAAGGAGTCAACGAGAATGAGAAAACAGAGTCAGTCTACAAGCTAGTTAAAGTGATATCTGGACGTTACATAATGACCACTGCTGGATTTTACCTCAATAATAAGACTTATCATAGACATTACATATCCTGACTCCACACGAGAGATGAAAACATCTTCATTTCAACAAAATATGAATGCACAAAGAGTAATAAAGAAAGAATAAACTAATGTAAGACATTTCTTTTTATTTCTTTATAAAACATTAAACATTATATTTTGTTTCCGTTTTTCATAAGTATATGATTTTATTACAAAATCTTTTTCAATTTTTTTTTAACTTAAGATCTTAGAAAAAATAAAGTTTCAAGCTGTTTTGGTGAATACAAAATATTCGTAACGTTAACTTAAACAGTAACATGTTTTGTAAATCCGCCCCTTGGACTATTCTGAAAATGAATCATTAATAAACTGAAAGACTATCTTCCGACATGACATTCATGTAAAAATATGATATGCTTGCTTTGTATGTATATAAATAAACTATATAATTAGATAAATAAATATATAATAAAAATGCAACCATTTATATATATATATATATATATATACTGTATATAAATGACAAATAGATATGCCGGTTCAATTGAAGAAAAAGTTGTAATAAAGTGAAAAGATGTATACATAATTTTGTTTCTAAATGGTCAAGAAACTAACTCACAACACACCATTGGTGAGAAAATGTAATATGCTCGCTTTAAAATAGTTTTTTTTGCCATTGCAGCAGTGAAGCTGAAGAATAGATGATCAAGCATCCCATACTTGGAAAACAGCAGATTTGATCCACTCCATTCAGCCACACATGGGGAGGCGCCATTACCAGCGATAGACACCCTCCCTGCGCGAGAAATGAGCAATTGACCCTGGCTGCTTCTCTCAAACTGGCGCATTATCAGAACCTGAGGGAACATGTTGTCAACTGAATGAGATAAGTTTATTTTCTTCCGTCCGGCATTTGTTCCGATAAGCAGGGAGTCTGCACGGAGAGAGGAAGATCAGCGGGGAACCTGTCCCCAACACAGGCTGCGAAAAACGAGAAACGACCGTGAAACGTTTGGCCATCACCCAAATCTCTGCCTCCACCTTCTGTGCAGGCCCCAAGCTTCGGCGTGAAACAGGAGGCGGCAATATTGTGGAACAAATTTCCCCTAATGTGAACCTGCTGGCTGGGGACTCCAGGGAGGAAGGTGGGCTCTTCTGTGTCATTGCTGATCTACACACCAACACACACACAACCCTTATTCTGATGTGCACTTCCAATTCACTTCACTTTTTATACTTCATGATGATGGGATTTTGGGTCTCAGATACACAGAAGACTCTGAATGATGAAGAGCCCACACGCAGACACTCGCAGTCGCAGACAAACGCAGACACACGTGCACACTTGCACGCATACACACACACGCAGACGCAGCCACTCAACTCACATACACTCAATGTATGATGCATGTACATTTTGGGTAAATCTCACAATACTTGTCTGGGTCATATTTTATACTATAATTAAAAGGAAAATGAGAGAAATCATAATGCATATAAAATGAAAAAACACCTCAAGGGAGCGTAAAAAACCTTTTGACAAATTTTCTTTTGAATTTTGGTGTTTCCATCACTTCAAAATGCATTTAAAACCAGGGTTAATGAATACCCGGATGCTTTCTTTATCAACACAACCCTCATTCAAACTAGCACCATCTAAAGTCAACCAGTCCGCATTTAAAAAAACATCATTGTGATTTTCATCGCTTGCTCAAGAAGCTTTCTCCCCCATCCAAAGTGTGTGTTTTGTTTTTAGGGAACAGAGCTGGTGAGTCTAGCTCTGTGTTTTCTCCAGATGTCATGTCTATAGACAGAGAGAGGAGATGTCAAGGGACCATTTAACCCGAGCCAGAGTTTAACGGTGGGAGTTTAGGGTCTATCCCGGCAGATTTCTGCTTAGAACGCAAAGACAAGGGCCCAGAGGGACCCGCAGCAGAATACGGTGTCATGGCATGAATACAGCCCGTGTGCACTAGCTCTTCACATATAATTAAGCGTCAAAGACAGGCATGCGAGGGGAAGAAAATACAAAGAATTAAATGAGAACACTTCCATCCTCTCCCCGCTCACAACAGATTGGAATTGTATACATTTTTTTAAAATATCTGCTCACACCATAAATAAGATTTACTTCTATAGCTAAAAACACATCCTTCTAATTGACCCTTGGCAAAACCCCACTCACCTTCAAATAACATTCCATCAGTGTCTTCATCTTTAAAAACAACAAACACAGTACAGCTTTTGCTTTACGACTTCATTGCTGAAAACGTCTTTCCTTTAAAATGTCACTGCAAACGTTGCTCTCTGAAGGCTGAGGTTGCGCTCATCATGTCACAGGGACGCAATGCTTGCCAGCTTGGTCATACATGTAATATGTAAGTAATATATCCATAAGTATAATGTCAGTCTAAAAACACCACTTCCCGAAAGCTTCCTTCTGTAATTCGTACATTAATGATTCCAACAATATCGTGTCTGGTATCTGTAGTGGTTGTGATGTGAACTCCGTAATTCTCCTTCAGAATGATTTAAAGTTATAACTTTATTTATCGTTTATCGTTATAGTGTTAATGTCCATTAAATCTTGGTGTATATCTCGGTTTATTTTTACAATAATTAAAAGGCATTTCTTTCTCACTGATCACCAAAGCTCTACTAGTACGCCAGCTTGTCGGACTGGTTTGTTTGTCAGACAAAATGACGGTCAGTCACGGGGGCACATAATATCGCCATTGTGATTGGTCAGATCGCATGTCAATCAAACAAATAGACTGTTTCATTGGACACGCTTCTGACCCCCAGTTAACTTATTTTTTTTACGGAATAATAATTTCATTAAATAAGCGATTAATTTAATTTTGTTTTATGTACATATTATAAAATACTTTGTTAAATGGGTGCAGTTCACATTTTAACAAACCGTATGGTACATTGACATCTAGCGGATATCGGGGTCTAAATAGAATATACTGGAGATAGCTATTTAGCCAAGCAACGTTTTTTTTTGTTTGTTATCAGAAATAATCTACAGGAATTCTATTGTTTGTGAATGTGCACCGGCAGTTCAGTTGAAGTCACAAAAGTGTGCTGTCAAGACGAAAACGTCTATGAAATTTTATTTTTATTTTTAACTTTAAGTGGCTTTGTTAAGTCTTAGCTAATTACTTTAATTTTCTTTACATTCTGTTTTATTTCCCACTGAGAGACAATTAAGCAACCGTTTCTCTATGCAACTATGTTATGATTAAATAGACAGTGAATGCATCAATGTTAAACATATGAGAGTTATTTGTAATTTGTAGAAGAAAATGATCAGATGTCGCTCTTTCATGGCTCAGGAGGCATTGCTCATGTTTCATTTATGCATCAACGTCTTCACAGATGTTTCGTAGAAAAAATTAAAACAGGCACATGAGTAAAGTGTCATGTATAGAGCTATAAAAAATACGGCAGATAACATGGCTCAGACCATTTCCAAATTTAATTTGGTCAAATTCTGATTGCACACTTTAATCTATGACTTCTCAATTGACTCTTCATTTCATCGTATTGCTGTCTAGAAGAAACAATTGAGATATTAACAAAATGCGTAATTTCAATAGGAAACGCTTACAAATTCTAGATTGATGCTTATATCAATATGTTCAGTGTCCGCTGCTCTCCCATACATCATTATAAAGTTGTGAAAGTGATGTTCAGCTATGCATTATTAATCTGCCTTGCTTCTAATTATCAGATCAATAATTTCACACTCTGGTAAATAGGATGTTTGTTCGGGTCATCAGTGGCAACCTCTCTCTCAATGTGCGGAGTGTATTTGTACGCTATGACGCATTGCCTTGGACAGCTCAGACACAATGCCTCTGTTGCTTTTGAAAAGGAAAAACGCTGCATTGTCTCGGCCGGTCCCCTTCTGGACGGGACAGGCTCACTAATCAAACGGCCGTTTCTCACTGCAGCTGGTTTTCAGAAGCTGACCTCCACCTCCCTTCCATCCGTATGCTCTTTCTCTCTCTCCCCGAGGGACCCTTCAGCCAGCTTTAGGGGTAAAATGAGGTGTAAGTCTATTAAAAGGGTGTTTGCGGCTCAGTCGATGTCCCAGTGGGAGTCCCTGCCTCCTTATTCAGGTGCAGCTAATTTCTCTTCTTCTCCTCGTGGCCTGACATACGGCTGCCAGCAGAGACGAGTCCTTAATAAACGATTAAAGAGATTACACATTCAATGATGAAGGCCTAGGCCAGACCCCTGAAGAGAGACCGTGAAGACTGTTTCAATAAGATTGCAATTATTACAGCTCACATTAAACTAAACCTTGACATGTAACTTCTCCTATAAACAAACACCCAAAGCAACTTTGCAACTACATAACAATGCACAAAAAAAACAGACTGTGAAATCTCTACGGTGTTTTTCATTTAATATTGACCTGATTCATATAAAAACACATACCAACAAATTATCATCATCTTTGAAAAGTTATCCCTTTCTGATAGTACTTTAATTTCTCTGGTTTAGACAACAAGAGGCTGTGTAATTTGGCAAATTTGGATTTTTGGGCATTTTTTATGTTTTTGAGAGTGATGACAGCAAATCTGGGATTCAATGTCTTGACTGTGGGGGCCAAAAGTGACAGTGAATCAACATACACGGGTCTATGGTGCCGACCACCATACTATATGCTTCAACGCTGTTGACAAACTTTACTCCAAAATATATTGGGTTATTTCAAACCATCGATTGGTCAAAAAAGTGACAAACCCAATTGTTGAGTTAAATTAACCCAAATAATTGTTATGTTTGGCCCAACAATGAGTTAGAACAATCCAAGATTTAGGTTGAAACAACCCATAAGTATGTAATGTTTGGGTTTGTCAATTTTCGACCCAACGATGAGTTGAAATAAGCCAACATTTGTAGAGTGTTTGATGGTCATTGAAACTTTAGCCTGGGTCGCAGTTTATTGGCTAGAAACTGAGTGGGGAACTTAAAAATGTTGTGGACAATCGGAGCCAAAAACTCTACTTCTTTAGGATATGAACCTAGAACCTCTTCTTAACCTGTCCAAATCACAACACTAAAGTTCATTGCATACACACTCTTAACTACATGGACACATCGACATTTCAACAGAGCCCATGACACACGTGATGGACCATCATTCACTAAACAGAAGCGAGATGGAAAAAACGAATTTATCAAGGCGAAAAACTCTAAATGGCAGCAATCTCCATTCAGCTTTCATGCCGAAATGGGATCCCTGCTTTATCAAAATGAAGCGACTGCCAAGTTCAGGAAAGTAACAATCACATTCACGGCCCCCTTCTTCAAAGAGCTAATTAAAGTCAGGCAATTTTTGCTTCGCACATTCAGACTTTAATTGAAAAGAAAATAAATACCAGCGGGAAGAAGAACGTGAGGAAGGATGAATTCAGCTACTCAGGCAGAAGGCAACAAATAGCTAAGAATTATAAAGTCAATGGCCGCTCGCAGCATTGTGAGCGCTGATGACTCAAGGGCGACTCCGTATGGCATCAAAAAGCCAATTGAACCTTTTTGAATTTGAGCTCCAATCTGCTAGAAGTTTAACTTTAATTGAAAAGTTTTCCTTTTTTGAGCGATTCTGTTTTTCGAAGACCAGTTACGGGCTGTGTTCTCGTGAACAGCAGATTGGTTTTGGCCCGTTCTTTTTGGCACGGTCCTCACTGTGTAATTGTTTGATCATTTATCTCGGAGGTCTAATCTACCCCCTGTTGGTTGGGCTGTATGTTAGTCTGTTTTTGTCTGCTGGCTCTGATATGGACCAGTGTTGAGAAAGGCAGGGACTCTGCAGGTGGGCGACTATTTGAACGCAACAGTCTGCATGTCACTCACATTAACCCTTTAGGCTTCAGTCATCTGTATGCTAAACATGAAGAGTTGGGGGATTTAACAAAGTTTGAAAATCTTGCTTATCTTTAGACAACATATGGGTCTCTTTTCCAAGAAAAACTTTTCTTTCTTCTGAGAATCGCAACAAGACATGTTGGGATGTCAGAGCTTTGTTTTTTGTATTATAATTTTAGGGTGCTTTGTTGTTTTATAAATATCCATCCCTTTTTGGTAAAAAAACTAGGGATGCATGATAAATGATCGGCCATATCGGTATAGGCCGATAAATTGAATTTTTTATGTTAATGTTATTAGCGGATAATACAATTTAGGCTGATATATTATCGCCAATAAATTATGAACCATTTCCTCAGCTTGAACCACTTCAGGGGCATGATGCTCACATCTAAAATACACTACACTACAGTACTGTCTTTCTGTCGTGATCATCCACTTAAAGCTATTAGCAAAACATTGTTGATGTAGGTACGTAAGTATACAGTATTTACGAATGTGTAAATTATAGGAACAAAAGCACATTGTTTGAATCAGACTGCTGTCTGATTGTTCTCTGTCTTGAGACCTGTTAGACTTCCTGGGTTGTTCTGGGAGAACCTCTATAACATTTAGTAATTTATCAGTAATCTATAATTTGTTTATTAAATAAACAGTATACCAGACAGGTTTAAAAGTTAAAGAATCTTAAATTAGTGAAAGGTACGCTTGGTTCATAATTTCACTCCCAGAAAATGTTATATTAATATTAAGGCACTGTATATCGGCCAATGTATCGGTTATCGGACTAAATGTGCATATCGGAGGATCCCCAGAAAAGAACAAAATGAAAACATTTTAAATATTTGCATGAAATAATCCCAATTATTTCGCCTCATTTTTTAAACACTTTTTATTTCATGTCTGTTGATATGATTTTTCACATTCTGAGCTGTCCTAGACTGCCATGAGATCCCTGCTGTTGCTTGTCTTCCACCTGTCCATCAAACTATCAGAAGAATAGACCACGCCTACTTTCTGATGTCTCCCTGGACCGCAGGAGGCCTATTAATGTGAAGTGAAGTCAACTCTCCAGAGAACATCATTCAAATAACATGTGGTACTATTGTTAACACTCATTTACATCAATTGCTTCCAAATTTATGTCATTTATTTTCTGACCTTACTGATACAGTGAGCGAGTGATGACAGCAGAGCACGAGAGAGAGAGAGAGGTCTTTGCATTTTGTTGATGCCACTGTTTGACATTCAAAAATGTCTGGACATCACTTTTGCCCATTACAGTACAGTACATGTGACTACACAGTACAACACGTCTGAACACACAAACCCTCTAAAACATGCTTCTCGACATTAAAATAGCAGTTTTACTGTGACCTGGGATCTCATAGTAAATGACTCACAATGACACACTCCATCAGTATGGTCTAGCAGCCGTAGCGGTCTTAAAATGGAGATGAAACGCGCTTTCACGAGGGCCTCTGTCAGGACACGAGTACAGCGAGAGGTTATGCGGTATTCACTAGATTCACCTCTCAGGCAGATATTATGCAGCGCGTGTGGAGAAACGGGTAAGATTTTCCCATGAGCCTTTCGCACGCTGCTTTCCATTACAGTCGACAGGATGAATTCTCAACTCACTCGAAATGTAACGGGCAGGTTGGCTTAATGGAAGTTGCCTTGCAGGGAATAGTCACAAATTCACACGCTCACAAAGGTGTTTAGCATTACTACAAAAGTAATAACGTGGAAAGGCCGTTTTTTATGAAACCCTATAAAGGGCTGATAATATGGAAATCAAGATAATGTTAAACCATGAAAATTGTCACAAAGCAACGTTGTTCTGAGGGATGGGGAAGCACAAACTATATCACACCAGACGGCAAACCTGTCACCTGTTTGTCAAGCTACAATACACGAAGTACGGGGAAATGTATTAGGCACTTTAGATGATTTATCATATATGTTAAAATATACATTTGACTATATTGCTTTAGCCGATGAGAAACACCAATTTAGATTTCCGAACATTCTTCGCCATTAGCTCTAGTGGAAATCAAGTGTGATTTTTGCTCGGAAAAGGGGTCTGGCTGCATGTGCTATAGGAATAATCGTAAATATGAGTTTTCTAGCCGAAAGGGGATATGAACAGCCTCTTACATGATATGTACGACCTGAAAACTATTTTGATACCCGAGTTTCTGAGTTTCATAAAATTTGCATTTTTATACCAATACATTTCAACTCAAAACAGTAGGACAAAAGACACCGTAACAGAAGCATATAGTTTGAATCAGACTGCTGTCTGTGAAGTTTACTAGTGTAGAGTAGGCTTGGTACATGGTTTTTAGGACAAATAGAGAACTATGTCACCTTGTTTTCTTCAATCAGTGTTTTCAAATAAAAGCAGTTGTCCACTTATTGCCTTTCGTTTCAGGCTCAGAAAATGTTATATTAATAAGAAGATAATGTGTATCGGCTAAAATATCTGTTATCGTTATAGGCCAAAATGTACATATCGATGCATCCCTAGTCAAAAGGCAAACAATGAAATCAATTTATTAGCAAAGAGATTTGGTTCAAAAGCATCTCTTGAGGAGCATGTAACGGTGTTCTCCACTATAACACGAACTGTTATAGAATAAAACTAAATAACAGTCTTAAGGGGGTGGTACACTGCTTGTCATTCAGGCGTCAGTGTGGCAGAAAATCTAAGGGATGTTGGTCAGACGGCAGCATCAGCATATATCTGCAGTTTCACAGTAAAAGAGGTCTAGGACTCAACCTGAGGTTATTGATCTATCACCAGTTCATTTCAATTTAATTATCACTAAAATGAGGTGAGCACACACACATTTTATTCACTACCTGCACAAAGAAACCTTGATGGATTGATTTATTTGGTATTTCTTGTTTTACCGTGTTGATTCACGAATTCAATTCAAATAATGTGTGCACAGCCATTACAGACACACCGGTTAGTGTGAATATACAATAGTTAGGAATCTAGTAACATGGTTCGAAATTTCTGTGAAGATACATTCATGTCTGCTTTGACTATAAAACTGTTACTGGATTTGCCAAAGTTATTGAAATGAATGTCAGGCTGGGTTATTTCAAATAAATGTGATGTAAGTCAACACAATAACACAAATCAAACTTCTTAGGCTCATAGCACTGATTGTACTGCAATGTGACCCATTAAAACTATATGTTAACCAGCTGCTCTTCTAAACAGAACAAAACCTTATAACTGGCGACAAGACTTTTATTTAGGTGCTCTCAAATTTCCTAAGTTGGCAACACTACAAAAATCTGACGCAAAACTATAACAGCAATACAGCATAGTACATTATATTCATCAAAACATTTAAAGTGTAATAACAATTTTCTTTTTCTGTAAAACACAACATTGTATGCCTGCACAGACCTTCTTAATTATACTTAACATCTACTTTTAGTTATTAGCCAATAACTAATTAGGAAGCTTACACCATCTCTACACCGGACGCGACTGGCGCAACTGGTGCGAAGCAACGCGACATGTGGCTTGTTGCATCGCGTCATGCCACATCCAATGTGGACTATTGCACAATTTTGAACTCTCCATTTAACAACATGTGAGAAGAATTTGACCTTACAGTGACCCATTTGATCAGAAATAATCTACACAACCACACAAATAACCGCATATTTACACACAACTCAACTTAAGTGTCTAACTGCGGCTAGACTAAACAAACACATAGAAGAGCAGAGAAACATTTCACATTTACTAAATCACCACAAAACGTCTTGGGTCATTTCCCTTTTGTAATCAAAAATAAAAAACCTGCTTGCCTATAAGAGCTGCTTATATGCTATTTTGTTCTATAGAGGCGTCAAACAGACTTTTAGAAATATGATGTGACCAACCTAAAACATCATCTAAAACTATTTTAACTATAATATTTTATTATAATTCCAACCATTTAACTGCCTCGGTAGTACCAAAGTGACAGGAGCTCTAAGAAGTCAATAAATAGAGATTCAACTTTAAGTTAATGTAGGCTAGTTAATATTATCACTATAATGATTTCTGTAGTTTTGTCAAAAAGGACGGAATGTTAAATAAGATAACTAACAACTGAGCATATATATAAAACGCATCGCTAATGCTTACTGATTGTCCGTTTTGTTGCTTTCCCTCCAAAGTAACGTCACTTCCTGTATTTCCGCTTGCTCGAGAAAGACACGGGAAACGAAGGCGTCCACTTAATGTGGGGTCATGTGGGGTCTTTGCTCTCTAAATTATGTCATTTTAATCATTTACACAATATAGCTAACATATTGACATTACATGAACAGAGTTTCAGCTGTTATTAAAACACGAATTTGAGGATTTAAGCTGTCAGATTAATGACGAAGGGCACATCATCTGTGTCATCATCAGAGCTCGTGCAGGTGCAGCCGCTCTGGAGAAACTGCGCAAACTTCGCGGAATTTCCGTGCCATACAATTACAAAGCTCCAGTTATAACAATGTTTTTTCGAAACAGTTTGAGAGAATGAAAAAAATAAACTATAATAAATGTCATAATGTGAATAGGCTTCATTTGAAAGAATATATTAAGAATTATGATGGATTGGTGGTAAAAATACAGTAACAATTATGTACTGAATTAAAAAATCACTGCTATATTGTCATTTATTTATTCAATGATGTCATTGTTTGGCTGCAGAACACTTATCATATGAAATCATTTTATACATTTTTATTTCATAATTATGTTTGGAACAACTCGTGGGTGATGATATGGTATCAGAATTTTAACTGTTGAATGAACAATTTCTTTAAATTCGATTTCCAAAATGTGCCATTGAAACACCTTTACAAAAACAAACATGAAAGCAGGTTTTTAAAAGATCGCGGCCCTACACATGACCAAATATGTCTGTAGGGCTGGGGCCAAGGAGCCGCTTGTACTGACATAAATAAGTCAAAACATCTGTATTAGGGAAACATTACCGCATACATTCACACGCACACACACACGATGGGAAAGATTTCATTTGCATGGCAGATTAGGGTCTTCGTGGTGAGCCGGTGCCGCAGGCTGCCGTGGAATGTAATAGGATCTATTCTCTTAAAATCCATTAAAACAATTGAGCAAACCCAAATACAATCTCACAGCCCACCATGAGAACGTTTGACTGGTAACCCACCGCGTCCCCAGAGAGAGAAACACACACGCCCGGGGCACAAACTGCTGTATGAACAGAAGAACAGAGGATGAAAATGAAGATGAGAAACATCAGACTGATTAACCGCACACAAAGGTCACATTTCAATATTTTCAAACCTTTGTCACATTTCTGATCCACTTAGACAGGACACTGTCAAAGGCATTCATATTTATGAGACAAGTCGTTGTGCATCGGTTTTATTTCATAAATATAGCCTGGCTCTGTTGGGAGAGGACTGGTTTTCCCTGAGGACGTTTGGTAAATGAGTGTTTCACAAGCACGCACGTGATTTCATTCCAATCCAAATATATCTAATGTATATATATCTGTGATTTCTCACAAAATAATTCACAGCACAAATAACCTTCTGTAATTTTGACGATCAAAAACAATTCAGAACGAGATTAAAGTCCTAATGCAGTCCTCTCAGTGTTGAAGAGAATCGGTTTAGGTGAGGAGATGATGGTTTGGTCCAGGTAAAGGGCGTAGTCTTGTTCGTGTAGAGAAAGGGGCGGAGCTTCCTTAAGCAAGTCAGCATCACTGACTTGTCCGGCGGACACAACACATGCTCAACTTAAGTAAACTCATTTTAAAACGTTCCAAACGTTGACCAACACATACAGATATTTACAGGAGATGTGAGATTTATTTTGTAAAAACACCTTCCTCAAGAGCTTACCAGCAGAAAGTCATTAGCAGGTTTTCTATGGCTAACCGTTGACTGCCCAGAAATCAAGTCTCTTTCTCATCAGGGCCTCCCTTTCAAAACCAATGGAAAAACCTCTTCAGGGGATTTAGCTATTTGTGTAACTCTCCAATTATCAAAGTTTTGAGTCCAGGCTGTGTTTATATGACTCATAAAACTGGCACAGAGAAAAGAAAAACACCAGCCTGCCCACATGACACACACAACTGAACCGCTTTATGCCCCAGTGATCTGCTTTTGTGAGGAATGAAACAGCAAAGAACTGTGATAATAAAGCTATAAAAAGAGGCGCATAAAGAAAATGGGAAAGGATCAAATGGTAACAAAACTAATCGTAATATACATCATAACGATTTTTTTTGTTTTGTTTAAACATTCTGAAAAAAGAATTTCCCTGAGATGCTGAATTTCATTAAAAACTGATCAATTCATAGTGCATTTTCCCCAAAAACTAAGAAATTATAAATTATTTATTTTACCAACCAGTGGTCCTCAATGAAAAATTGGTGATAACATATCGTACATGATGCTTATTAAAAAATTAAAAAATGCAGAAAGGTATTTAGGTGTGGAAAGGGGTAAGAAAATACCAATATATGAGTATAAAATCAGAAGACTCCTCGAAGAAATAAACGTTTGGTTGAACGCCCGATCCACCTGCTATGATTTACAATTGGCAGACATTCACTCAACAGAGATTTGAGCAACAAAGCCTGTGGGTTTAAATGCGTGTGTGTGAGTGGTCTGGGTGGTCTCAACCTCTTTCATATCCCTCAGAGCAAAGTCTCTCAAGGTGAGGGGTTCTCCATTACCTGTAAGACATACGAGGAGCACATATCTGCTTCACTAAAGAACAGTTTTTCTGAAAGCAAACTTTTGTTACTTTTGAATTTGGCCAAGATATAGGATACCTTCAAAGAAATACGAGTAAAATTTCTTAAAACATTTCTTTCACAAGATTTATTTTCAAAGACAGCTTTGATAACACTGCAGTATATACTATGAATAAACATAGCATTGAAATCAAATTGCCTGACTGATGTTTGCTGATCTCATTTTGAGGAAAGCAGGCCCCCAGCTGGCCACTGTAAGAACTGCAGCATCCTCAAGAGATACACAGCAGATAAAGGAGAAAGGATGATTGTTGACTTGTAGTGTGTAAGTATTGAAGATCACTGGTATGTTTGACAGAGGTCTCAAAAGCTCTCAGCTGGAGATCAGCAGAGCCATATGGCAGCTGCATGTGTGGCGGTCACTCCGTTTGTGTATGTGTGTTGTGGTCCGGCCCTCCTCCTCCACACAGTCTTTGATATGGAGAATGAATGGGTCTTCTCTTCTAAAGAGGCTTTTCCTGAATGCTGAAAGCTGTTTAGTTTGTGAAATGACTTTTCTGAAGAGTTTAATAATCCCCCTTCTCTCCAATGAGCACCAAAAGACCAACAACAGACTTAGACCGTTCAATTGGGAATATATATTTTTAAATCATTTAATGCACTTCTGTTTGAAGAAAAATGCTTATGCATACTTCTTCATTTAAAATAGTATTAAACTGAAACAACAACATAACAAGTCTTTGACAGAGGCAACCTTAATTTAAAGAACTGCTGTATTAACCTTTTAAAATAAATAGTTTTCAACTTTTAAACTAATTTAAAGAAATATTTAATTATAACCCCTGAGTGATTGAACCAGCAGATAAGCAAATTCATTTCCTCTTAAATATCCTCAAACAGACAAAACTTCTCTTGTGTCCGGATTTAGACCGCTGTTTGTGAGTAAATCTGATTTCTTGAGTTCACTCGACTTTATTGTTTGCATTTCCAGCAGGAAACATCCTAATCTGAAGAACTAACAGGATTTCCTTTCTGTTCAAGGCAACACAACATTTCAAGTTGGAAACAACTTGCAAAACAAGTTTCAAGCAAAACAAACATTGCAATTGACACAAACTCAATCGAGAGATCACAAAGAGATCAAATGTGTGTTTAAAAAGACACATAGTTGGAATTCCTGCACAGAATGAGTTACTGAAGGATGTTAAGCCTCATCTTCTGCCAACACAATGATCATGCCATGAGGTCTCTGTCAACTTCATTTATGACACAGGTGCGTTGCTCTTCAGACACCAACACTTTCATTTAATCCTGACCCACACAAATTTGTCCAACCGTTCAACTCAGAATTATAAAATTTTACATTTAATCATTAACAGCATTTACTTTCACCCAAAGCAACTTAAAGATCAATTACATTCCATCAGCATCCATGTTTCTTGCATCAGACCCATGATGTTTTCTCTTTAAACCAGCAATGTATTTAAAATACACAAAGACATTTTTTTTGGTTCATTAAAAGTGGCTGAGAAATGAGAAATGAAAGAGAACGGTGCACGGTTTTGCAGTCGGTATGTCTGACGGGTGCTGTTAAGCATCTCAAACAGACAGTCATGTGGTTTTACACATGAACACCTTTATGTGACCTCAAAATCCACCTCTGAAAGAACTACAGCAGTCTGCGTTCCACTGACGCCTGACCAAAGCATATCACCACAGCATTTATTGATTTATACTTTCTTGTTTAATATTCACTAAAATGTAATGGTCACATATTTCAGCTTCAATGTAGTTATCTTCTGTAGAAATTAAGATAACACATTTTTTAAGTGCGGATTGAATGTAGAGCTAGTATGAAACTTTATAGTTTAAAAAAAGCGTTAAAACACTATTCTCTCTTTCAACCACTTTCAGAAATATATAGGAATAACATCACAATCGTTTGTTTGGCTACAAGCAAAGCTCGCTGAACCCATAAGAACAACATGTATTTCTTGGAGAACACACATAAAGACACACTGTCTCTCTCTCTCTCTCTCTCTCTCTCTCTCTCACACAAACACACAGTTGAGGACAGATGCTTTGGCAGTTGTTGACAGAACTCAGTCGTGTCTATGTGATTACTGGACTATGGCACTATACACGCATCACTGTGTATGAATTAATGAGAGAAACTGGCGCTACAGAGATGCGAGTCTGTGTGTGTGTGACAGCATGTTAGTTCTTTCTAGATAAACAAGATGCATAAAATATACAAACCTTTTACACAAACCTTTACTCAGATAAAGACAACCCAGCAGTTCTTTGTGTTTGTGCTTAGGATTAAGTGAACTGGGACAGATTTGAACCCAATGGAAACTGTAGCATGTAGGTGTGTTGGTTAAACTGCTGGCCCCAATTAAAGCAACATTAATCTGCCTTTAACCATCATGTGATGACCCTTCACACAAACACACACATGCACACCAGCACAACATCAATGAATATGTCTTGGTTTGAATTTGTGTATGTTTTGGATTTGTCAGTTTTGAGTTGTACAACGTTTGTATTTTTTTAAGTTATCAAGAAGATAAATTGCTATACAAAACATCCTACTGTTAAAACAAAAACAGCGGAGATATTCATTTCTTCTTTGCAGCCAAAACTTAAGTTACAAAAAAAAGATAAAATTATCCAAAGAAAGAAAGAAAGTTGACC
This sequence comes from Barbatula barbatula, assembly GCF_947034865.1. Classification (NCBI taxonomy): domain Eukaryota; kingdom Metazoa; phylum Chordata; class Actinopteri; order Cypriniformes; family Nemacheilidae; genus Barbatula; species Barbatula barbatula. The sequence continues at coordinate 1,224,463 of NC_136779.1, read as the reverse complement.
TTTGCTTGTTGGAGGAAACAATATCACATGAAAGCAAAATGAGTAAAGGCGGACACGTGAGATTTCTGAGAGAAATCTGAGAAGCAGGACAGTTTAACAAAAGTCTCCAATTGTTCTTCGTTAATCCAAAGATCACTTCTAAATGTCAAAATTAACTCCAGTCAAGTGTCATTCACTCAGCTGCCCTGACAGAGAGACAGATGGGTTTAAAGAGAGAGAGAAAGAGAGAGAGAAAGAGAGAGAGAGAGAAAGAGAGAGAGAAAGAGAGAGAGAGTTTTATTTTAAAGGACAATAATCCCCTTCGCAGACTAAATGAAACACTGAACATGAAATTAAATTATGAGTTTAACACTAATTCATGAGCATACTTTGGAATTGACGTTCTTCCACTTAAAATACAAACTATATTGACCTGATATTTATTTTCATTAAAAACAGTTCGGTTCAATCTGTTTGAAGGTTCATATTTTGTTGTGTGTGTTTAAAGTTATTATTTTTTGTTGGATATGATCATTACTACAGGACCCAAGAGGAAAATAATTAACTCGCCTGCCTTAGAGAAAATAATTTCATCAAAAAGATTAATTAGTTTAACAGAAATAATTTTACTCCGTAATAAGAATATTCACTCTTTCTGTGCCGTGAATGTTCTTGGTCAAGACTGATGGTATTAATATTTAATTAAATTATAAAATCTTGTAAGATTTAGGTCAATTGTGTTTTTGTGAAATAAGATATTGATTTTGATTAAACTAACATACCACAAACACAACCTGCGGAAATGCATTCTGCATTGTAATTGCAGCGGTTTGCATCTAAAGACACAAATAAGAGCATCCATTTGATAAAATAAAGATAAATGTAACTTCTCATTTACTTTTAAACGCTTAAAAAACAAAACAAAAGTGCAATATGCTGTATTTCAGATTTACATTCATTCGATTGGACCAAATGTCTTTACAGAAATACATGAACTTATTTTTAATTTTAAGAACAGTTTGCCTCCATCATGACCTCACAAACAAATGTTTTTTATGGGGACACTTGCTTGATTTCTCTTAAGTACCACGCACAGACAGTAGTTTTCAATGGAAAGAAAAAAGCCCATGTGCTTATTCATGCATACCGTACAATCCAAGATGATTTCTTGCTTGGTTAATCCATATCCGGTGTCCTGGTGCACAAAGGCGAACTGATGTTGTCATTAATTCTGTTCTTCCAATGGTCAAAGGCTAATGCAGAGAGCTCTCCTCCCCCTAACCCAATGCTGTCTGAAGATAAGAACACATCACACAAGCTCTAGAAAGGAAGCTGCTCAACGAGTGAAGACACTTAAGTCATTTAATTGGAAATATGAAAATGAAACAAGCCCCCGTGACATCTGCAGTCTAATGTTGGTTACCAAAATAAAACTAGGTGAATGAAAATGCTGTGCAACACTGTCATTTGTTTGTAAGCTCATTTTTCTATCTGGTCTGTCAGCCTAAATCATCGTTATGATTACAAACAGAAACTGATTGTTTGTTAAAGGACAAAAGTTGTTGTTATTTATGCAGGACAACAGTCGACCAAAGACTTTCTTGTTTTGGGATGTTAATGTCTGATGGAAAATCCCAGAAGACAAATGAGAGGATGACCTGGACCTGACAGACAGACAGCCGCTTGCCGTGCGCTGAGTGAACATTATCTGGACCTTCCCAAAGTATTTATTCAATTATTTTACTAAAATCCTGAATCAGATTTTCCTTCTGTATTGATTCCACTCAAAAACAACTGATTTTCAATCCGTAAGGGCTTGTAATTTAGGTAAGTGTTTCTATTAAAGCATAAAGCAGATTTAAAGAAAACACACTGATCAGATTTCATCTACCCATCATAATTTATACACATCATGCAAACGTTCTTCGTAAACAAAAAAGTTAATTTACCGTTTGTATGTAGCATGAAAGCCAATAGATGTATGCAATAAAATGTGAGCATGCCATAACTTAACAGACTAATGAAATCAAAACAAAGTACTTTACACACACAGCCCGATTCATTTGCACCAAATAAATAATTATATTATTAAATAAACTCAGTGGAGAGCTGATGGCACCACATGTATACGCCAGATGTTTCTTCTTGTTTAATAGGAATCGCTTTGTGCTTCCTCTTTCCTACAGTCATGCAATTATTAAATTATTAAACATGAGACACAAACAGTGTATATGAGTTCATTTCAACCACGGGCACTCAAAACTAAAAGTAGTTTTTATCTCAAACCATTCATTCATTCATTTCAAACATTTGTGGAACAGAATTGCAAATCGCTTTATCTCTACAATGTTATTTTGTGTCGGGTTGCATAATCTGACCCAACTACAGCTTCACTGCAGGTGACACACAAATCTGGGTCTGGGACAAGGGTAAAACAGTAAAATCTGTACAGAAAAAGCATGCATAAAAAATGTAGGATGCTAATATGGTAGGCTAACAAGTTTATTTGTGACCTCTGTACAAGTAAGAGCAATATCTCTTTAATACAAATATGAAAATGAAAGAAACCCTCTTCTACAGTATACCGGAAGGCAATGAACATCATTTTATGCAAATGAAAGCATTATGATTCCAGGGAAAGATGGTCTGTGATTGATCAGTGATTTGCACAAGTGTCATGTTATCGACTGTAAGATGAACTGCAGAGGAGCGACCGAGCACGCCAGGACAGATACTCTGCTGCACTCCATCACCCTACACAAATGACTGGCTGGGATATAACAATAACAGCATGTTATTTTTATCCTCACTGTAGATCAATGGTAAAGCACAGAGGTCTGTGGATGATGGATGAACTTCAGTGTGTTTTTAGCTCTTGGAGATATTTAGTTTTACAGGACCGTTCAGCCTCTGGTGTCTTTCATTGCACAACACCTATGCATGTATGATCAGCATGTGAAGCTTTTTGTTAACTGTGTGTCAAATACACTTAAATGCGTTTACAGCACAGTCGTAATGGCTCAGTTTAATAGTAATAATAATAATAATAAAAACATGCTTTCTTCTGAAATAAAAACAATTCATTTAAAACATAATTATTGCCGACAGCTGTTAAAAATGACTGCAAGATTGACACATTTTAAAGACAGATGCAGATAATCTTACTACGTTTATGAAAGGGAATAAATGGAAAACCACAACATTTTAGAATACACATTTGAGGTACTAATATGAACTCTTAGGTGCAAAGGTGAACTGTACAGGGACCATCGTTTTCTTACGGTGCACTGACTCAAGCGTTCTCAAACTAATAGCGCCCTCTAGTGTCAAAATACTTTATTTTATATACACGTGAAATGTATTTGCATGACAGTGGAAGCAGTCATCCACGTGGACAGAAAAGTTATGAGACATTCGTGCTTTGTGTGACAAATACAGTACACATTCAATTAAGATGGATAACAATATTTCAAGTTTCAAGATAAAATTGGATGTAGTTATTTCAACTTGTTATTTTGAGATTGCTTGATCAGATACATTTTGTTTACATATCCCTATTATTATCAAAACATTTTTTTAAAAACATATGTTGCCATAACTTATCGATCACACAATTATTGATCACATTTTACAGTGTACCTTTAATTAGACATGGGGAATCTTTTTTTTTTTTTTTGTGACATCATTAACTTTCTGGCAAAATAAGCAATGAATCGTATCTATTGAACTCAAGCAAAAAAATGAAAATCTTCTTATGTACTAATATTCCTCATGAATGTTACATTTGGATACGTTTTCTCTTTAGGCTAGATTGTTAGAATGCAAATCGTTATGAAAATGAACATGAATTGAAAACATCTTAAAAGTGTCTGATCTCTGGGTGTGTTGGTATAGAAAGCTGATGCAAGAGTCTGATAGATGTGGCTGTGATGCTCATGAGACATGGATGAGACGGACCGGTTCAGGATGTGTGACGACTCACGGACCGACACTCTGAGGGTCCATCTAAATTTCACAGTGACCTGTCATTAAAAAAACTCATTTTCTCTGTGTCAGGTTGACTTACAGGTAATAAATCACCGTGTCAGGTGGATTTCTTTACCTTTTGTTTCATTTAAGACATTTCAGAGTGAAGTCCAATTAAAGCTTCTCTGAGGAAGTGAGAGGAAAATGTCTTTAGTCAGGGCGCATTGAACACGATGAATATTTCCATATAATAAATCTGAATCTGTTTGCTCCCCCAAATTAATATAGTTACCGGAGTGAAATATTATTGGATGTAAAGTTTACTATTGACATCGCATATACACCATGCATTAATAATCACTTAAATTATACATTTGTCAATAGGTGAGCTTCATTTTCTTCATGCGGCCAATCATGCATGAAAGTGGGTGGGATTTACACTTTAATTGGTTGGAACTTTGATCCATTAATGATTTTATGAATTTTGAAGGAAGATGATCCCACGCTACCTGAACCTAGAATGATTGACAGCTCTTGCCTAACACATCTCACATGGACTTCACAATATTTCCATTTAATGTACGTATGTATTATAAATGAAGGCTTGTTCCTGTCCACATCTGTGCATGAACAAATCGATTAATGAGAAAATCGCAGAGGGAGGAAACCCATATGGTCCATCGGTCAGCCCTGTATACTGTGCGATTACAAATAAAGTTAACATAATGTTTCTACTTTTATTTTACTTAAATATGATACATTAAATGTGATATGCTTAATGACCAAATGTAAATGCCCATTTAAATCATTTGTAATGCTGTTGTATACTGTATTTGTTATTGCCCTGAAGACATCAACCAGAAAATGTATTGGATCAATTGCATTCAGTTGCATTCATCTCGGCTAGCAACTTACTTTAAACAAAAACAGAATTTAGTGTGTGCGTGTCATATTTTGTGCATAGAATCAGAATTCAGGTTCCCACACCTACAAAACCTCTGAACTATGATCATAACTGTTATTCACTTATGATCATAACACAGATCTACTGTGTTTGGACTAAGTGTGATGTGCATAATATTCTTGCAAAAATCATTATATGAATAATTTAACATTATTATTGATTATATATTTAGTATAGAAATAATTTTGTAAAGACAGACCATTATAGTAAACTCTAAATTATTTATTCACTGTTTTATATACAATACATTGTTTTTTTAAATAATCAGCAGAGTTCTATAAATTTCATGATATTACATCAAAGCAATAATATTTCAATCACATATGTAAAGTCACAACAGCTCCAACATACATTTAATGACACTTTAACATCCATATACGTTACAATACATAAATTAAAATGTTACATAGATTACAACATAAGATGACAATGACAATGAACTAATCACATTTTCTTTAATCAGAATTTTTTCTGTGTAAATACAAATTCTAGCAGAAGGTGCAGGCGGTCAGGATTAACACCAGCAGTATTATTAAAGATCCACACAGACTTGGAGCTCTTGATACAATCCATCTGCCTGTTGCCTGTGTATCTGTGAATGCCGGATGGGACAGGGTTCAGTGTATGAGAAAGTTGCAGAAAACGAACACGCCATCACAATTGTGAGCTCCGGTATAAAAAATATGAACGTTTACTTTAGTCCCTTTCCGACAGGACCAGAGGACCCATGGATATGGAGGTAGTGTCGTGGAAATCCAGAGATCTGCCAACCCTCTGTCGGCATCCAGGATAACAATGCTTAGGGTGGAAAAAACAAAATGTCAGAAAAACAAAAAAAGGAAAGTTTTTGATATAAAGTAAATTACATTGAATTTGTCAACTTACCGCTGTGCAGTTATAGGTCGCTGTATGACAAAGATGAACGGTACAGTGCAGGTAAACCTTTGTGAAGTCTGAGCTGAAGCTAAACATTCGGAAAGAGAAGCGGCTGGATGACGAGACACCGTTCTGCAGAAGCTTCACCGAACTGTCATTTGTATTTGGACACCTGTGAATATTTAAAAACACTATAAGTAAATCTGTATCTTATCTCACTGTGTGGTTTGTGATTTTGTGCTAAGATTTGCAATTTGAGGGTACATTCACACAACAACAATGTGCAGGCAAATTTTCTTTCTTTATCATTTTGTACGGTATCTTCAATCAAATGATTGTGTCTTACTCTCCAGTGATGAGATCCCAGCGCAGACTGTAATCTGGATCATTCACAGGTGTCGCCCAACATGTGTCAATCACTGTAGCATACTGGTGGCTGTCAACCCCGCTGACACCGACCTCAACAAAAATCTGTTTGTTTATCTGTACGTCTATGTCACCGGTGAAGGGCTGTGAGAACTTAGAATCCTGATATGGAACAACTCGAACCTGATACCTCCCTTCACCAGAAGGAAGTTTCTTGTGCACACGGCTGTTGTAGTAGAAGGTTTAGAGAATAAATACTATGTATTTGTTTCTTAATGATAAGCTGAAATCAGGATGCTGAAATTTAGTCTCACCTCTCCAATGGGTTGATTTGCTTATCCATGGTAATGGTTTGGTTTAGAGGATACATACAACTGAAAGATAGCTCTAGATCTGTGTTTCTCCTAATGGGACCCTCGGCTGACTCTGATGTCCCCAGAATAAAGTTCTCATAGATGAAATGAGTGCCGTTGGCCTGTGGACCAGAAATACGTCAAATTAGATCAAATCAATCAACAGAACTGTGCAAATTTAATCTGACTCATTTTGTTAAACACTATGCAGGCCTTAAAAAATGTGTATAGAAGCATATGCACGTAATTGAGTCCTACCACATGACTGGTTCCACAGATCTGATCGTTGTTATCAAAGTGAAACTGCACTCTTCCGTTCTGGACGGTTCCTCTGCAGCTGGGGTCATTGAGATGAAGAACATGAGCTGAAAAACCAGCTTCAAACAGCTGACAGCGAGATAGAGACAGAGATCCTGAACTACTCTCACAGGTTTGAGAGAAATCTGAACCAAAAGAAAAACAAATGGTCAGGATTAGTAAATGAAAGGGAGCGGTTGATCATTTCAGAAAAGCATTGTGGAGGGATGATTCTAACCAAAATAGTCAGGATTGGGTCTGGGATGGTCGTCAATGCACAAACAGCCATAAACACCATCTTTCTCTCCACACCATTCATCTTCAGTACAGTTGAACTTAGAACAGGGGTCTCTCACAGCTTAGAAAAGACGAAATAAATAATCAATTTAAACAACACATCAAGACACACAGTGTCTAAATTCCCTCCTCCCTTTCTAATTGATTAAAGGGGTTTTATAATAATACACATTTTTGTTACTCAGCCTTTAAGATTTGTTCTACTGTAAACAAGCAGAATTGCTTTAATCAAATTTTTTAATATACCAACAAGAGAAAACCCCTGGTTTTAAATGATGCAGCATCCTCGTCAACATAAATCAGTATTAGTCATAGACGACAGCAATTTTCTCCAGCATAACAATTAAATAATCATTGCAGTCTACTATTCTGTCCTTTCTACAACTACGATGTAAAGTTGAGGATTTCGACTTACAGCACCGTAGACTGGAACGCCATTCTGGGATCTGTAAGCCAAAGATGACACAAGCCGTCTCATAGGCGTGAACATCGGCATGCAGCATGCCATTTTCTGGTGTGTACAGACACAGGTCATACACGCAGGAGTTATAGTAAGGCACAGGATCGACGTGATGATGGCACTCTTGGAATGGTCCTGTGATGTTGGTGATAATACTACACAGATCAGAATACTCCTGTTTGAATGGACAATCATCAGGATTTGCGGACGTGTCACTGACACCACAGCTGAATAGGACACAGAATGAAGAAATGCAGAGGTCAATTACATGGCTAAACTGTTTCATCAACATACAATTAAGCCCAAAGAAAAGGTTCTCAACCGGCTTTGCTTTAAGACCAAGATGCCCTTCGAGTTTGGTTTCATGTTCACGACAGTTAGTAACTGACAGCATTGAACAAGGATGAGGGAATGTAATGAAATCTGTCCATGTAGGAACGTTAAAGTTGGCGAATCTGTCCAGCTACCACCAGATCAACTGACTAATTAATTTGCACAAACATCCTGTAGAGTTTGAATGAATGGACCAACTCTATTTCTGGCCACCAGTTGAGAGGCACTTCTCTGGGGTTCCAAACTTCTTACCCTGGAATGCTGATGTCTGATTTCCAGCTGTGTCCGAACACAGTATCGTCAGGTGCAAGGCCCCCGCAGGGTAAATTTCTGTCATCTACGGGATCTCCGTTGAAATTGCCACACATTCCTCTCACTGATCCATTGAAACTTTGGCTGAGTTGGACTAGAAGAATGCTATCACCATCAAAATGGACCATGACTTTATTAGAGGCATTGAGGACCACAAATCCCTGCTCCTCATGTACCTCTACAAGATCATTGATTTGAAAGACCGGCATGTCAATGTTAATTCCATTAACCTTGAGAGACAATTGAGACAAAAGACCAATGAGACCAAAGATAGAAAATGAGGACAAATTCATTTGTATTGACACTGTGAAATATAACTGACTTGTATTTTTCTGTTCTGCTCAATAGTGATGTGTGTCTGTTCTCCATGTTGAGACAACCAAACATCCACTACAGACACAAATGACACAGCCGTGTTTCCACGGTGTCTGTTGGTGGCCACAACACGGAATACCAGATCATCTTTTGTAACGTTACAGGTCTGGGCAATCTCATATGAACATGTTCCCTGATGACACAATGCACATTTCTCATCAGTCTCAAGAGTAAAGGGTCATTAGTTGATAAGAAAGTTGTTTGATCTTTCCACTCAGCTCATACCTGGTGGTGGACCACAGCGCCATCAAAGGTGATATAGTGAGGGTCACCCCACACCATACACGTGGACATTTCGCCGTAGCAGCCACGATTATCATTTCTGATGGTACATTCTGTGTTCGGTGGGCAAGAGGATGCAGAACAACGCAGATTATCTGGGCCAAAACACTCGCAGTGTTGGGAACATTCTGAATTCCAGAATTTCTCACCAATCTAAAAAAAACATAACAACGAAGATTAACTTTATGTGTATTCACAATATATATATATATATAAAATCATGAAATTTGACCCAGAAAGTAGACCCATTATATTAAACCATTGTTCTAAATACTTTCTAAACACTGCCATACTGAATGTGAATACAATAATTAGTCAGTACGAAGCTAATTGTGAACATTGTAACATGGTATCACCAATACTTCTCAAAAGAGAACCAGTTTTAGTCATTACTCCATCATTAACATAACTTGGTATAAAAACATAATTTAGTAACCCTCACATCATAGTAGAACCCGTTGTATGAGCATCCACATTCATCCGCATTTACACAGAGTTCTCCACACCTCACAAATCCATCATTACAGAAGCATCCCTCTGTACATGTGTGTTCACAACTAGTATTAACGCCTCTTCCACATGTACGATCACAGTCTGTACCACACAACTCATAATGACTGTTCTCTGGACATGACATGACTGTTGAGGGTTACAAAATGAAAACATTCATGGTTAAACTTTATATTGTTTAGTTTAATATAATGTCAACAAATTACTTGTGGCTTTCTCTGTCCCTTATCACTTACCACAGGACGCACTTTCTCTCCAGGGGAAGACAACAGCATTGACAGACTGACAGGCCCTCACATAGGATTGGGTAGAGAGGCACAAAACATCTTTACAATTCGCAGTGACACAAACATCAAATGAACAGTCATTAAAGTACGCCTGTGGATCTACAAAAGCATGACAGAAGCTAAAGGGGCCCTGATTGTCTCTGATGATCTCACACATGGCATGAGCAATGGTCTTATTTTGGCACGAAGGACAATTGTCTCCACACCCGTCACTGCATGGCATTTCGTCCTCAACCTTCCATTCTGCCCCAAACTGGTCTACTGAAGGAGCCAAAGAACCTGAAGGAGTCATGAAGTCGTCCTCTGTATGACCGTTAAAGTTGCCACAAAGTCCACACGTAACTCCTCGGTAGTCTGCTGGTACAATGATGTTCACCATCCAGAAGCCATAAGTCACACTCAAACCAAAGTCAGTTGAAACAAGTACTTGTTGTCCAATGAAGGAGACAGTTACACGGCCAGAGTCAAATTGAACAGGGAGGTTTCTGATCTCTCCATCAACCTGATGAAAAAGAAATACAACAGCTTGTTAATACCAAGTGGATAAATGTATTTAATTCAAATTATATTGAATAATACATGTTTACTGTACCTTAACAGTATAAAAACCATTCAAGTCCTGTGACATGTCTATGAGATGTCCAGAGATGTTTACAAAGACCTCAGCAGTTATCGACACTTGCATTTCCTGCCAAGCCTCATTTCTTGCATCCACCTGGAAGTGTGGTAGACCGCGAGTGTCATTACATACTGTGGCAAGCACATATCTGCATGTGCCCTGAAAATCAAAGTAGGACCCATCAAAAGAGATATAATGGGGGTCTCCTGAAGCAGAACAACTAGCATGTGGACTGGGATGGCAGCCATACTCTCCCTCCACCACACTGCAGACTTCTTGTTCACTGCAAGATGATGGTGTGCAATGAACATTTCCAGTAATACCATCACAAACACACAGAGACTGGCACTCCTCATCATGCCAGAACCCCTGTCCAGGCTGTCGATAACGTCCTGCATAGTGACAACCACAACCCATGGGCGGCACACAGTGATCTCCATTCAAAACAAGTCCATCATTACACTGGCATCCCTCCTGGCACTGCAGGGTGCACTGAAAGGGAAATGAGAGACTAGGGCAGGATGCAGGACAGGATGTGCCACACAGTTCGTAATGGGCATTTGGTGGACAGGTGGGTTCTGAAATCACAAAGCACAATGACAAGCAGGAGAGTGAGCAAAATTATCATATCTTTGCAGCTCAAAGAAAAGTTATACACTAAACAAGTTTTAGGTCTCATACTGTAGGTTATAAGAAACTAACCACATTGGGTAATATTTCTCCACTCTCCAACTGCAATGCCATTCTGTTGGCAGAGAAGAGTGTATCCCCGCAGGGCCTCACAGAGAGCCTCCCTGGCTCCGCTGGTCTGCTCCAGCATCTGAATGCAATCTTGGATTCGTTGCATAGGGTCTAGTGTTCTGCTGCACTCAGCAAATGGTCCAGCAGAAATGGACATGATGCTGCATTGCTCACTGAACTCTCTGTTATGATAATGTCTTGGTTCCCAAAGGTCAGCTGGATCCTCACAGTGAACTGATAGGGACCCATCACGCCAACTGTCTGCAAATGTCTGGGGGTCACCCTGCAGGACACCATCTGGGCTTATATACTCATCTGAAATATTTCCATTAAAGTTCCCACAAAGACCTCCGAGTGTATTATTGTAATTGACTGGTGCCATGATTTTGACCATGTGAGGCCAGTCAGCTCTAATAGTCACTCCAAAATTGGTTTCCAGAACCAAACCCATGACACTGCTTTGATAGATGCGGATTTGACTGGAGTCAACAATGATTGGCAAAGCAACTGTCTGTCCATCCACCTGCTCAGGAGATTGAAAGGCAAACTATTATTCAGCATGTAGACGTTAAACGTTAGTCAAATTTGAAGGAAATCTGATTTTGGCTAACCTGTACAATGTGACCTTCTTCCAATTCTATGGAAATCTGAGTTCCTTCTGCCTCAAACTTCAGGAATCTTGCAAAGTTGTCAAGATCTCTGGGTACTTTTTCGACTGTTACAGCAAAGTATGGTAGTTGGGAGGGTTCCATTACCCTTGCAAGGGTAAGTCCACAAGCTCCTGGATATCTGAAAGATTGTCCATCAAAGGTGTGATAGAATCCTAGGCCTTCAACTGAACAGGAAGCATAGCTGGTGGGTCTGCAGCCCTTCACACCGTGATGAACTTCACACACCTCTGCTGAACTACACTGGTGCTGATGGCAGATCATTGTCCTGCTGCTGCAAACACACTGCCTCCCACAGTCCTCATCCAACACTACTGACTGTCCCTCAGCGTAATAAAATCCTTCAAAGGTGCAGCCACAGTCTGCTTCAGGAACACATGTCCCAGCACTGAGAATGTACCCAGCATCACATATACAGCTCTCTTGATTGGGCAAGGGACAGTTCATCGAGGCAGAAGGATCAGTGCAGGTTGCAGGGCAGCTTGTTCCTTGAGGCTCAAAATGACTGTGCTCGGGACATTGAATCTCTGGAAATAAAGGTTGTATTTATGAATTTGCACCAATCGTTGACAGAGGTTTAATAGGTATGTGCAAATCATAATCTAAACAAAAAATTCCATGGTTCTTACCACAGAATCCCTGCTGTCTCCACTGGCCTATTTGTAGTCCCTGCTGTTGGCATTGAGCAGCATACACATTGAGAGCCTGGCACAGAATGGGTTGATACCCTCCTCCTACACAAATATCAAAGACACAGTTTTCTATGTATGTCTGTGGTGGAAGCACAGAGTGGCAGTCAGCAAAGGGTCCAAAATCATCTCCCAGGATTCCACAGTGGTTTGTGTCCTTGTAAACATTAATTTCATCAGGGCTACATACAGCTGGACCTGTGATTTCCACAATGTGGCATTCTGGGTCTCTGTCCCCCTCTACTTTCCAAGAGTTGGCAAAGTCCACATCTGAGGTCAGTATCTCCCCAGAAGGGGAACGGAAATCATCTTCAGGATGCAGGTTAAAATTCCCACACAGACCACATGTGGCATTCTGGTATTCATAAGGTACAGATATGGTGACCCAGCTGTATGCATCATATGTAACAACCAGACCAAAGTCTGTGCTGATGGCCAAGGTAAAACCTGACTGATAGACCTGGATGGAGCCATTGCGCAGACTGAATGGTGCTGCTCTAAAGGTCCCATTAACCTGGAAAGTGTTAAGAAGAGAATTATTCTCAGGAGAATTCAAAGAGGACTGAATTCTAATCAGCATTAAGGCATACAGTTATACTAACCTTTGCCTCATAATGGTGATCCTTAGTCAATTCAATTTCTTCACCATATACAAATACTCTGACCATCCGAGTCCATGACACATGTGTACTACCACGCAGCTCATTTTTGCCCTCAATGCGATAGGACGGCAAACCATTTCCACAAGCCTAAACAATTATACAAGTTTAGTATATCTAAAAAACAAGAAAAATATATATAAAGCCAAAGAAACATTCCTAAAAAGCAAACCTCAGACAGAACATAAGTGCACGTTCCTTGAAAGTGAAAAATCTGGTTGTCAAATGTGTAGTAGTGAGGATCTCCAGAGACAGTGCAAGTTTGCCTTAGAATGTTCTGACAAGAGTATTGGAATGCGGCTCTTCGGCAAGCCTGGGAATAAGTGCAGGGCTCCAGGCTGCAATGAACACCACTACTGGTACAGGTGCATTTCTCCTGACAGGTGGAATCACTCCAGAAAGAATCCCCCAGCTCGACTGGTGACCCTAAAAAAATGTATGAATGTATTAATTTATATTATCATAAAAATGTATCTTTTAATCACTAGAAACCCCTCTGACTTGACCAGCTTGTAACCATTGACTAGGAAAACTGTTATTCGGAGGCAAAAAATCCTGTATAGTATTTCTAATAAAGGTGTTTGACAAAGCACGTCTTGCATGTTAAGTTAGTTGAGGTGAAGTCTGGTGAACCCATAAGCATCCAACTGAAAACTGAGGATGGGTAGCTAAAACACAACAAATGCTACTGAAAATCAGTGCTGGACTTAAAAAAATATGGTACATTGCTTGTCCACTGCTAATAGAAAATGTGCCAAATATGCAATTACCATTGAACTGACAACCCTCTGATCCATGATCTGTTCTGAATGCCCATCTGCCTGTTACATTGACATTGCTGCTGTATGTTAGGCTTGCGGAGTCATTTTGGAGTGATCCAGTGATTGAGAAATGGTGGCTTGAACTGGCTGTGTCATAACCAGCCTATAGTTGAGAAAGATATACATACGTCTATTTAGTTAGTTAGTAACAGATTATACAGTTTGTTATAATGTTCATACTGTACCTGTATATTTCGTTGTGTTGGCGCAATGGTACCATAGTTCATTATGACAAATGAGAGATCGCCATCTGAAATCAAGACCACTTGGAAAGATGTTTCCTGTAGGAAAATGAACATTGTTCAATCTTGTATACTCTAATATATGATTGAAATGTTTTATGGACAGCCGGGAAGTGAGTTTCTTACTGTTCCCGAATATGGATAATATGCCACTCTGTCCCATGTTGCAACAAAGACCCATGAAGCAGAAAAGCTCAGGTCAGGGAAGTACTGGTTGATGTCTTGTGTAGCCTTTGTCAGGATATCCCCAGAGGTGTACTGCTGATATGAGACAACACCATTCCCGCGATTATCAAGATCCGTCCAGAATGGAGCGATGATGTCTTTACCACCATAAGCTGGGAATGCGTATGGAGAGAAGCTGCCCCATGCCCCATCAAACGTCATGTGTCCATTGTTGTTGACCTTAAAAAGATGTGGGTTTAATATGATAGTCAGGAACTTAATAAAAAAAATGCAGACATGTTAAATCAGAACCATAACCTTTCTTTTTTTAAAATAATTGTTAATATTTGTTCTAATCATTTTTGGCAAAAAGGATTTTCAACAGGCTAAATTCAGTAAATTATTATTTCTTTTCCACAGGTGATCTTCAGTGACGGCACTCTCTCAATCACTTACATAGATGTGGCTGAACGTGTGTCCAAAAAATTTAAATGGTTGTAGGAGTTCAATTTTCGGAGAGCTTCCATCATCCAGGCGTTCATTCTGTGTGTCTCCATTCCCAAATGGATAATCAAGGCTGCCAGATCCAATGGAACTGACTGAAACGAATAAAACAAAAAAACCTTAACCTACATATAATATGAATAATTCTAGATTTTCATGACACATTATATCATTTGTTTGTCAACCAAATTTGGACTTTTGTTAATTAATGTTGTATATATATTTTCCACCTAAACTTTCCAAGATTATAAAAAGTGCAGTGCATTTGAAGGTGCTATGAAAAAACAATTAAACTTACGTTTAGGCATCCATTTATAAAAATTAATTAGACTTTTACACTTGAGTTCTACTATTAACCACAGCTCACGGTGTTTTAACCCAGTTACTTTTACTTACAAATGGTAAATATTAATCTGACCTAAAACAATTTTCTGTAAAAAAATAGATGTTTCCACAAAAAAAAAACATAAAGTTTTACTTAGTCCATTGATAATTTACAAGCTATACAATAACAATACAGCTATTATAATTTAATATCAGAGATTTTTTCCAACACTGTCTTGAATGATTTTTTTAAATCATAAATCAACTAATTTACCAATATACTGTAATGTATGTGGCAGATGTAATGATGTGAAAAAGACTCACCAACCAGAAGTAATAACACATGCAATGAGATTAAAACTCGCATTGTGTTACACTACACGGCCACCTGTATACACACACACACACATAATATTTGTCATCAGCCCATCTTACATAAAAATGCCAGGCAATGTGTTTCTACATAAAAATACAATGTTTTGAATCATTACAATGCATCCAATTTATAATGAAAGCAGATGATTTGACATCAATGGCATATACATTTGTAAAGCTTTGTTATTACCTGAGATGAGATGCTACTGAGTTTTGCCAGTGAGTTTTCTTCTTCAACTAATGAGAACAGTGATGTTGAACTGCAGGTTTTACGGGCTCATCAGTTGCCTAATTAACATGTGGGCGGAGCAAATGATTTATGTAGTACACGCAAGACATGTAAACCTTCCAATAGAATAGCATTTCTATATTTGATCTATAATTGATCATGTCAATGTTGATGGAATGTCAAGTTCCCACCCACCCACAAACACACACGTACACACACACAAACACTAGCTCTTAAACTTTTATACTGTACAAATTGTATATTCTTTCCTCTTAGCCTTACCCTATATCTAAATCTAACCTCCCTCTAATCTTTCTGCAGTTTTATAGTAAACTTTATTTAGCATGTTCAATAATCAACTCAAATTGTGGAGGAACGTATAAAAATCTGTGTACACACACTCACGCATAACCAAATATACCATAAAGGTGCTTGAAAGGCTGTTCACAGCGATGAAGAACTTTGATTCGACAAAGAAGCATGCAGTCAAGGGTTCTTTCTTACCTTTTTATAATATGCAAAACCTTTTTCTTTATGAATCCACTCATGTACAATAAATGTTTGTTTACACAAAATAACAAAAAAAAAATCATATGTCGATATGTTTTATGTTATGAATTATAATATATTTAATTACATGGGGTGTGTTCTTTGAGGATCAATAGAGCTCAACATTGCACATCTCTGATTAACATTTGATGGTGTTCCAGATAAATATTTAAAGTTTCAATCAAGTTTTGGGAACTGATGTTTTATTTCCACAATCTACAGAACTGAAAAACAAACTATCGTATAGAACGAATATTAAATACGTAAATAAGCAAGTCACATTTATTTCTATAGCACCTTTCAAGAGCAGTGTCACAAAGTGCTGTACATCAAAATTTGAAAATTGTAATGAGAAAAATCGAAAAACAGTTTAGACGAAAGCAAGTTTTCAGCCCCCTTTTAAAAATGTCCACAGAGTTCACAGATCTTAAATTCAACGGAAGATTAATCCACAGCTTAGGGGCATTATAACTGCTAAATTAATACATTTCATTCTTATAATTGTGCACATTTAAAACTGCCGTTGGTTCAATTGGAGTCATAAAATAATTCAACGTAAAAAAAGTTTGGTAGTTAGCTAGTGAACATTATAGGCGCAGGGATGAGGATGACAGCAATCACACATTTATTTATTTGGATTGACAGAGCGCCTTCACACGTCACAAACAGCCAAGCATCTGATTCACAGAAACATTTTTTCATTCAAAGAAGGTAATGAGCTTCGGCTTCTGTCACTGTGATTTCGAAAAATATCATTCTGTAATCCAGGATAAGCATTTGAACATTCTTGAAATGTTTATGTATACCTGCCCTACTCATGAGGGGCGGGTTGCATAAAACTGTCTTAGACTAGTCCTACAAGTTACTCATCTAAATTGTTCTGTTAAGACTAGTGTTTACTTTTAAAGTCAATTTCATATAATCTTGGTTGGGTCTAATTTAAGACAAAAATGAAGACTTTATGGCCCCCAACGTTTCGTTATGATCGGTCATGGAAACCAATACATTTTCATCTGCTCAAATGGCCGGCCCTTGAATTGTGCTACAGTGGAAAATATTTGAATAAATGGACAATAAGAAGAGGAATAGCTTTCAAAGACCAATGAAATTCACTGGAAGTCTTATGAAAATGCTGGAGATTTATCTATGAAACTGACCGATTTACACTACTTAAGTTCTCAGTTAGTCCGTGTCTTGTTTTTATGACTAATTTTTTAAGACTATGTGTTCTTTTAAGTTGATTTGGCAGCATTTTATTCCTCTAATATGGCAATATTTTCAGCAAAGTAAAGCTGGGTTAAGCGCCTACAGTCGGACATTTTGTTATAGGTTGTTCAGTGTCTTACTTTTCCTACAATTTTGTCTTAGAAAAGACTACCATGAGCATATTTTCTGCAACAGTCTTTCTTCATTAACTTCAGTTGGTCAGACTAATTCTTAGACACTGTCTTAAAACCATGGCTTTGTGTATGCAACCGGCCCCTACTGTGACATTGTGATTTATACTACACCACGATGCGACCCTACAAAAGACAATGGAACCCCTTTACGATTCGAAAATTTTGTCTACATTGATGCGACAACACAAATATCAATTTTTTTAATGGCTCTTAAGTGTTGTGTCGCGACGCACAGGGTGTTATGCACTCTAAAAAATGGTGGTTCTTGGATCGTAATCATATGGGAACGACTTTAAGTGCTATATGGGTCCATAACGTCTTTCAGGGGCTCTGAATAACCTTCTGAATGCTTCTTTGTATTAACACTGATGCGTATTTTGAACTTTCTTCAAAGAAATAAAAATTTTTTTGTTATAAATAATAAGTCAACTCTGACAATAAATGAGCCAACAATTATTGGTTGGAACAAATCGTAAACATATATGCATTATCTTTAGGTTAAGAACAGTTAAAAAGCATGTTTATACAAAATTAATGTATTTATTTAATAGCAGTTCTACAGTACGTTTATTAATTGTTGACAGTACTTGTAGCTCTGCCAATGACAAAAATAACTAATATGTGATTAAAAGACGGACTGCGCTCAATTAGGAAACAATACCATAGATCAACTAACTAACTATTCATAAAACTTTAAAAACTTCACAGTGATTTATTTTCAGATGTCAGGAAGTAAGTCTGGATCTTCTGCATCAATATTAAATCGTATACAAACTTTTAGAACAAAAGTAGGGCAGGGCCAATAGACAACATGTGTAATTATGAACTACACTTTTAATGATTGACGTGTTACCCTGCACCTTGACCTACTAAAGCTGCTTGTTTTCCCCGAAAGCAATTAAGCTGTTTTCTAAAGAAAGCATATTTAGTTTTATTCTATAGTGCAATGTTTAAAAATACAGTAAACCTGTTCACCTGATCATAAATAGACTGCAGAGAAAAAGAAAGTAAAAAGATGAAATGCAGATTCAATACAACTATGAAAACATATTTGTTAAGGATCACTTTTATACTGTAGTAGGACATTTGAAGAGTTTGGTTACAAAATGAGATTTTTACTGTGCATTCCAATTAATATCAATCAAACTGCAGTTATGATAACAGTATTTTTTTGTTTTCTTTTTAAACTTTACAAGGTGCTAATACTGTGTAGAGGGGGACAGGCGATGAAAAAACACATTATTACAAAAGCTACAGGAAAGCAGAGGTCACCGCTTCTTTAAAACTGAGATCATCTTTAACACAATACATCATAAGAGTAAGTCACTCTTACTTCAAAACTCTTAATTTGTTTCTTAACTTTTTCATTTACTATTACTTTTAAGCATTTTTGTGTGTAAATCAAAGCTCCGCCCTATCATCAGACATTGTAAAATGTCATAAACTGACTGAAGAAAAACTCTGGAAACCTACTGAAGTATATGTAAGTTAATTTGTGTATTGCATACTCAAACCTGTATTCGTTCCTTTTTTCTTCACAGAACAGAAAAGAAGATATTTTGAAGAATGTCGGTAACAGACCAACGTCGGTATTGACTTGCATTGGTTTCGTGTCCGTACGATAGAAGTGATCGGATACCGTTGTCTTTCACTTACCAACATTCTTCCAAATATCTTTGAGTAAGATGATGACCGTAAGGGTGAGATAACAGCATTTTCATTATTCTCCCATTATTTTTTTAACACAAGAAATCAGTATGTTCCTTTTTCGGACATTGTGTGAACATTGCATCTATTTTCTCTCTACAATAATGAAAACGTATGTGTAAAACTTTGTAACTGGACTGTGAGTTGATATGCAACCAGTTTCTTTGCTGAACAAAGAGAGGAAAAGCATTAATTTCTGCATAACAGTATAATCATACACTCACCTAAAGGATTATTAGGAACACCATTCTAATACTCTTTCGCCTTCAGAACTTACTTAATTCTACGTGGCATTGATTCAACAAGGTGCTGAAAGCATTCTGCAGAAATGTTGGCCCATATTGATAGGATAACATCTTGCAGTTGATGGAGATTTGTGGGATGCACATCCAGGGCACGAAGCTCCCGTTCCACCACTTCCCAAAGATGCTCTATTGGGTTGAGATCTGGTGACTGTGGGGCCCATTTTAGTACAGTAAACTCATTGTCATGTTCAAGAAACCAATTTGAAATGATTCGAGCTTTGTGACATGGTGCATTATCCTGCTGAAAGTAGCCATCAGAGGATGGGTACATGGTGGTCATAAAGGGATGGACATGGTCAGAAACGATGCTCAGGTAGGCCGTGGCATTTAAACGATGCCCAATTGGCACTAAGGGGCCTAAAGTGTGCCAAGAAAACATCCCCCACACCATTACATCACCACCACCAGCCTGCACAGTGGTAACAAGGCATGATGGATCCATGTTCTCATTCTGTTTAGGCCAAATTCTGACTCTACAATCTGAATGTCTCAACAGAAATCGAGACTCATCAGACCAGGCAACATTTTTCCAGTTTTCAACTGTCCAATTTTCGTGCAAATTGTAGCCTTTTTTTCCAATTTGTAGTGAAGATGAGTGGTACCCGGTGGGGTCTTCTGTGAATATACGAGTGGATATTTCAGTCAAAGTTGCTCTTCTATCAGCTTGAATCAGTCGGGCCCATTCTCCTCTGACCTCTAGCATCAACAAGGCATTTTCGCCCACAGGACTGCTGCATACTGGATGTTTTTCCCTTTTCACAGCATTCTTTGTAAACCCTAGAAATGGTTGTGCGTTAAAATCCCAGTAACTGAGCAGATTGTGAAATACTCAGACCGACCCGTCTGGCACCAACAACCATGCCACGCTCAAAATGGCAAAAAATCACCTTTCTTTCCCATTCTGACATTCAGTTGGGAGTGCAGGAGATTGTCTTGACCAGGACCACACCCCTTAATGCATTAAAACAACTGCCATGTGATTGGTTGATTAGATTATTGCATTAATGAGAAATTGAACAGGTGTTCCTAATAATCCTTTAGGTGAATGAATAATATATATATATATATATATATATATATATATATATATAATTATAGCACAAAAATAAGTGAACATACAGTAAACGAATCCATGAGAACTTAAATAAAACTTAAATATAAGTTACATGTGGATCAAGTTTACCTCTGTGTTGTTTTAATTATAGGTTCACTCTTCGTCATAACCTGTTTGTCAGTTGTCACGTTGCAAAATGGCATCTTAATTATAAGATCAGCTGATTACTTTGGACAGGTTAAGTGTCCTTTAATTCATGACAAAACAATGGAGGAAACAAGAAATATGCTTTCTTTAGAAAACATGTAGGCTGTTTTCAGAATTTTACAACGTCATCAAGGTGCAGCTGACACATCAATCAATAAAAGTGCAGTTAATTACTTATTTTTTTTGTCTGTTGACCCCGCCCTGCCTTTGAGGATGCGTGCCATTGTTGATCGTATAGAAAACATAAGTGAGAGGGAAGGGAAGATCACAAAGAAGACCCAGACTCACTTCCTGAGATCTAATATGAAATCACTTAAAAGTGTTTAAAGTAAACATCATCAGTTTGTTATTCTCATATCCGTTCATATTCCTCCACATTAGTTAACTGTTTGCCTTTTTTGTATAAAAAATGCTGGTTATTTGCTCTTGACTTGAAACATTGAGCATGATAACCGGTATATTTAAACGAATAACTAAAACCAGCAGTTTGAAATGAATTATTTAAAGCAATTTACAAGAATGTAGGACTGTTCCGGGGCACTTTGGACTATCATTGCATTCTCCTACTATGGTAGTCAATGGTGGCTAAGAAATGTTTGGTTACAAGCTTTCTACCAAATATATTTCTCGGTGTCCATCAGAACAAAGAAATGATTAAAGAATGCTTGCAGCATATTTAAAGTGACAGGTACAAATAAAGATCGTATATTTTGTTAAGGCAAAAATGTACTGTAAAACATAACAGTGAAAATCGCTAAATGAAATGATTTAAAATATTTAAGTTGATTTTACTCTGATGATTTACTTAACCCAAACTTAAATAAAATGATTTTTCAAAGTAAATGAGTTTAAAATAGTCCTATTTATTAGTTTTAAAACTGAAATGGTTTAAGGCAATCGGTTTCCTCAGACGGTTGTAACAGTGAGACAGTTTATACAGTGTATAATTTGTGTCATTTAATGTTTAATACAAATGTTGTTTTGATCATTTGAGTGTACAGTGTCAGGTGGCACTCCTCATTTGTGTTACATACGCAAGTCCCTTTGTAAAAGAGGATCAATTATAGAGCACTTAAGTCTATTTATATATTGTGGTGGTTTGATTGGGTGGGCCACTACAGCGCTAGTTCGTAGTGTATGTGGCCTCACCCCTCATAGACATTTGAGAAGATGAGAACATTTAGATTTTCTTAGAAGTCACTGCTTACCACCCTCTGATATGTACAATTAAAGAACCAGTCCAGCGACATTCCTCAAATCATCCAGATATGAAACTGAAACATCAAGACGTTTCTTTGTACACATACACTGAAAATACATAGTAAAGCGACCATTGCAAATACAAACTGAATATTTTCCAGGGGTTAATATAACAGTGTACCTACAGTGTAACCAGCATGATCTCAGTGCATGTGTTTGTGGAGGTTTGTGGTAAAGCTCTTTGATTTCTTATTTCTCAACAAGATCAGGTGAAAAGTAAAAATAAGTAAAGAATGTAAAGCAACATTTCTATCAATTTAGTTTTTTTAGAAGAAACGCCATGCACCCACAAAGCAAGTCCATCTGGTCATATTGCAACAATGGGTTTAGATTCTGTTCGGTTCAAATGTTTGGTTTCAAGCATTCATCTAAATATCTGTCTCTCTGTTCATCAGAACAAAGACTTTAAATCAGATTTGGATCAACTTTCTTATTTTTTACTGCACTTATGCTTTTTGTTGTCTTTACGTTGTTTCAATTGCTTCCATCTGTAAGTCGCTTTGGCTAAATGACTAAATGTAAATGTAAACTTTGTCTAATCGAAAGGAATAAATCGTATTCATATACTTAAACTTATACAGTACAGCTGAACCAAGAGGTCATAATCAAAACTAGTCTAATGCACTACACACATGCCCTTCTCAGAACTTTAGCACAACAGACCTCCACTGTTTTATTAGAGCCGTTCAATAGCCTTCATTTTGAGAAATAAAGACAAACAATAATAATAATTTATATTTTACTTAATTCATTTGAAAAGAAAACAATGTACACATTTGCGTCTTCTCAAAATGGTCATGTACAGCAGCCTATAAAATAAAAATACTTTCACAGTTCACTAGTTTTTTCCTCATTTTTATGAGATTGCTAGGACTTGGGTCATTGCAGCATCTTGCCGGCAGGAGGAGACGCCACACATTTTCACCCATAACACACGGTGACGTCATTGATTCACTCTGAACTCAGATGAGACAGTTGCACAAGAGGTCAACAGGTGGCAGTGTCACACATTTCATTCATTCATAATCATTTACTGTACATATATACTGTACATTTCTGCATACTGTCTATGCACATACCAGCATACATCACTGTATTGTCACCTGTTCTCATAGAGGTCACAACAAGGGAGGAATCCAAGGCCTAAAAGCACAGAGCTTCTCCCATAGAAATTAAGACATTTTAAAAATAAATCACAATATCAATAACTTCACACACTCCTTTATTCTTCACACACACAATCATTACAATTTGTAAGTATTTTTATATTTTTAAAATGATTTTTAATTGGGATTTTCGTAGTGATTAGCCCTTTTTTTCTTTTAAACACAGAAATTAAGGTAAATTTAACTTGAAATATTAGAAAATGATTAGAAAAAATGAAAATCCTACTGCGAATTACACATCTAAACTAATTAAATGTTGCGTGTTTATTAACATTGTAGGAAACAACAGATATGACCAAGTGAATGACACCATGTATTGTGTAAAAGTTCTAGAAGATGGTGAAGGCACTCAAAACTGAAACCAGCAGAACGGTCAAGCAACCACACACTCCTGAAGCTCCTGACATGACCTCTCTTTTTAGGATCCGTGTATCTGTAAGTATGGTTCAGTGCACGGCAATGTTACAAAACTAAAGACAATTATTAAAATTGAAAAAAAAAAATTTATTGAAAAAAAGCTGCTATATTGCTTTAAAAGTGTTTTTTTGGCTTGTAATCATAGGGGAACCAATTAAGATGCCATATAGAATCACATCCTGGTGGCTCAGTGGTTCTTCAGCGGTTCTATATAGCACCTCAGTCATCCCAAAGAACCGATGAAGAACTATATATAGAATCTATATAGCACTTAAAGTGGTTCCCCTATGATTATGTGCCAAGTGCCGACTTTAAGTGGTACATAGCAGCATTCTTTTTTGTTTACCTGAAGGTCCATCAGACCAGACCAGAGGACCCATGGATATAGAAGAACTGTCGTAAAAGTCCACAGACCTGCCCATCCTCAGGGGATATCCGGAATAACAAGCCTGAAGATTGAAAATGAATAATTTGAAAATTATATCATTATTAAAGGTCATTTAGACCATTTAAGACCATTTCAGTTTAATGTGATTCTAGAAGGTGGTTTAATGAGTATATAACTTGTTCTAGTCAAATTGACCAATGTTCAACTTCAAACCATTCAGTTTCATCTAGTAATTCATTACCCTATAGCACAAAATTATGAGAATTTAAATAAGCTTTCTCCATAAACTCACAGTTGAGCAGTGATTGTTGGACATAAGACACAGATGAACAGAACAGTGCAGGTAAACTTTAGTGGAGTTTGAGGTGAAGATAAACATCCTGAAGGAGAAACAGCTGGATGTTGAGACACCGTTCTGAAGAAGCTCCACTGTGTTGTCTTGTGGATTTGGACACCTGAAGATAAAGATGATGATTTATTTCACTCTTTCACTCTTTAAACATGTTAAGAAGCTCAAACTGATGTTTGTGTCTTACTCTCCAGTGATGAGATCCCAGCTCAGACTGTTCTCTGGATCATTCACAGGTGTCGCCCAACATCTGTCAATCACTGTGACAAACTGACGGCTGTCAACCCCGTCAACACCAACCTCAACAAAAATCTGCTGATCGAGTTCTGCATCCACACGACCAGTGAAGGGCTGAGAGAACTCAGAATCCTGATATGGAACCATTCGCACCTGATACCTCCCTTCACCAGCGGGAAGATCCTCGTTCACACGGCTGATAAAATAAACAATAGAAGATTTCAGTTTCTACGGATGTAGTTCAATGTATCATTCTTGCATATAGATATGTATTAATATTTAGTCTCACCTCTCCAGTGGGTTGATATCTATCATAGAAAGTGTTTGTGTTTGGGGGTAAATACAGCTGAAATTTAGCTTCAGTATTTTCTCTCTGCTGATGAGACCTGCGGGTGACTCTGGTGTCCCCAAAATAAAGTTCTCATAGATGACATGAGTGCCGTTGGCCTGTGGACCACACAACATATTAGTCCAGATATCAATCAACTCATTAAAGTGTGTTAATATTGAGTCTTACCACAAGATTGGTGCCACATCTGTGATAATTGTTATCAAAGTGAAACTGCACTCTTCCGTTCTGGATGGTTCCTCTGCAGCTGGGGTCATTGAGATGAAGAACATGAGCTGAAAAACCAGCTTCAAACAGCTGACAGCGAGATAGAGACAGAGATCCTGAACTACTCTCACAGGTTTCAGAGAAATCTGAGGAAAAACAAAACAGATTGTCAGCATCAGGATGTCAACTGTCTTCTCAGTTATATTTGTATTTTGTTGAAATGACTCCTAACCAAAATACTCGTGTTCAGATCTGGTTTGGTTTTCATTGCAGAAACAGCCGTAAACACTGTTTCTCTCTCCACACCGTTCATCTTCAGTGCAGTTGAGCTCAGAACAGGGGTCTCTTTCAGCTAAAAGCAGAACATAGATGGATGAGATAAATATACATTAATACAACACTGCCATAAATAAATGTCATAGTTTTTAAATCTTAATGCAATAATAAGGTAAATATGTTAAACATAAATCTGGACAGCAGGTGGCAGTATGTGCTCTTGAAGCGGTTCCAGATAAAATATGCGTTAAAATGCATTTCATAATGGCTGAATATATATTTTATTATATTAAATATACTTGAATACTATATTAAATCATATATATAAATTCTGACCAACAGCAGCTTTGATTGATGTTTATGTGCATCCGCAGCATTTTTTAGTTCACCTCAGTTCTACTTGTGATCAGAACCAGTCTATAAGACAGTAATGGCCTCTGCAAGTTGAAATGTGTATTGCATGTTGAGATTTTTAAAGTAATACGAATATTCAACGTTTACGAACAGAATTACGAACGATTATTATCTTTAAAATTATTATTATTATTTATTTATCTTTGAAAAAAAGACAAAAATGACTTTGGAAACCAAACAGTTACAGAATCACCCATATCCCTTATGTACAGTTCGATACACTAGTACAAACATACATTAGTGTTTAGTTTACACATTACATTTTCATTCATATTAATTTATCATGAATTCCCTTACATATTTACTAACCATTACTATGTTTTACACTGTCATTTAGTATTTATTAATTAATTCATTGAATCATTTTATGATTCATTTTTATTCTTATTTTTCCTATTGTTTAATCGTATGGTTGGGTCTGTCTTTTCGTTATTTATGCGTCTGATGGTCTCCATCTCAGGGTTCATAATAACAATGTACTGAAAAAGTAATTTTCCAATGTTTTGCATAGTATATTAACACTGAGAGTTAGACTGAGCACAACTGAAATTATTTAATAAATAATTTGTATTTTATTCAACAACATCACTTTGTCTCCTGCTTGCTGTTCTTCCCGACATCTCTATATCTGCCTCATAGTTGATTTGAAGTATTAGCACAACATAATTTATACTTTCAGTACAGATTTGTGATTTCCTGACGAAGAGAGATCTAGTGCAACTGGACTTTAAAATATTTTTTAACACTATTCCCAAGCGGAGACATTTTGAATTCAGAGGTCTCATGAATGCAGTTTCAGTACAGACCAAATCGTCCTGTTAATGTTAATATAGTTTTTTCTAATATTAAAATGTAATACATACTACTCCTAGAATATTCAAGTTCTATATTTAATATTCAGTTTTCTTCTGTTTATTTTACTGTTGTCCTTAGAGTGATGTTTTTATACAACTTGGCTACACTTCCATCTAACGGTGTGATAATAGAGTAAAACAAATCTAAGATGTCAGAAAGATGCACACAAGAGCTCAAAGCAGGACAATACTTTACCAGTGGTGAGTTCTGGAGTCTCTTCTGTCTGTGGTGTTGGAGTCAGTGTGATGAAGCCTGTCCTTTCTGAGATCAGAAGATTTTTGTTTAAATGCCAATGATTTTCTAACAAAGGTCAAAAAATATTGAAGTACATCAGAGTACATTTTCTACCTGCATAATAAGATGAACACTGTTGTGGTTTGACAAACTCATAAACATAATAATCTCCTGGACAGGCTTTGACTCGTGTGGGATGAGATTCATAAACACAGCAGCCGTTCCATCCGGCTATACAGACGTGTCGTGTGACCACTCCATCTCCCAGCTGTGGATGAGGATCTTTGATCCATAGTCGACCAACAGGACTATACATCCCTTGACCAACACATGATTCTGGTATCCGAGCGCTCTGACCGTTGATGGAGAGTCTGTACCAGCCATTCCACTCAACATTAGAATCACAAATGGTGTTAATATCATAGTTATCAATGGATCTCCAGGGTTCATTCAGACTGGTGTAACTGTTACAGGGGTCCACACTTGGAGTTCTGAAAGAAACTAAGAGGAACGGATTACTAATGGTAGATTCTATTAGATGCAGATCAAAGGCAGTAACGATAATAAAAAAAGAATTATTGTTTACAAATCATGATAAACATGTAAAGTCTTTGAGCAGAGTTCCTGTACCTGCACAATATGAAGGAGCTGGGATCGCTAGATTTGGTCTGGTCAGTTTGTAGACATAATAATCTCCAGGACAAGCTTTGACTTGGATTGGATCGGATTTGAAATGACTGCCCTGGTCATAATAAGTGCCGTAGACTTCACGAGTAACAACTCCATCTTCTACTCCAGGATGAGATCCACCAAGCCACAGACCACTGAAACCTCCACATGACATGTCACTGAAAGACCAGTCAGGCATCTGAGCACTTGATCCATTGATGAAGAGTCTATACCAGCCGTCCCATTTCAAACGAGTGTTATCATGTCCAGTCATAAATCCACGCCAGTAATTCTGTGTGCTCCTCCAGGAGTCTTCCAGTGTGTTGTAGTGTAAGCATGGACCACCTGAAAATAAAAAAATCATTATTTTGGTGAGGCGTGCAACTGTGATGAGATAACAGGCTATTGGACAAACGGCTGGAGAGCAAGACAGCACGGCATTTGTAGACAAAAAGTAAATACTATTGACAGTATACCTTCATTTACTGAAATAAAAGTTATACTACAACATTCTTATCCCTTCCGGTTCTGAAGTTTCATTTGCTTCCTTGAAGGTTTGTTGCTTTGATCAAATGGCTAGCCTTGATTTGTATATTTACTTTCAAACTATTGATGCTGTGCTCTGGCTTACTGTATTGCTCGCCTGGTGGTGGCTAGATCGACCCTGAAGTATCGATACTTCAAATACCGAGGTTGTATTGAAAAGGATGGGTCCTACCAAACATATCCATACTAATGTGCTTTTACTACTGGTTTTATTTATTTACTAATATAGAAAACAATAGTTTAATATAGAAAAACAATTTCCCATACACCTAGTTATGCACACGTTGCTCCTCCCTGCCCAGCTTTGCGTTATTGTTCACCATCACCAAGCCAACCCCAAGCAAGCAGACGCTGCTGCAAACAGCCAATAGAAGAGGAGCATCGTGTGGAGCTATTTCACATCCGTATGCGAACTGTTGCGCAAGACAGTAGGGCTTTGGGTAGAAAGCCAAAGATTGAGATTTAAAGTACTTTTTATTTTAGCGCTTTATGTACTTTGTTTTTCAAACAATTGAATGCACTTTTTTTATAAAATTCACAAAAAAAAGGGAATGAAGGTAAATGAATGAGGTAAATGAAAGGGAAACACGTTAATTTGTTTTATTTTTGTGTCTAAAAATATAATTTATGATTTGCTCTTTGTTTTTTTCCAGCTAGAGGAGTAGTAAATTGTTTTGTTATATATCGTGTCTGTTAATCTGTTATTACTATTTTCCAGAAATAATTTGGTGTAAAGTTCATGTTTGCAGATTCTATTACAGTAATAAATAAATGTCATTACCAGTCTTCAAATCTATGTTGAAAGCACATATTTTACAAACAAATGAAGCGTTGTTGTGATGCAGGTTAGCTTACTCAAATTGTGCACATTCTGTTATGTGTTCTGTTCTTGTTTTTTGTCTGTTTGTGTATGTGATCTTGTTGAGATCTTGTGAAGCACATGCGGCAACCCGGTGTTGTATTAAACTGTGCTATATAAATAAATAAACAAACAAATGAGCTAATAAAATATTTCAAGTTCACATTTTATGTCCAGTTTTTTCCTTGTGTGGCAAGTAGCATTGTAATAAGCGGGATAACGCGCGGCAATTCCAGTGAGCAATGCATTCCGTCTGAATACGCCAATACACGGTGAGCGGTGGAATGGCCGTGATTGCAATAAACAAGGTCCCACTTGTGTTTGCTAAAAACGAAATAAGACAAATAAAAATCTATGTTTTAGTCATTATTTCTTTCATTTCACTTACTGTCTTCAATTATTTACTAAAAAAAATTTGTTTGGCCCATCTAATTTTTTTTCTCGATTTGCCTGTGGAGCGTCATTACTTGCACTGCTGATGTAAAGAATTTGTGGGAAAGATGATTTGGTATCAGATAACCCAAGTAGGCAAACCTAAACAATGCATCCCAGGCACAGTCTTTTGAAAGATGTGCAAAATCTTCTTATTTGTGTGCTGGTGCACAAAATCAGAAAGAGATGGATGACAAAGTGGGTACATGAGATTAACAGAGATAAGAAGGGGGATTTTTCCTGCTGATTTTAAAACCTTTCTCATGGAAACCTACTCAAGTCATCGCTGGTTCCAGGAATCAAGTATGGAGTTGTGGTGGAAACTACCGGCCAGGTAGTGTTGACATCTAAAGAAAAAAAAGGTTTAATTGAATACATGACTGAAGCAATTGTAAAACATTTTGGAATTTTTAGTTAGAACGTACAAAAGGCTTTACCTGTGCAGTATGCTGAACACCGCAGTGTTGTCACGAGTTCATAGACATAATAATTTCCAGGACAAGCTTTTACTCTAATGGGTTTTGATTTGTGATCACAGCAGGTACCAGACCAATGATCAGCCCCACAGACCTCCCGGACCACCACACCATCTTTTATCTGAGGGTGAGGAGCGTTGAGCCACAGACCCCAGTTTGCATTACAGTTGTATCCATTAACGCAGGTCTCTGGCATTTGGATGTTCATCCCATAATGATAAAGTCTGTACCAACCACTCAAGGAGAAGAAATTATCACAAATGTTCAATCCACTTTCATTTGTTGCTCTCCAGGGACGATCCAGAGACTCATAGTTGTAACAGGGATCCTCGCTGATGCTGCTGAAAGAAACTGACATGGAGAAAACTAGTTAGTAGAAGCACCATAATGAATTGAGAAAAGTAACTTGAATTGCAGGTCGACAAACTTTAATGTCTCATTCTGACATTTTAGATTTACATGTTCATAAACATTGAGCAGACGCTTTTATAAATAATGACAAACAAATGAGTGGGTGTTTAGCATTCACTACATATACTGTACATGCACACTAATAATGCTAATATTTCCAATCCAAAAGTACGGTCTTAATATTTAGATTGAAGTTCTCTGTTTACATGATGTAACGTGTATTCTCACTTTTGCCAAAATCTCATTTGAATCACAATACGAGGGTGCATGTAAATGTAGACTAGTCATTGTCTCTCTCTCTTGT
Source organism: Barbatula barbatula (assembly GCF_947034865.1). NCBI lineage: Eukaryota > Metazoa > Chordata > Actinopteri > Cypriniformes > Nemacheilidae > Barbatula > Barbatula barbatula. The sequence goes on along the minus strand of NC_136779.1, from coordinate 1,193,699 downwards.
CTGAAAAATGGCCTTAAAGGCCGTGTTGAGCATTCCCACACACTGCTACTAGTTTAATCAAACATGAAGCAGCTTATCAAGATCATACTATGCACAGCAGAAACTTACAGACAGCTGTGTTGAGGCAGGTTGGAGCTAAACTCAGGCCCTCAAGGAACTCATTTGAGGACCCCTGCCATACACTCTTAAAAAAGGTGCTTCAAAAGGGTGATCCAAGGCATAAAAGAACCTTTAACATCTGAAGAACCGTTCTGTTTTACAAAAGTGGTGAAAAATGTTCTTCAGATTATTAAAAGTAAAAAGAGATGCTTCTTCAAAGAAACTTTGACTGAATGGTTCTTTGTGGAACCAAGGGCATCGCTATAAGATCTTTTTAAGCATCTCTAACAGTGTAGAACCATTTTGACTGAATGGTTCCATAAAGCAGTGGTTACCAAACCTGCTCTGTTGCACATTTTGCATGTCTCCCTTGTCTACACACCTGACTTGAATCACATTTATATTTATTCATTTGGCAGACGCTTTTTTCCAAAGCGACTTACAAGTAGTTTTTTTACAGTGGCACATTACTGCAGAGGACACTTCAGTCATGACCTGCTGGCACTGAGATTCAAACCGGCAACACTTTGATCACAAGCCCAACGCTCTAACCACTAGGCCACAATTCAATACCAGATAATTTTGACAGTTTTTGGTGTGTGTTTTAATAAATGCCTGTGGCTGACTTCTATTTGCTTGTTGCATGTTTTTAAATCGTTGGGAGATGGGTAGGTTTGTTTGGAGTGGGGTTAAGTGCTCTAAAATATCTATATATAAGTACAAATAATACAATTTGTAAAATCAAGATAGGATGTAAGGAATTCACATGACGCGAGTAGACTACGGCCAAAAACATACAAAGAAGTATGGCCAGAATGATTTATCGCAAGAAGAATCAAAATACACTTTAATTGCAAAATATCATTAAATGGTAACGCAGTTGTTACGCAATATTGTTTCGACATAAAACGTCGCTTAAATTAGCGAAATTCTGTAATGGAAACCTGGCTACTGACACGCAATTTCGAATGGACCAGCGTGTATATTACACGCCTTGGCGTGAGACCATGTTAGCCATAGATATGAAAACTAGATGCTGCATTAACATCTGTTTCTATGGGCCGCTTTCCGTAGGTCGTCCGCCATATTGAAACTGTGCGAGTTCTGTTTTACCAAGTCTGCGGTTTTCCCGTGGAATTGGGGTACTTTGTAACTGTTAAGGACTGGAATGATTTTGTTATATAGCTGTCAATCTTAAAACTATTTTATTTATGAATGTTAAGTTCTGTTATTAGGACTGGGGACATTATGGTGGTGATGATGCATTTTGTTTCTTAGATCTGGCAACCATGCCAAGCCGGTTCCATTCATATCAAGCAAACTGACTCTGTATGATTATGAAAACCTATTTGTTGTTGTGTAACTCAAACATTATATTTCCTACACCAGCACATGACAACAACGAAAGGATATCCAATTTTTCAGGAATTATAATGAGCAGCCTTGTGGGAGAACACAAACTGTGAGTGACGTCAGTGGAGTGTTCCAAGATGGCAGACGCGTATACGTGCCTGGAGAGCTTGAACGCTTCATCTAGTTTTCATATCTATGGTGTTGGCACCTACACATGAAGGACTTTACACAAACACAATCTTGCATATTTTTTAAATGCATAATTTAAGCTGATCTTTTTTGTTTTCACAAATAATATCTGAGAAAAACATCAAATTAAACTTCACCTGCACAGTATGAAGGATTTTCCAGTGACACATTTGGTTTGACGAGTTCATAGACATAAAAAGCTCCTGGACAGGCTTTCACTTGGATGGGGTCTGATCTGTAGTTGCCACACTGGGTGTAGTGCCACAAGTGACTTCCTATAACATCACGGGTCACCACTCCATCCTCAGGTCGTGGATGAGAACCGTTGAGAAACAGTCCAATCTGACCTCCACATCCTGCCTCACTCATACACCACTCAGACATCTGAGCACTTTCTCCGTTCAGATACAGCCGATACCAGCCGTTCCACTCAACAAGTCTGTCATCATGTGCATAGTCCTGGAATGGGATTTGTCGTATATCTCTCCAATATTCATTAATCGTTTTATAATCAGAGCACGGGTCAGAGCTGATAGATGTGAGTACTTAAGAGAAAAAGAAAAACTTCTTTACAAACAGTTCACAACACTTGATCGAATACAAAACAGCATCCTCTAGAGTTTTGGGGAAATGTTTATATTTCTCACATGTGGCGGGGGGGGGGGGGGGGGGTGATGAAATCAAGAACTAGTAAGATCTTTACCTACACAATATCTTAAACATGTCAGAGTACACTTTCAGTTTACATGAGGTTTGTTGTATCTTGTATTCATCTATAAAACTTCTCAAAATACATTACAAACATGATCAAACAATTATGATAACAACTTGTGCAGTAACAAGAAGAGTCACCAGAGGGCGCCCCTACCACTGCTTAAAACACATTTTGTCTTGGCTTCTGAATGTATTAACATTGAAGAAAGTGGAATATACCCTGGAGTAGTGGAGTATATCTACTACCTCTGGATGCCCAAAGATCACCTAAATTTGTCAACTTTTGAGTTTAATTATTTGATATGCCATACTCGCATGTGTAACAGTGGGACACACTAGAGACGTACATGAACAGCCTAGGGCTGGAAGGATATTCAGGCTATAGGTAACAATGATTAATACTTTGGTTATGTATGTCAGGATTATTTGACCTGTTACCAGAATGTAATCGCAATGGTTGATTCATTTGGAAATTATTGTTCACATATAGTTTCATTCTAGCACAAGACAGATTCTTCATGTGAGTAAAGACGTGTAAAACACTCACCATTACTCAGCAACAGAAGACACACGGACGTGATGAAAAACCTCATTGTGACAAACTACCCCTACTGCCCTTGAAAAACACATAATGCATGTACACAAAACATGTGACTGTATTCAGAACATGTTTTATTCACATTAACATTTGTTCATACAAATTTAACAAACATTTTTACAAATTACTTTATATCTTCAACAAAACATAAAAAGGAAAAGTAAAGTTACCGGAGATAAACTGCTGCTGCAGAGCAAAATCTGTGAGATTCTCTCTTCAACAAGTGAAGCAGAATGATGTGATGCTGCAGGTATGAAAATCTGTATTTATATTAATAAATATGGGCGGAGCTTTACTGGAACCCAAGAAATCCCTCATCGACACTCAAAACCAGTTTTCTACATGTGACATGAAAATAAGGGGACAACTTTCATTTTTGAACAACTATTGTTCCAAGCTTTCAGAAATTGTTTATATCTGGTAAAAAAAACAAGCCAAGTTAAAAACTGAAATAAAGTTTTTTTTATTTCTTTACATAAATTAATGTAAAGTAATTAATAAATTCTGTCTTCTGGTCTTTAACTAACACTATATTCAGAGATGTTTGACTGTAGCAACATTATTACACTGTCAGAAGTGTGTTTTGTTCTGACTGAACAAAATTCAGGAGATTCTCTTTCCCACAGTTGAAGCAGAATAGTGATGCTGCAGGTGATCATTGGTTTAAACGTGAGTGCAGCTTTACCAGAACCACCCGTCAATCTAAACAAGTTTTTCTTCATGCAACATGAAAATATTTTTGCTTCCTCGTTCCTTGTTGCCTCCTCATTTATTTGGCATTTTGACAGTTTTCATGAATAACTCTGGATGTACAGTAGATGAAATGAATGAATCCATACAAATCCACTTTGTATCCATACAAAGACCAGCAACTTGTTATGTTACAAAGATAAGCTTTTACATCAACAACAAGTTGTACACAATACAGAAAGTAGAAAATAAACCAGAACTGGTAAGAAGATAAAACTGAGAAACATTCTAGAAATGGCTGTGAAGTTGTGCTTGTAACTGATGAAAGCTGAGGGTTTACTGGTCAAGATCCCTCGAAAAGTTGACTGTGCCAGAGTGTTTGCTTTTCAAAAGCAAATATTTTATGTTATACAAAAAATAGTTTGCTAGTCACAAAAAATCGCCTTTTGTTCATTTTCAGAATATCAAAATATTCTAAAGGTGATAGATCTTTGAAAAACAACTTTCAGTGTTTGTTGAGGATTCAGAGAGTTTTTGAAATGTCTCAAAGCGATTCACAATAAGCCACAATGGCTGAAATTCTGTATGTGTTCTCCACACCAGGCCATTAGTAAGAGATGGAAAAAGTACAATATGAGCATGACTTTGCAATTTTCACCAAAAAAATTTATTTGTTTTAAAAAACACTTACGTTTAACAAAAACTTTTCAAACGTTTGAGGTTTCAGGCCTCAAAATGCTTTTGCCAGAAATGTTTTTGAAGCTGAACAGTTATATGCATTTACATTACATTTACATTATTCATTTGGCAGACGCTTTTATCCAAAACGGCTTACATATGAGGAAACATTGGAAGCAATTATAACAACATGATATGCAGCTATCAAAATCTGTGTTCATATCAATAAAGTAACAAAATGTCATCAGTATCACTCTTCATTCCTGAAAACAAGTTTTTCTTCACAATTCATGAAGATATTGTTCAGTGGATAACCTATACTTCCTTGTTCCCTTGCCTTTAGAAAAACGTCATTCTAATTGCATAAACAAATCTGAATATAAATGGACACACACTTGCACACACACACATTCATAAGGTGCATACGCAGTGTTCACTGCTCCCTACTCCCTGAGCATGGGACATCTGTTGAAGTGGACAATACGCTGACAATAATTGCTTATTTGGAATGCCCTGCAATGTAATCAAGGAAAGGCAACGGCAGGGATGTGCAGATAATAACAACAAAATAAATATTGTATTTACTTTACATTTAAATGTAAAATGCATAAAAATGACATCATCTATCTAATCGATAAAATCATAATGTTTTGTTTAAGTTTGTATTTCTTTGACTGCTGCGGATTTGACTATTCTCATCTCTATTCTCAAAAAATATTCTCAGATTCCTGAGGTAACTTAAATAATGTAATATCATGACTGAAAGAATGGCTTCTTCTCACCCCTTTAACATTAGTTTGTATAATAACAGCACAAGCATAGGCTACGAAAAATCAATTTTTATTGAAGAATAAATACAAATATAAATGCATTTATCTCGATTGTGATCCCTGTTGAAAAATACAGCATATGCTGGTTAGGTAGGTTTTGAAGCATGGTAGCTGGTTTGTGCTGGATCAAGATGGTCATGTGCTGGTTTAAGCTGTTCCTTCGCTGGTCCTAAACCAATTCAGGAACAGCTTAAACCAGCACAAACTTTCGCCAATTCGTCCATTGCTTTTATGATTGGTGATGTGTCACACAATGGCAGTTGAGTGATTTTCCCTCTCCGCTTGCGGCGAAGAGGTGTGTCGATGTTCCCTTATTGCCTACGCCGTTCGCAGTGCCCTACGAACTAAACATGTTTGCTCCCTTAGGATTCAAATCTCACTTAAGATGGCGGAACACCCTATGAAGTCCACAAAAACTTTTGATCGTAATATAACTAAAATGAATGGGATGTCACTCAAACAAAGTCGAAACTACTTATGCTGCGTCCCAATTCCAGCCTAAATTTCAGATTTGCTTAATAGGACTATGTGTTATGGTTATAATCCCACTATTTCAGCACAGTTGGACAACCAATAGGACATTTCCCATGCCTTATGCATGAAAGGGGGAAGCAGTCAAGAATATGAATAGAAAAAAGGAGGTCTGAGGTTTCACTGGGATCGTCGGGTAAGCATCCTCTGTGTTTGGGGGATATATGATTACAGAAATACATAGCATAATTACCTTTCCTTGCCATTATCAGAGAGACTGATCTGAGATCTCATGAGTTGTGTGTCCCACTTTCATCACATCCATTATCCTGGGTGAAAGATGTCTTTTGATGTGGTTCTGCTGATAATGCCCTTTGTATGGTTCCCATCAGTGCAACACACCTCAATCTCCTAACCAAAAGACTCGTGTTCAGAAACAGCAATAAACACAATTTCTCTCTCAGCACAGTTCATCTTCAATACAGTTGAGTGATGGACACGGGTCTCTTTTAGCTAAAAGCAGAACATAGATGGATGAGAAAGATGATACATGTATACAAAGCTGGCATAAATAAAAACATATAAATGTCATAGTTGTTATAAACTATACTGTAGATGCAACGGCAAAGTTAACATGTTAAATATTTAAACTGGACCGCAGGTATGTGCTCCTGATGCGGATCCAGATAAAGAAATGCATTAACATGCATTTCATAATATCTAAAATATATCTTGTATTCTATTCATTCATATATATACATAAATTCAGGTTTATTCTTTCTGACCAACAGCAGCTTATATTGACATTTTTGTGCAACAATACTAGCATTTCTTATTTCACTTCAGTTCTACTTGTGATCAGAACCAGTCTTTAAGACAGTAACGGCCCTTGTGCATCCACTACTTCAGAAAGTTTGAAAAATGACATCCCATTAACGCTGTTTATCTCTGCATGCCTCTGAGAAAACGTGCCGTTCAGATTTCGCTCCTTTCTGACGTAGGAAGCCGTTCTTATTATAATATTACAGCCCCTTCTCTGAACATGTCCACGCATGGCGCTGACAAAATACGTGAATTACTTCATGACAAAAGTAAGCAAAGCAGATTATGCTAACTCTGTTGTTTGCTGCACAGACCAACACAGAACGCTGTTCTAAGCCTCACACACTTAAAACAATGAACTGTCGCTGTTGACTTGTTCACTGTGCATTAAGAATGCAAGAAACTACATTAAAGTAAGTTAACTCTCTTATTTATACAAAAAATGTAGTACTGTCGGCATTACTTAACAAATGTTTGACTGGTCAATTTAACATTCAAGAGTAAAACCCAAAACCCCATTATATTGGACACTATATTGAGTTTACTTAATATAAAAATGGTTCATTCAACACGACTGGTTGAAGGGGATTTTCGGTTCCCAGCATGCTTTGTGTAACACTGCATTTAGTAAGCTTCTGAATTTTGTGTTATTTTAAATGTTTTTCAGTAAAAATAAAGACTTGTTTGTGCTTGATGTTCATTTATCTTTGACGTTTACAAGAAACATTTGTATTGAGTTCTTACAATTAATGGTAATAAACTGGAAATAAAGTATAAATTAACACATTCAAATAATTTCTTTGTCCTTTTTCAGATGTGTAACACTATCCGTACTTAAGCTGCTTATTCTTCGACACAGTTTTATTGACAAATAAATTGATAATAAAAAGGGGAGAGTGATGGTCATCCTACGGTTTGTTAGTGCTCTGATGATTATAATTAAATACAATAAAATAAAAAAAACATGCACTAATATTTAATGAAACGTATGGATTTCAAATTTATTTTAAAACCTTACAATTTTAAGAAAACGTTGTTAATTGTTTGAATAATCAGTCATTGAGTTTGGCCAGAGATCTCGATGCTTCCACAATATTTTTCCCAGTAGGTGGCGCCAGCATAAGTGTTTCGAACGCTTCAAAGACCTGAATCATTTTGCGAATATATTGTATCAATTGATTCAAAGCTTCGAAGAGCTTCTTTTCTCCCATCACTACAGGCTGATATCCGTGCAGTTTCTGTGATGAGGGTGAGGGGCGTGGAGGATCGTGGGAGGTGAAGTCCATGGTGAAACACTGGGAGAAACAAAGGCAGCGGTGACACAATGATACAAAAAGCCTCATAGAAATAGTAAACAGGTTTGATCAGATGTGGTCGACCCACGTTGAGCAGTATATAAAGGATTCTGAGCAGCATCTTGGTATGCTGGTTAACTTGGTGAACAGAGAAATCCCTCTGAAGCGGTACAGGTACAGGTAGTACAGGTTGATTTAGTTAAAGCACACCTGTTGGTGCTCTTAGGAACAGCCCTTAAAGGCTTTAGAGCCGGTCCACATACTGTTTTTAAGTGAATGGAGCTGCTAACTTGCATGACAAAGAATTGGTGCATTACACATTTGCCCTCAGAAACATAATGTCGTGAACATGGAGGGTGGAAGAACCCAAATTCAGGCAGACACCGGGATGAAGGGGTTAACAAATAAACTTTAATTATAACAAGATACAAAACAAACACCCACGATGGGGGAAAACTCTTCACTGCAACTAAATGCAAGAACTGAAAACAAATACGTCCCACAAGGGGGGCAAAAATAAACAACTAGTAATAAAGACAAGGACTGGTTGGCCGAAGGAAGGAGACGAAGGGCAGGTCCGGCTTCGGATTGGAGGCCTCCGAAGAGGACCCCCAGGATTCACGCCTTCCCCGTTTGCCACCCAGGCTGACTGCGGGTGGGGAGGCTGAAGGTGGTGGAGTGGAGGGCATGGCGATGCCCAAAACTCCGATCTACAGGGAACGTCCCTCTGGAATCGCGGCCAGCGGAGAGAAGATCGGTTGGGTTGAGACCCCAGACTCCGAACGAGCAGTGAGGTACAGCCACAGGTCGTCGAGTTCCGGAGGTCCCTATGACCTCATCTCCGCCCGCAAAAGTGGGTCCCTCAGACCGCCATTAAAGAGCACCGCCAGCTCCTCCTCTCCCATGTCCACATCAACTGCGACATCCAGGAACCTAACAAAATAGTCCTGCAAGTTTGAGTTCCCTTGCTGGATGCCGCAGAGGAGACGAGGCTTCCGGGATCGTGCCGAGGTCATAGCTGCCTGCTGGGTTCAGTAGTGGCTCGTTCGTTCTGTCGTGAACATGGAGGGTGGAAGAACCCAAGTGCAGGCAGACACGGGGATGAAGGGGTTAACAAATAAACTTTAATTATAACAAGATACAAAACAAACACCCACGATGGGGGAAAACTCTTCACTGCAAGACCAAGAATAAACATGACATGATAGCGGAATCATGACACATAAACCACTCTAGAAAAGAACAGTTTAAAGCTTTTATATACTACTAGGCTAATACATAATCATCATCATAAAAAGTGTCTCAAAACAAAATGAGGTTGTAGTGTTAATATTTTGCACTTTAAGCCTTATGTCTGATGAAGAATTTGCCTTTATGACATTGTGAGTCTACACTTTTCATGGGCAATTGTGCAACTGTGGCAGTAAAGCCAATCTGATTCCTTAGATTTAACAATCTCTATTTTTCTCTAGCTGAACCATGCGGTAGCGGCACCCATAACAACAGATTAATATGAAATGAAGAGCATCCTAATGATATTGCTTGTATTGTCATCTTTATCAAATGTTTGCTTAGGTGTGATTATGAAAGCTCATTTGAATCACAAGTATTGATATTGGTTATTTATGTGGAAGGAGGCAGATCTATCATTTGCTGATGTCACCCTTAAACATCCAGTTTTTCCACAGACATAAAACATTTTTCGTTTCAGACGTGAAAAGTGATTCAAAATATTCAAGTGATTCAAGGTTTAGTTTTAATCTTTGCAAAACTTGGGTTGGAATGGGAGACTATCTTATCTAACAGCTGGTTTCCTGAAGAGGGATTAGTTTAAGACAGTACTAGGCCTTAGGATATTAAGCTAGTTTTTACAAACAAACCTTAATAGTGTTCCTCTTGAGACAAAGCAATGGTGCTGATATATTTTAAGATCTGTCAGTTCAAGCATTTTTCGGTTTAGACTGCTCAAAAATGTATTAGTCTGAACCCTGGTCAGGAAACCAACCGACTGGGATTGTTTTCCAGACAGGGTTTAGATTAAGCAAGGTTAAAACTTATTATACCAACAGAATTGTAAAAAATGAGCTTCCGACCTCCAGCATCAGAGATGTGGAATCCATTTCAACCATCAACAAAAAACAACTGAAGGTTTTTAGCCCCAGTAAAATAATAATCTTACATGGCTCTTATGATTACAATACTGGCGTTTGCTTAATATAACCTTTACACATACTTTTGCTGTCTGCTGCCTGAATTTATGCTTCGATAACCGAAGGAAACACGCTGTTCCCTGATTAAACTACATTGTACCAGATCTCAAGGATGTATGGATGAAGATCCTGTTTGTTAGAGAAATACAAAATCAACTAAGATGTAACCTTGTGTGTGTGTCGCACGGTTCTCCCGATGACGTAAAGAGAGACATTGCTGCAGATCGACTTAGTGGTAGATGACTGTATGAGTTCACAAAAAATCTGTTCTGGAGAGATCTTTCATCTGAGTAAAGAATCCAGCTGGGCGAATGAACGCCATTTCCTACAGGTAAGTAAATTCTTAAGCGTGTTCTTCCTGTGGATTGCCTGCTGATGGTAAAATCTGATTCATTTAGAATATGAAAACCTGATTTAGTTGGGAACTGAAAGGGTCCTGTTGAAAGCAATAGATCACCTGATAACGGAAAATCTGAAGAGATTCATCCGAGTCTGTATTCTGTTAAAACTGCTGAAGAGAGAATTATTTTCCTTATGGTGTGTTCACTCCAAAAGCAAATTGAATTATTTGCACGAGTAAACTACACACAGTCAATGCAAAGACGCAAACTGGACAGTGCTATCACCCCAAAGGAGGGATGGAGGGGATAATTGACATTTTTTTAGCTTGAAGTGTGAAACTCCATATAAAGGCTTGGTGGATACAATAATGGAACATTAATTATTTTGGTTCGTGGCCATGTTTTCTGCTATTTGCTTACACAGATTTGACGATGAATTCTAAATGTAATAAAATGAAACTGGGCACCCTGGTACCATTTAAGGGTCACCACCAGTTTGCAACGTCCTATGTCCAGCTCTATCATAACAGCTTTTGTCAGGTCTGGGCATGGACTGTGTCCGCTCTAGTAATCGATGCTGTGTTAATGTGACTCATGACTTGCAACTCAAGCAAGTTAGAATAATAATGTAATAGTACTTCAAAATGATGATGGGGAATATGATTTTACACGTGAAAACACTTGGGGTGTCATCTCACTTTTGCACATTTAATAACATTTATAAATTGTTAACATCTAAATACAATAAAAACCGTACTACATTACCACCTCGTGGTGCAACTGGGTAACTACTACCTTACATGCATAACAACCTCTGTTATAGTAATATATATTTTGCGGCTCCAGACTAATTTTATTCGGTGGGAGGGGCCTGAAAGGGCTCTTTTGGTCGCAAAGGTTGTCGACCCCTGGTATAGATCATCATCACGCATCATTCCAACTGAATAAATGAATAGGAAGGTCCTGCTGGAGAAATGAAAGACACACAGGCAACCGTTTCTTTCAAAAAGCATTCTTACATCATATTGTTGCTAATGTAAACCTTTTACTTTATCAAGACAAAGTAATGCATTAAGCTGAACCTAAATAAATATAACTAATTATGTATGCATTGTTTTATACTACTGAAACATAGTCGTTTCTAAAGTTTAAACCATTTTAAACAATAGATCATTCGCAGTAAAGAACTATCATGGAAAGTCAACAATTTTTAGTGCTGCTGTGGAATTGTTATTATAACTGTATGTGCATTAAGAAGAAGATTCTGATCAGTGTGTGCTGGTTAAAGAGGCTCTAGAGAACCTTTGCTTATGGTTCCCCCATGTGGTTGATAAGTGCAATTGTCTGTTATCACTATCGTAAATACTCGGACTGTATAAGCTTCCCTGTGAAGACAGGGGTATCTGCAGGTCTAAAAAATTTTACAAGGTACATTTAAAGCCACTTTCACTGTGGTGTGTTTCTATCGAATTATTGAATTTGAGGTTTAATATGAAACCAATAATATGCATTTGATTTATACAGATACTAATCTAATGTGTGAGGTCAGAGTTTCACACACAGTATTTATTAGTTTAAATTGTCTTGGAGCTGTGTACTTTTGACTGAATTGTTTTTCCCTATTGTGCAAAGTACAAAATGTGTTTTGCATAATATTTTATTTGATTATAAATGAAAATAATTACATTAGATTACCTAAACCATGTACACATGTTTAAAGTGAAAACGTAAAGAAGCAGGTGCTAATATCATATTGCGTTTTATTGTGAATGTAAAATGAAGGTATAAGGGGATGCGCTTATTGGATTTGAACGATTTAGAAATAACTGATATTTAAGGAACAGCTGATAAGTGTCAAAAATTTAAAAGTGTATTACAATTATTATCTAAAGGGTGGCACAAAGGGAGGCTATATGACTTTGAAATCCAGTAGCAGGAAGGCTTGGTCTCCATCCATTTTGCCGGTCATTGACAGACTTAAATCTGACATGGGCTTCAACCTGTAGTCAGTTCGCTTAGTCAGATAAAAGCCTCTTTGGTCTCTTTTCTGGCTCTGCTATGACGTTGGTTTTGAGACATGCATATTTGATCGTTTTGTATTTAACTGTTGGCTAATAATGGCAAGCTCACACTACGTGATTTTGGGTGGATTATGTTGTCCCAGACTAAGGGTGATTCTAGGTTTTCAATGTTAGGGGGGCTCAGTCTCCAATGAGGATATATATAAATACACAATACTGTATATAACCACTCTCTTAGCACCACGTACTGTTTACATTACTAAAATAAATAATTCAGAAAGAATATGCAGATTTGAACTGAAGAATGCGCTAAATAACGTAGGCTGCCGCCGTTTTCATTATAAGAGTTTTAAAGGGGACTATAAAGTGATCTAGAACACTCGTACAGACTTGTACTTACAATATTTTAGGGGGGCTAAACCTGAACTTTAGGGGTTGCTTTGGCCTAGCAACGCCACTGTCCCAGACAGATTTGTAAGGTCTGTGTCGAAACCCCAGGATTGCGACCAAATTGGTGCTTGTTTCAGTCACCGAAGATCGTTTAGTATAAACAGGTCATCAACGTGATCCGGACCTGTCTCGAACTATCCCAGACGCTACGATATTTTCAAACCTGCTTGATATTATCACCAATTGATCGCGTTGTGTGTAACACTGGACATAATCCAGCCAATCGCAGCACAGACAGTTCAGGACAAATTATAGCGTGGACGGTCAAGGAATTAGAAACTGCTGGCATATATTCACTAACATTACAGAGCGTGTTCAATGGCTGGTATAACAGACATAAAGCTATTTTAAACTGTCCAAATAACAAGTCTGTAAAATTGAATATGGAAAACCCGTAAATGTTTCTTGCTCCATTCTAGTGGATGGCGTAACACACAAACAACTCATTTGCCATCCACCATCAAACTAGAAGTTAACGCAATGTGGGAGGTGTTTCTGCTGTTGGTCACATATGCTCCTCGACCAAGGTCTTGTTGTTAGCGCACTTTCTCTGCGTTGTGTTGTGTGTGTGCTGCTACAGCAAGATGAAGGGTGACAAGAAACCTCCTTGTGTAGAGCAAGCACCCCAGCAATTCAAGTAGTCTCACAGTCCCATAGTGTCAGCTCGGCTTGACTAGAGTGAAATATGTGACGTATGCCGTAAAGCAGGTCGTACTCTTCCACACGCAGGGGATGGGCGGGGATGTGTGTTCCCACCCGAACACCAAATTTACAGCCACTAGGAGGCTGCTCAGGTGGCATCTGCAGTAGAATTCGTCCTGTTAAGGGTTGTTTTACCACTGAAATAATTTTAGAGACATTATTTTAAGGTCGAAAAATTTCAACGTGTTGCTTTAATTGGACGAACAGAGAATTCACTCAAAAGTGATCAAAAAAATGTACAGGTAAAGATATAAGGTGGTTTCTCATTTATTCTGTACTGAGTTTACATACTGAATTGTTATTTGTGCTTTCAACACAGTCTCACAGGAAAATGTGACAGTTTGGCAGCTAGTTTAGCTTAAGCCAGAACCATGCCTTAGTTAAAATTCATATATTTATGTTGCTTTTATACATATGCCTCAGAAGAATATATTGCTGGTGTGCATGTCGAAAAAAACAATGGCACTGATGTAATTGAAGATATTTCTGGGCAAGTTATATTCATTTAAGACAGGTCACGCATTCATTGGAGTCTGGGACTAGCTTTAATCCTTTTCTGTGAAACCGGGCCATACTGATTTCCCCTCTATTCAGTGTCACTTAGCTAGAATTTCAATCTTATTTATTTTGGTTCAAAGTATCTTTCATATGTATAAACATACCATTTTTTCTGATGGGAATTCATATGTATTTTACACGGCGGCTCATTTGTGTAAATTTTACTGATCTCATTTGTACGTTTTATTATGATTTGACTGTGGTGTGACGTTAGGTTTAGGAGCGGGGTTAGGGTGTGCCTTTATCGTTGCTTTGCCAGCGTTTTATGGCACGCTCACACTACTAGATTTTTGGCTGAATTTTGGAGCATCAATTCGGTCGCAATCCGAAGGTTTTGTTGTAGACCTCAGAAATCTGTGACATGACAAAAACTCCGGATTGCGACCAAATCGGTGCTCGTTTTGGTAGCCGAAGCTCGATAAGTATAAGCAGTGTGCAACGTGATCTGAACCTGTTTGATATTATCGCCAAGTTATCTCGTTGTGTGTAACACCGTGGAACTAATCCAGCTACTCACTGTGCAGAAGGCTTGCTTCAAATTATTGAATAAAAACTGCTGGCATGTATTCATTAACATTACAGAGCTTGTATAATGGCTAGTATAACAGGTATAAATATTTTTTTTTTAAGATTTATTAAGGGGCGTTTTTGCCTTTATTTGAACAGCTGTTATGTAGAGAGGACAGGAAGTGAAGTGGGCGAGAGAGAGGGGGTGGGATCGGCAAAGGACCTCGAGCCAGGACTCGAACTCGGGTCACCCGGAGCGCAACAGCGCTATATGTCGGAGAACTTCACCGCAAGGCTATCGGCTCCGACGGCATAAAGCTATTTTAAACTAACCTGAAGCACCATGTCTTTATAATGGAATGTATAAAACACTTTAAGAACACTTCAATGTTTCACGCTTTATTCCAGTTGATGGCTTAAACGCACCAACAACTCATTTGCCATCCACCATCAAAATAGAAGTGTTCACGATGCGGGTGGTGTTTTCGCTGTTGGTCGTTGACCAATGTCTTGTTGTTAGCGCACTTTTTCTAAATTGTGTCATGTAGCTTGCGTGCAAGAAGATGAAGGATGACAAGATACCTTGTTGTGTAGTGCAAGCGCTATATCAATTCAAGTAGACGCAAAGCTCGGCTTTAGCAAAATTAGCCTTTGAGCTTGGAATTTTAGGGTTTGGGTGGGGTAAGGACTATGGAAGGCCAAAAGGGAACTAATGCATTGAAACATGAAACTAACGCGTTAACACATCTGTGTGTTAATTGGGCTCACACATTTTGGCCCTTTTGGTCTTCCATAAATTATGTTTATCTTACTTCTGCTGATTCCAGAGGTTAAGTTGTAAATATATGAATGAACAGTATATACATATATGAAATTCATGCTAAGACACAAAAAAAGAGTCAAGCTAAGTGACACAAAAAAGTGGCAAATTCATGAACGCAAATCAATAGATTCAAAATCTTCTGTGAGACTGGGTTGAAAAAAAACATTTTAATGACAATAATAATAGATATAGCAAACATGCTTTATTGTGTATACACGCAGGTGTCAGAGGTAACGTTTGTCACAATGAGGTTTCTGATCTTATTGCTGCTGATTGAGGGTGAGTTTAACTCCTTTCAAAACACAAAACTGGTAGGCAGCTTTAAAAATTTGAACTTTTTAGACAATCTTCCAGTGTTAAATTCTTATGTGCATATTGTTACAGGTGAAGTCACAAAGGGACAAACAACAGGTATCCATATGCAATGATGCTCAAGATGGTATAAACTCCATCGTTTTATTCATTATATTTTAAATGTTTATCATAATATTATGAGTCATGTCCTATATACTATAGTGACATATTTTCATATTGTTTGGCTGATAATAGATATCAGGCTGGTGAATGGGAGCAGCGCGTGTTCTGGAAGAGTGGAGATTCTTCATAATGGAGTTTGGGGAACTGTGTGTGATGATAGTTGGGATCTATCGGATGCTGCAGTGGTGTGTCGACAGCTGGACTGTGGTGCTGTTATAGAGGCAAAGAGCAGTGCTTATTTCGGACAAGGTTCAGGACAAATATGGTTGGATGATGTAGCGTGTGCAGGGAATGAAACGACACTGAAAAACTGTTCAGCACGACCATGGGGAACAAACAACTGTAAACACAGTGGAGATGCTGGAGTCATCTGCCAATGTGAGTGACAACATTTTTCCATATTATTTACATGTAGTTTTACACATTTCTAACTGTACAACAAAGTGTTTTAAATATGGGTGTTTTTTGCGCTAGTTTGAGTTTATTTTTGTTGTAGCATGCCAGGTGGTATTTTTTTAAATACGATGGCTATGACTTCATTTATAGCTTTTCAACTCTTTTTTACAACGTCTGAAGTTTCATTTTAAGTTTTAATGTTTACTCTAAGAGGAGAACATAAATACATTTATTACTGGAGTATATTTAATTTTAACAATCTCTCTTTGTCTTTAGTTGGCTGGACAACTGCAACTGCGGCACCGAGGACAGGTTACTACAGACATTATAAAATAAGAAAATGATTTTCTTGAGGCCATAAAATAAAACTTACTTTTCTTAAAGGCTATCGAACACAGCTTTGTCGAATAAGGAGTTAAACAGACATAAATCTCTGAAATAAATGTATAATATTCATCAAAACTTTATTTGTCTTTCAGCTGCACCAGTGATATTGAACACGACCATCTCAGGAATCAAAGGTAATGATGTTCATGATGACATGATGACAACTTCCTCCATCACTGCCAGTTTGTTTAGGCTTTCATGTTATCTCATCGACTGAACGATTGAATTGTTCTAATGTCCAGCTTCAGTATTTTGTTTAATTGTGTCAAAAAGATGGCAAGATGCATGCAAATGTTTTTTCTAAGCAAATAATAATAAAGTCACTCTACTATATCTTTCACATTATTTCTGCCTTTTTGAGTAAAAGGAAAACATAAATCAATTTGTAAAAATCTGAAATAGGTTTGAATTATCAATATATTTTTTAGTTGGTTTGACACAAACAACTGCATCAGTGAGTCCAGGTAATGAAACAAACACCTGAATTTAAAGCAGATCTTTTTCTCACAGTCTATGAAGTGTGGCCATGTTGAACTGTAAGAGAAAAAGAGACAATAATCTCTCAAATCATTTAAATATTTTAGCACAGGGGTCTTCAACGTTTTTTGGGGTAAGGACCGTCACTACAAGGTGCGCGTTTCATTTATTGGAAACACGTACGATAGTTTTTTCCGAGTTTACAATGCAGAAGCGGTGTGGTGTCTTTTGCCTTTCAAATGAGCGCCTTACAGCTTTAAGATATTTGACGGGAAGTTTAGAAATATATGAGAATGTATTTTATTTGCACGCAACTCCTTTCAAGTGTACTCTGAACTTATCGCATAGGAGACGATGAAGCAGATGTTACGTTTCTTCTATTGCTTCTGCTGCCTGAATGGATGTTTTTGTCTGCACGCATGCACGTTAAAATTGAAATAAGCGAGAGCTTCAATGAGTCCGCGTGGCCGCGCACATGTGCAGCTCAAAGAGAACAATGGTTGTAATATCAACGTTTTTAACAAAAAGTTCCCTGTGAGGAAACTGTAATAAGCTGACCTCTTGCAGTTCCACCGAGGACCCCCGGTTGAAGACCCCTGTCTTAGCATCTTAATTAAAAATGTTCTGTGTTGTCTTTTTGTGTGTTTAATCTTTAAACTACATCAGTGATATTGAACACACCCATATCACGCATGCGATTCTTTTTTCAGAATAACATGTTAAAACATATTTCACGAAATTAACGCATGATCTGCATTTTCTTTGATCCTTTGGCTAGTGTCACATTATATGATCACGCTCTTTTTCATGCAAAGACATTAAACCATTAAAGCACGATTTTACATTACATTAACATTTAGTCATTTAGCAGACACTTTTATCCAAAGCGATTTACAAAGAATTCAGGGAGCAATAAGCGATATGTCATACAAGAGCAATAGTACAATAGGTGCTAATACAAAGTTACTAGTTTCAACAAAAGCTAGACAGCTACCTGTTGAGAGAAAGAGAGGGGTTTAGTGTACAGTGTTTTTTTTCTTCATTTGTCTGTCAAGTATTCACAAAAGAGATGGGTTTTAGTAGTTTTTTTAAGGTTGTGAGAGATGTCGTTAACCGCACCGAGTTAGGAAGAATGTTCCACCAAGAAGGAGTTGTGAAGGACAATGAGCGGGAATGCGATTTACTGACCTTATGAGAATACAATACAAGACGCCGCTCCTTTGCTGAACGCAGGGTTCTTGATGGGGTCTAGGAGTGTAGGAGGGTGTGAAAGTATGCCGGTGCAGATCGAGTTATAGTCCTGTAGGCAAGCATCAGTGAATTTTAATCTGATACGGGCTGATTCGGAGGGAGTGATTGTGGGATTGCCAAATTGGATGGTAAGATCGTGTTGCACCTTGGAGTGTGCCGGAAACACGAGTAGTTCTGTCTTGGCCGGGTTCAGCTGGAGGTGATGCTCTTGCAGCCAAGCTGAGATGTCATCAAGGCAGGCTGTTATTTGAGCTGCTACAGTGGTATCGTCTGGGTGAAACGAGATGTAGATCTGGGTGTCATCAGCATAACAGTGATACGAGAAGCCGTTTGCCCGTATGATGGGTCCCAAGGATGTCGTGTAGCTGGAAAAAAGCAGCGGTCCAAGCACTGATCCCTGAGGGACCCCAGTGATCATTTGGTGATTAGAGGACATCGAGCCCCTCCATGACACCCTGAAGGATCTGCCGGAGAGGTAGGCTTTGAACCAGCGGAGAGGGGAGCCTGAGATTCCTAAAGATGACAGGGTTGCTAGCAGTATCTGGTAACTGACAGTGTCAAACGCTGCAGATAGGTCTGGCAGAATCAGGACTGAGAA
The DNA here is from genome assembly GCF_947034865.1 of Barbatula barbatula. NCBI lineage: Eukaryota > Metazoa > Chordata > Actinopteri > Cypriniformes > Nemacheilidae > Barbatula > Barbatula barbatula. The sequence goes on along the minus strand of NC_136779.1, from coordinate 1,174,762 downwards.
TTTAGATTCCGCCTTGGCTAGCCGCAGTGCTTCTGTGAAATGGTTTGAAATGGTTGCTTTGACGCATCCAGTATAGATAGACAGCTTCTAGCTGTATGAATCTCTGTCAGACAGCACACCGGAATGAACTTTTCTTTCCTATTTGAATAAACAAAACCATAAGATTATGCCTTGAAGCAAACCTGTCGATTAGTTAATATTTGACAGCACTAGTTTATGTGTATCATGTTATTAAGGGTCATATCATGTAAGAAAGTGACACTTTCTTCTGCTTTCATATTGTTTTGCTGATAATAGATATCAGGCTGGTGAATGGGAGCAGCGCGTGTTCTGGAAGAGTAGAGATTCTTCATAATGGAGTTTGGGGAACTGTGTGTGATGATAGTTGGGATCTATCGGATGCTGCAGTGGTGTGTCGACAGCTGGACTGTGGTGCTGTTATAGAGGCAAAGAGCAGTGCTTATTTTGGACAAGGTTCAGGACAAATATGGTTGGATGATGTAGCGTGTGCAGGGAATGAAACGACACTGAAAAACTGTTCAGCACGACCATGGGGAACACACAACTGTAAACACAGTGAAGATGCTGGAGTCATCTGCCAAGGTGAGTTCCGCCTTTCCTTATTTTTAATACCATTTTAGACATTTCTAATTGTTCAACAAGGTGTTTCGAATATGGATATTTTGCTGATTTTTGGAATAACATTTTTAAAAGCTGTTAATACATTTGATAGCTTTTTAACTTTATACATGGTCTCAAGTTCCAGTATTTTGTTTAAAAATTTACTGTAAAAGGAGAACATCAAACACATCTTCCATCGGCCTCCTTACAATTATTTTTGAATGTAATTCATTCATTTTTTAGAGTAGAGGATAAAACATAAAAACAAAGTAAATATGACTTTAATACCATAATTTATTTATTTTTAACAATGAATAATTGCATTCAATTACAATTATCATTACAGGTCATACCCAATATATTTCACTGATGTTTTCATCTTTGTTCATATTGTTTTGCTGATAATAGATATCAGGCTGGTGAATGGGAGCAGCGCGTGTTCTGGAAGAGTGGAGATTCTTCATAATGGAGTTTGGGGAACTGTGTGTGATGATAGTTGGGATCTATCGGATGCTGCAGTGGTGTGTCGACAGCTGGACTGTGGTGCTGTTATAGAGGCAAAGAGCAGTGCTTATTTCGGACAAGGTTCAGGACAAATATGGTTGGATGATGTAGCGTGTGCAGGGAATGAAACGACACTGAAAAACTGTTCAGCACGACCATGGGGAACACACAACTGTAAACACAGTGAAGATGCTGGAGTCATCTGCCAATGTGAGTGACAACATTTTTCCATATTATTTACACGTAGTTTTACACATTTCTAACTGTACAACAAAGTGTTTTAAATATATGTGTTTTTTGCGCTAGTTTGAGTTTATTGTTGTTGTAGCATGCCAGGTGGTATGTTTTTAAATACGATGGCTATGACTTCATTTATAGCTTTTCAACTCTTTTTTACAACGTCTGAAGTTTTAGTTTTTAGTTTTAATGTTTACTCTAAGAGGAGAACATAAATACATTTATTACTGGAGTATATTTAATTTGAACAATCTCTCTTTGTCTTTAGTTGGCTGGACAACTGCAACTGCGGCACCGAGGACAGGTTACTACAGACATTATAAAATAAGAAAATGATTTTCTTGAGGCCATAAAACACAACTTACTTTTCTTAAAGGCTATCGAACACAGCTTTGTTGAATAAGGAGTTAAACAGACATAAATCTCTGAAATAAATGTATAATATTCATCAAAACTTTATTTGTCTTTCAGCTGCACCAGTGATATTGAACACGTCCATCTCAGGAATCAAAGGTAATGATGTTCATGATGACATAACTTCCTCCATCACTGCCAGTTTGTTTAGGCTTTCATGTTATCTCATCGACTGAACGATTGAATTTGGCCAATGTCACATTATATGATCACGCTCCATTTAAACCATTTAAGCACGATTTGAAATGGTTGCTTTGACGCGTCCAGGATTGATAGACAGCTTGTAGCTTGTGAATCTCTGTCAGACAGCGCACCGGAATGAACTTTTCCTTCATGCTTAAATGAACAAAACCTTAAGATTATGTCTTGAAGCACACCTGTAGAATATTTTCGTGAGCACAGACTTGCGAACACTTTGACGCGTTAAATAAAGTCTTAAATTAACGCCTAGAGTTGTGATAATGGGGAACGCGTCAGATTCGAGCGTTGAGCAACAGCTCTTAAAGGGCCACTCTTATTTACTCCTGTCACTAAAATTAATAAAAGAAGAAAAGAAAGAAATAATTCCACGTGTTTTGTGGCTTTAATCAGAATTCTTCTGTATTTAATGTAGATTGGATACTAGCAATCAAGACTGTAACGTGTTTGAGAACTTTCAAATTCTGTATAATTCCTATCTGTTGAAAGACCACAGATATAATATTATAATGGACTCGTAAAGATGGTTAAAAATTCACTTAAATTAAAAGTTTTTTAAAGCCTATTAAACTTTAAACTTAATAGCGCTCAATCACACTTCAAATGTTGAATGGCTATAATTAAGCCACAATATGGTAGAATGTTGTTATGAAATATCCAAAATCACTTACTCAGTGTGATATATTTCATGCAGTTGTGTGCTTACATTATCCCAAATGTTCCCAAGAATGTGCAAATCCAGAGAAACTCCTATTTAAAATAATGTCCCGTCCCTTGTCTCCCTTGTATTTTTCGCCTATCAGTAACTTAATATCCGCTGCTCCGCACTACCCTCAGTTTCCGGTTGTAGAAACTACGGCAACAAGCAAATGCAGAAGTGGTTGGTTATACAGCATCTGGGACGCATCATCTGTTGTTCGGTTATTTTGGATCACGTTTTCTCTTTGGCGAGTTAAGGAAACCCAAAAAAGCGTAAACGTAGTTGACTTTTTAAACAACGACTGTATGACCGTTTCAAAAGTGTAAAACTGTGTAGCATTAAGCTACCAAATCAATTGACGACGTCCAATGTCATTCACGTGCTAGCACAGCATTACATTACACGTTTCTTACAAACTAATTCATTACGATGAACTTGAAATAAAATTCATTCATAACCTCGTCGGTAAACATGATGGGCTATCCCATTATTTCACTCTCCTACATAACGTCATTTAGCTTCGCTTTGTGTGGTTTTTTCAAAAGTGCGCCAATCTAGCGGTCCAAATTTACATATTGTGCCTTTAATGTTGAAAATAAGAAAAAAAATCCTTTCATGGAGACATAAGTAGGACTGATATCAGTGATGCAGGTTTTCATTGATAAAATGATGGCATTAAAGAAACACAAAAAGGTCTGTCTTTGTGTTATTTCTACATTCATTGGGAGATTAGATGTGAAAGTATCAGAATCTACAGTAAAAGTATATTTTAGAATGTTAATGGTAAGTGAAATTAGTAACGATTAATTTACCCAATAAATGGATTACTTAGTTATTATTTTTTGACAGCACTAGTTTATGTGTATCATGTTATTAAGGGTCATATCATGTAAGAAAGTGACACTTTCTTCTGCTTTCATATTGTTTTGCTGATAATAGATATCAGGCTGGTGAATGGGAGCAGCGCGTGTTCTGGAAGAGTGGAGATTCTTCATAATGGAGTTTGGGGAACTGTGTGTGATGATAGTTGGGATCTATCGGATGCTGCAGTGGTGTGTCGACAGCTGGACTGTGGTGCTGTTATAGAGGCAAAGAGCAGTGCTTATTTCGGACAAGGTTCAGGACAAATATGGTTGGATGATGTAGCGTGTGCAGGGAATGAAACGACACTGAAAAACTGTTCAGCACGACCATGGGGAACAAACAACTGTAAACACAGTGGAGATGCTGGAGTCATCTGCCAATGTGAGTGACAACATTTTTCCATATTATTTACATGTAGTTTTACACATTTCTAACTGTACAACAAAGTGTTTTAAATATGGGTGTTTTTTGCGCTAGTTTGAGTTTATTGTTGTTGTAGCATGCCAGGTGGTATGTTTTTAAATACGATGGCTATGACTTCATTTATAGCTTTTCAACTCTTTTTTACAACGTCTGAAGTTTCATTTTAAGTTTTAATGTTTACTCTAAGAGGAGAACATAAATACATTTATTACTGGAGTATATTTAATTTTAACAATCTCTCTTTGTCTTTAGTTGGCTGGACAGCTGCAACTGCGGCAACGAGGACAGGTTACTACAGACATTATAAAATAAGAAAATGATTTTCTTGAGGCCATAAAACACAACTTACTTTTCTTAAAGGCTATCGAACACAGCTTTGTTGAATAAGGAGTTAAACAGACATAAATCTCTGAAATAAATGTATAATATTCATCAAAACTTTATTTGTCTTTCAGCTGCACCAGTGATATTGAACACGTCCATCTCAGGAATCAAAGGTAATGATGTTCATGATGACATAACTTCCTCCATCACTGCCAGTTTGTTTAGGCTTTCATGTTATCTCATCGACTGAACGATTGAATTGTTCTAATGTCCAGCTTAATTATTTTGTTTTATTGTGTCAAAAAGATGGCAAGATGCATGCAAATGTTTTTTCTAAGCAAATAATAATAAAGTCAATCTACTATATCTTTCAAATAATTTTTTTGTAAAAGGAAAACATAAATCAATTTGTAAAAATCTGAAATAGGTTAGAATTATCAATATATTTTTTAGTTGGTTTGACACAAACAACTGCATCAGTGAGTCCAGGTAATGAAACAAACACCTGAATTTAAAGCAGATCTTTTTCTCACAGTCTATGAAGTGTGGCCATGTTGAACTGTAAGAGAAAAAGAGACAATAATCTCTCAAATCATTTAAATATTTTAGCACAGGGGTCTTCAACGTTTTTCGGGGTAAGGACCGTCACTACAAGGTGCGCGTTTCATTTATTGGAAACACGTACGATAGTTTTTTCCGAGTTTACAATGCAGAAGCGGTGTGGTGTCTTTTGTCTTTCAAATGAGCGCCTTACAGCTTTAAGATATTTGAAGAGAAGTTTAGAAATATATGAGAATGTATTTTATTTGCACGCAACTCCTTTCAAGTGTACTCTGAACTTATCGCATAGGAGACGATGAAGCAGATGTTACGTTTCTTCTATTGCTTCTGCTGCCTGAATGGATGTTTTTGTCTGCACGCATGCACGTTAAAATTGCAATAAGCGAGAGCTTCAATGAGTCCGCGTGGCCGCGCACATGTGCAGCTCAAAGAGAACAATGGTTGTAATATCAACGTTTTTAACAAAAAGTTCCCTGTGAGGAAACTGTAATAAGCTGACCTCTTGCAGTTCCACCGAGGACCCCCGGTTGAAGACCCCTGTCTTAGCATCTTAATTAAAAATGTTCTATGTTGTCTTTTTGTGTGTTTAATCTTTAAACTACATCAGTGATATTGAACACACCCATATCACGCATGCGATTCTTTTTTCAGAATAACATGTTAAAACATATTTCACGAAATTAACGCATGATCTGCATTTTCTTTGATCCTTTGGCTAGTGTCACATTATATGATCACGCTCTTTTTCATGCAAAGACATTAAACCATTAAAGCACGATTTGACATTACATTAACATTTAGTCATTTAGCAGACACTTTTATCCAAAGCGATTTACAAAGAATTCAGGGAGCAATAAGCGATATGTCATACAAGAGCAATAGTACAATAGGTGCTAATACAAAGTTACTAGTTTCAACAAAAGCTAGACAGCTACCTGTTGAGAGAAAGAGAGGGGTTTAGTGTACAGTGTTTTTTTTCTTCATTTGTCTGTCAAGTATTCACAAAAGAGATGGGTTTTAAGTAGTTTCTTTAAGGTTGTGAGAGATGTCGTTGACCGCACCGAGTTAGGAAGAATGTTCCACCAAGAAGGAGTTGTGAAGGACAATGAGCGGGAATGCGATTTACTGACCTTATGAGAATACAATACAGGACGCCGCTCCTTTTCTGAACGCAGGGTTCTTGATGGGGTGTAGGAGTGTAGGAGGGTGTGAAAGTATGCCGGTGCAGATCGAGTTATAGTCCTGTAGGCAAGCATCAGTGAATTTAATCTGATACGGGCTGATTCTGAGGGACTGATTGTGGGATTGCTAAATTGGATGGTAAGATCGTGTTGCACCTTGGAGTGTGCCGGAAACACGAGTAGTTCTGTCTTGGCCGGGTTCAGCTGGAGGTAATGCTCTTGCATCCAAGCTGAGATGTCATCAAGGCAGGCTGTTATTTGAGCTGCTACAGTGGTATCGTCTGGGTGAAACGAGATGTAGATCTGGGTGTCATCAGCATAACAGTGATACGAGAAGCCGTGTGCCCGTATGATGGGTCCCAAGGATGTCGTGTAGATGGAAAAAAGCAGCGGTCCAAGCACTGATCCCTGAGGGACCCCAGTGATCATTTGGTGATTAGTGGACATCGAGCCCTTCCATGACACCCTAATGGATCTGCCCGAGAGGTAGGCTTTGAACCAGCGGAGAGGGGAGCCTGAGATTCCTAAAGATGACAGGGTTGCTAGCAGTATCTGGTAACTGACAGTGTCAAATGCTGCAGATAGGTCTAGCAGAATCAGGACTGAGAATTTAGATTCCGCCTTGGCTAGCCGCAGTGCTTCTGTGAAATGGTTTGAAATGGTTGCTTTGACGCGTCCAGTATAGATAGACAGCTTCTAGCTGTATGAATCTCTGTCAGACAGCACACCGGAATGATCTTTTCTTTCCTGCTGGAATAAACAAAACCATAAAATTATGCCTTGAAGCAAACCTGTCGATTAGTTATTATTTTTGACAGCACTAGTTTATATGTATCATGTTATTAAGGGTCATATCATGTAAGAAAGCGACACTTTCTTCTGCTTTCATATTGTTTGGCTGATAATAGATATCAGGCTGGTGAATGGGAGCAGCGCGTGTTCTGGAAGAGTGGAGATTCTTCATAATGGAGTTTGGGGAACTGTGTGTGATGATAGTTGGGATCTATCGGATGCTGCAGTGGTGTGTCGACAGCTGGACTGTGGTGCTGTTATAGAGGCAAAGAGCAGTGCTTATTTCGGACAAGGTTCAGGACAAATATGGTTGGATGATGTAGCGTGTGCAGGGAATGAAACGACACTGAAAAACTGTTCAGCACGACCATGGGGAACAAACAACTGTAAACACAGTGGAGATGCTGGAGTCATCTGCCAATGTGAGTGACAACATTTTTCCATATTATTTACATGTAGTTTTACACATGTCTAACTGTATAACAAAGTGTTTTAAATATGGGCGTTTTGCGGTAGTTTAAGTTTATTTATTTTTGTAGCATGCCAGGTGGTATTTTTTTAAATACGATGGCTATGACTTAATTTATAGCTTTTCAACTCTTTTTTACAACGTCTGAAGTTTCAGTTTTTAGTTTGAATGTTTACTCTAAGAGGAGAACATAAATACATTTGTTACCGGAGTATATTTAATTTGAACAATCTCTCTTTGTCTTTAGTTGGCTGGACAACTGCAACTGCGGCACCGAGGACAGGTTACTACAGACATTATAAATAAGAAAATGATTTTCTTAAGGCCATAAAATAAAACTTACTTTTCTGAAAGGCTATAAAACACAGCTTTGTTGAATAAGGAGTTAAACAGACATAAATCTCTGAAATAAATGTATAATATTCATCAAAACTTCATTTGTCTTTCAGCTGCACCAGTGATATTGAACACGACCATCTCAGGAATCAGAGGTAATGATGTTCATGATGACATAACCAAAACAAACTGGCAGTGATGGAGGAAGTTATCATGTTATATTATCGACTGAACAATTGAATTTGGCCAGTATCACATTATATGATTACGCTCCATTTAAACCATTAAGGCAAGATTTGAAATGGTTGCTTTGATGCGTCCAGTATAGATAGACAGCTTGTAGCTGTGTGAATCTCTGTCAGACAGCGCATGTCAGGGATTGGAGGTGGAAGAACCCAATTGCAGGCAGAAACTATGAAGATGTTAACAAGACTTTAATAATAATATAAACATGGCAAAACAAACACCCACGATGGGGGAAAACTGAACTAAGGCAAGGTACAGAAAATAAAGACTTTCCATGAGGGGGCATAAATAAACAAACAGGAACAATAAACAAGGCACTTCAAAATACACATACGGGTGATCAGGAACATTACATTTACATTTACATTTAGTCATTTAGCAGACGCTTTTATCCAAAGCGACTTACAGATGAGGAAACATTGAAAGCAATTATAACAACATAGGCAACAAAATACATAAGTGCATTAAACTAGTCCATTAAAGCCTAGCACAGTATAAAAAGCTAAGAATAGTGAGGTTAGTAATTTTTTTTTTTAAAGAAGGAAAAGGAAGAGAATTAGGAAAAATCAATCAGCGACGTGTTGACGGAAGAGATGCGTTTTTAGGCGTTTTTTAAAGATGGCAACCGAGTCTGCTGATCTTGTAGCAGCTGGTAGATCATTCCACCAATGTGGAACAGATCCAGAGAAGGTACGGGAGAGTGACTTTTTTCCTTTTTGGGATGGTACCACTAGTCGTTGTTCCTTTGCAGACCGCAGTGATCTGGCAGGAACATAGATCTGCATTAGCGAGTGGAGATACGATGGTGCAGATCCGGTGTTGGTCTTGTAGGCCAGGAGCAAAGCTTTGAACTTTATGCGGGCGGCAACAGGGAGCCAGTGTAACCTGATGAAGAGCGGAGTTACATGCGCTCTCTTCGGTTCATTGAAGACCACTCTTGCCGCCGCATTCTGGATCATCTGGAGAGGTTTGATTGTGCAAGCAGGAAGTCCAGCCAGAAGCGCATTGCAATAATCCAGTTTGGTCTAATTTTCCTAACGTTGTAGAGGATGAATCTACAGGACCGGGTGGTGCTGGCAACATGACTTGTGAGGTTAAGCCGATCATCGATTACCACTCCCAGGTTTCTGGCTGTGCTGGACAGTGTAATCGTTGATGAGCCTAGTTGAATGGCAAGGTTGTGGTGAATCTTTGGGTTGGCCGGGATCACAAGCAGTTCCGTTTTTGCAAGGTTTAGCTGCAGGTGATGATCCTTCATCCAAAGCGAGATGTCACTCAGGCATGCCGCGATGCGAGCAGCGACCGTCGGATCGTCCGGTTGAAATGACAAGTAGAGTTGTGTGTCGTCGGCATAGCAGTGATAGGAGAAGCCATGCTTCTGAATGACCGAGCTGAGGGATGTCATGTAAATAGAGAAGAGTAGCGGTCCAAGCACTGAGCCCTGTGGCACCCCCGTGTTGAGCTGTTAGGACGTGGAGACCTCATCTCTCCAGGATACTCTGAATGACCTACCCGAGAGGTAGGACTCAAACCATTGCAACGCCATTCCAGAGACACCCATAGCACTGAGAGAAGCCAGGAGGATGTGATGATTGACAGTGTCAAAGGCAGCAGACAGATCCAGTAGGATGAGCACAGATGACATGGATGATGCTTTTGCCAGTCTCAGGGCTTCGATGACTGAGAGCAGTGCAGTCTCTGTGGAATGACCGGTCTTGAACCCAGACTGATTGCTGTCCAGGAGGTTGTTTTGCATGAGAAAGGAGGAGAGCTGATTGAACACAACTCGCTCCAGGGCTTTGGCAATGAAGGGAAGAAGGGAGACAGGCCTGTAGTTTTCTAGCAGTGTAGGATCCAGGGTGGGTTTCTTTAGGAGCGGTGTGATGCGGGCCTCTTTGAACGCCGTGGGAAATGTCCCAGTGGTGAGCGAAGAGTTGATGATGTGGGTCAGAGCAGGCACAACCGTTGGAGAGATGGCCTGGAGGAGATGGGTGGGGATGGGATCCAGTGGGCAGGTGGTAGGGTGGTTGGAGCCAATGACCTTTGAGACATCAGCTTCAGACAGAGTAGAAAAGGCGGGGAGCACACACGTGTCAGGGATGTGGGCGGGTTCGACAGATGGTGGCGTAGAGAACTGGCTGCTGATGGCAGTAGTTTTCTTTACGAAGAACGATGCAAAATCAGTAGCATGTAGGAACATGAACAAGGTAACTTGGAACACAAGGCAGGAAACATAAACACACGAACCAAGACACAGGTAGCGGTACAACGAACGAGCACAAGACAATAGACATGAGGGCATTAAATAGAAAGATTAACAAAGGAGATAACTATGGGCAGGTGTGGGTAATAAAACACACGAGGAAAGCTATACTAGAAATGAGAGGGGCGGGGCCAAATGACGAGACTGGAGAGAATGCATATTAAGTCCAGATTGACAATAACATGCTTCTCTCCACATAAAACAAGTGGGTCTGTCATGATTCTGCCACTAGACTAGAAAACCAAGACAAGAGAAGGCAGAATCATGACAGCACACCGGAATGAACTTTTCCTTTCTGCTGGAATGAACAAAACCTTAAGATTATGCGTTGAAGCACACCTGTCGAGTATTTTCGTATGCACAGACTTCAACAGACTTTAACGCGTTAAATAAAGTCTTAAATTAACACATAGAGTTGTGATAATGGCGAATTCCATGTTTCTTGCAAGCTAATTCATTACGATGAACTTAATTAATAAAATTAATTCATAACCTCGTCGGTAAACATGAGGAGCTATCCCATTATTTCACTCTCCAACATAACATAATTTAGCTTCGCTTTGTGTGGTTTTTTCAAAAGTGCACCATCTAGCAGTCCAAATTTACATATTGTGCCTTTAACGTTGAAAATAAGGGAAAAAATCCTTTCATGGAGACATCAGTAGGACTGATTTCAGTGATGCAGGTTTTCATTGATAACAAAGGTCTGTCTTTATGTTATTTCTACATTCATTGGGAGTTTAGATGTGAAAGTATCAGAATCTACAGTAAAAGTATATTTTAGAATGTTAATGGTAAGTGAAATTAGTAACGGTTAATTTACCCAATAAATGGATTACTTAGTTATTATTTTTTGACAGCACTAGTTTATGTGTAATGATGTTCATGATGACATAACTTCCTCCATCACTGCCAGTTTGTTTAGGCTTTCATGTTATCTCATCGACTGAACGATTGAATTGTTCTAATGTCCAGCTTAATTATTTTGTTTTATTGTGTCAAAAAGATGGCAAGATGCATGCAAATGTTTTTTCTAAGCAAATAATAATAAAGTCACTCTACTATATCTTTCAAATAATTTTTTTGTAAAAGGAAAACATAAATCAATTTGTAAAAATCTGAAATAGGTTAGAATTATCAATATATTTTTTAGTTGGTTTGACACAAACAACTGCATCAGTGAGTCCAGGTAATGAAACAAACACCTGAATTTAAAGCAGATCTTTTTCTCACAGTCTATGAAGTGTGGCCATGTTGAACTGTAAGAGAAAAAGAGACAATAATCTCTCAAATCATTTAAATATTTTAGCACAGGGGTCTTCAACGTTTTTCGGGGTAAGGACCGTCACTACAAGGTGCGCGTTTCATTTATTGGAAACACGTATGATAGTTTTTTCCGAGTTTACAATGCAGAAGCGGTGTGGTGTCTTTTGCCTTTCAAATGAGCGCCTTACAGCTTTAAGATATTTGACGGGAAGTTCAGAAATATATGAGAATGTATTTTATTTGCACGCAACTCCTTTCAAGTGTACTCTGAACTTATCGCATAGGAGACGATGAAGCAGATGTTACGTTTCTTCTATTGCTTCTGCTGCCTGAATGGATGTTTTTGTCTGCACGCATGCACGTTAAAATTGCAATAAGCGAGAGCTTCAATGAGTCCGCGTGGCCGCGCACATGTGCAGCTCAAAGAGAACAATGGTTGTAATATCAACGTTTTTAACAAAAAGTTCCCTGTGAGGAAACTGTAATAAGCTGACCTCTTGCAGTTCCACCGAGGACCCCCGGTTGAAGACCCCTGTCTTAGCATCTTAATTAAAAATGTTCTATGTTGTCTTTTTGTGTGTTTAATCTTTAAACTACATCAGTGATATTGAACACACCCATATCACGCATGCGATTCTTTTTTCAGAATAACATGTTAAAACATATTTCACGAAATTAACGCATGATCTGCATTTTCTTTGATCCTTTGGCTAGTGTCACATTATATGATCACGCTCTTTTTCATGCAAAGACATTAAACCATTAAAGCACGATTTGACATTACATTAACATTTAGTCATTTAGCAGACACTTTTATCCAAAGCGATTTACAAAGAATTCAGGGAGCAATAAGCGATATGTCATACAAGAGCAATAGTACAATAGGTGCTAATACAAAGTTACTAGTTTCAACAAAAGCTAGACAGCTACCTGTTGAGAGAAAGAGAGGGGTTTAGTGTACAGTGTTTTTTTTCTTCATTTGTCTGTCAAGTATTCACAAAAGAGATGGGTTTTAGTAGTTTCTTTAAGGTTGTGAGAGATGTCGTTAACCGCACCGAGTTAGGAAGAATGTTCCACCAAGAAGGAGTTGTGAAGGACAATGAGCGGGAATGCGATTTACTGACCTTATGAGAATACAATACAGGACGCCGCTCCTTTTCTGAACGCAGGGTTCTTGATGGGGTGTAGGAGTGTAGGAGGGTGTGAAAGTATGCCGGTGCAGATCGAGTTATAGTCCTGTAGGCAAGCATCAGTGAATTTAATCTGATACGGGCTGATTCTGAGGGACTGATTGTGGGATTGCTAAATTGGATGGTAAGATCGTGTTGCACCTTGGAGTGTGCCGGAAACACGAGTAGTTCTGTCTTGGCCGGGTTCAGCTGGAGGTAATGCTCTTGCATCCAAGCTGAGATGTCATCAAGGCAGGCTGTTATTTGAGCTGCTACAGTGGTATCGTCTGGGTGAAACGAGATGTAGATCTGGGTGTCGTCAGCATAACAGTGATACGAGAAGCCGTGTGCCCGTATGATGGGTCCCAAGGATGTCGTGTAGATGGAAAAAAGCAGCGGTCCAAGCACTGATCCCTGAGGGACCCCAGTGATCATTTGGTGATTAGTGGACATCGAGCCCCTCCATGACACCCTAATGGATCTGCCCGAGAGGTAGGCTTTGAACCAGCGGAGAGGGGAGCCTGAGATTCCTAAAGATGACAGGGTTGCTAGCAGTATCTGGTAACTGACAGTGTCAAATGCTGCAGATAGGTCTAGCAGAATCAGGACTGAGAATTTAGATTCCGCCTTGGCTAGCCGCAGTGCTTCTGTGAAATGGTTTGAAATGGTTGCTTTGACGCGTCCAGTATAGATAGACAGCTTCTAGCTGTATGAATCTCTGTCAGACAGCACACCGGAATGAACTTTTCTTTCCTATTTGAATAAACAAAACCATAAAATTATGCCTTGAAGCAAACCTGTCGATTAGTTATTATTTGACAGCACTAGTTTATGTGTATCATGTTATTAAGGGTCATATCATGTAAGAAAGTGACACTTTCTTCTGCTTTCATATTGTTTGGCTGATAATAGATATCAGGCTGGTGAATGGGAGCAGCGCGTGTTCTGGAAGAGTGGAGATTCTTCATAATGGAGTTTGGGGAACTGTGTGTGATGATAGTTGGGATCTATCGGATGCTGCAGTGGTGTGTCGACAGCTGGACTGTGGTGCTGTTATAGAGGCAAAGAGCAGTGCTTATTTCGGACAAGGTTCAGGACAAATATGGTTGGATGATGTAGCGTGTGCAGGAAATGAAACGACACTGAAAAACTGTTCAGCACGACCATGGGGAACAAACAACTGTAAACACAGTGGAGATGCTGGAGTCATCTGCCAATGTGAGTGACAACATTTTTCGATATTATTTACATGTAGTTTTACACATGTCTAACTGTATAACAAAGTGTTTTAAATATGGGCGTTTTGCGGTAGTTTAAGTTTATTTATTTTTGTAGCATGCCAGGTGGTATTTTTTTAAATACGATGGCTATGACTTAATTTATAGCTTTTCAACTCTTTTTTACAACGTCTGAAGTTTCAGTTTTTAGTTTGAATGTTTACTCTAAGAGGAGAACATAAATACATTTGTTACCGGAGTATATTTAATTTGAACAATCTCTCTTTGTCTTTAGTTGGCTGGACAACTGCAACTGCGGCACCGAGGACAGGTTACTACAGACATTATAAATAAGAAAATGATTTTCTTAAGGCCATAAAATAAAACTTACTTTTCTGAAAGGCTATAAAACACAGCTTTGTTGAATAAGGAGTTAAACAGACATAAATCTCTGAAATAAATGTATAATATTCATCAAAACTTCATTTGTCTTTCAGCTGCACCAGTGATATTGAACACGACCATCTCAGGAATCAGAGGTAATGATGTTCATGATGACATAACCAAAACAAACTGGCAGTGATGGAGGAAGTTATCATGTTATATTATCGACTGAACAATTGAATTTGGCCAGTATCACATTATATGATTACGCTCCATTTAAACCATTAAGGCAAGATTTGAAATGGTTGCTTTGATGCGTCCAGTATAGATAGACAGCTTGTAGCTGTGTGAATCTCTGTCAGACAGCGCATGTCAGGGATTGGAGGTGGAAGAACCCAATTGCAGGCAGAAACTATGAAGATGTTAACAAGACTTTAATAATAATATAAACATGGCAAAACAAACACCCACGATGGGGGAAAACTGAACTAAGGCAAGGTACAGAAAATAAAGACTTTCCATGAGGGGGCATAAATAAACAAACAGGAACAATAAACAAGGCACTTCAAAATACACATACGGGTGATCAGGAACATTACATTTACATTTACATTTAGTCATTTAGCAGACGCTTTTATCCAAAGCGACTTACAGATGAGGAAACATTGAAAGCAATTATAACAACATAGGCAACAAAATACATAAGTGCATTAAACTAGTCCATTAAAGCCTAGCACAGTATAAAAAGCTAAGAATAGTGAGGTTAGTAAATTTTTTTTTTTAAAGAAGGAAAAGGAAGAGAATTAGGAAAAATCAATCAGCGACGTGTTGACGGAAGAGATGCGTTTTTAGGCGTTTTTTAAAGATGGCAACCGAGTCTGCTGATCTTGTAGCAGCTGGTAGATCATTCCACCAATGTGGAACAGATCCAGAGAAGGTACGGGAGAGTGACTTTTTTCCTTTTTGGGATGGTACCACTAGTCGTTGTTCCTTTGCAGACCGCAGTGATCTGGCAGGAACATAGATCTGCATTAGCGAGTGGAGATACGATGGTGCAGATCCGGTGTTGGTCTTGTAGGCCAGGAGCAAAGCTTTGAACTTTATGCGGGCGGCAACAGGGAGCCAGTGTAACCTGATGAAGAGCGGAGTTACATGCGCTCTCTTCGGTTCATTGAAGACCACTCTTGCCGCCGCATTCTGGATCATCTGGAGAGGTTTGATTGTGCAAGCAGGAAGTCCAGCCAGAAGCGCATTGCAATAATCCAGTTTGGTCTAATTTTCCTAACGTTGTAGAGGATGAATCTACAGGACCGGGTGGTGCTGGCAACATGACTTGTGAGGTTAAGCCGATCATCGATTACCACTCCCAGGTTTCTGGCTGTGCTGGACGGTGTAATCGTTGATGAGCCTAGTTGAATGGCAAGGTTGTGGTGAATCTTTGGGTTGGCCGGGATCACAAGCAGTTCCGTTTTTGCAAGGTTTAGCTGCAGGTGATGATCCTTCATCCAAAGCGAGATGTCACTCAGGCATGCCGCGATGCGAGCAGCGACCGTCGGATCGTCCGGTTGAAATGACAAGTAGAGTTGTGTGTCGTCGGCATAGCAGTGATAGGAGAAGCCATGCTTCTGAATGACCGAGCTGAGGGATGTCATGTAAATAGAGAAGAGTAGCGGTCCAAGCACTGAGCCCTGTGGCACCCCCGTGTTGAGCTGTTAGGACGTGGAGACCTCATCTCTCCAGGATACTCTGAATGACCTACCCGAGAGGTAGGACTCAAACCATTGCAACGCCATTCCAGAGACACCCATAGCACTGAGAGAAGCCAGGAGGATGTGATGATTGACAGTGTCAAAGGCAGCAGACAGATCCAGTAGGATGAGCACAGATGACATGGATGATGCTTTTGCCAGTCTCAGGGCTTCGATGACTGAGAGCAGTGCAGTCTCTGTGGAATGACTGGTCTTGAACCCAGACTGATTGCTGTCCAGGAGGTTGTTTTGCATGAGAAAGGAGGAGAGCTGATTGAACACAACTCGCTCCAGGGCTTTGGCAATGAAGGGAAGAAGGGAGACAGGCCTGTAGTTTTCTAGCAGTGTAGGATCCAGGGTGGGTTTCTTTAGGAGCGGTGTGATGCGGGCCTCTTTGAACGCCGTGGGAAATGTCCCAGTGGTGAGCGAAGAGTTGATGATGTGGGTCAGAGCAGGCACAACCGTTGGAGAGATGGCCTGGAGGAGATGGGTGGGGATGGGATCCAGTGGGCAGGTGGTAGGGTGGTTGGAGCCAATGACCTTTGAGACATCAGCTTCAGACAGAGTAGAAAAGGCGGGGAGCACACACGTGTCAGGGATGTGGGCGGGTTCGACAGATGGTGGCGTAGAGAACTGGCTGCTGATGGCAGTAGTTTTCTTTACGAAGAACGATGCAAAATCAGTAGCATGTAGGAACATGAACAAGGTAACTTGGAACACAAGGCAGGAAACATAAACACACGAACCAAGACACAGGTAGCGGTACAACGAACGAGCACAAGACAATAGACATGAGGGCATTAAATAGAAAGATTAACAAAGGAGATAACTATGGGCAGGTGTGGGTAATAAAACACACGAGGAAAGCTATACTAGAAACGAGAGGGGCGGGGCCAAATGACGAGACTGGAGAGAATGCATATTAAGTCCAGATTGACAATAACATGCTTCTCTCCACATAAAACAAGTGGGTCTGTCATGATTCTGCCACTAGACTAGAAAACCAAGACAAGAGAAGGCAGAATCATGACAGCACACCGGAATGAACTTTTCCTTTCTGCTGGAATTAACAAAACCTTAAGATTATGCGTTGAAGCACACCTGTCGAGTATTTTCGTATGCACAGACTTCAACAGACTTTAACGCGTTAAATAAAGTCTTAAATTAACACATAGAGTTGTGATAATGGCGAATTCCATGTTTCTTGCAAGCTAATTCATTACGATGAACTTAAAATTAAATTAATTCATAACCTCGTCGGTAAACATGAGGGGCTATCCCATTATTTCACTCTCCAACATAACATAATTTAGCTTCGCTTTGTGTTGTTTTTTCAAAAGTGCACCATCTAGCAGTCCAAATTTACATATTGTGCCTTTAATGTTGAAAATAAGAAAAAAATCCTTTCATGGAGACATCAGTAGGACTGATTTCAGTGATGCAGGTTTTCATTGATAACAAAAGGTCTGTCTTTATGTTATTTCTACATTCATTTGGAGATTAGATGTGAAAGTATCAGAATCTTCAGTAAAAGTATATTTTAGAATGTTAATGTTAAGTGAAATTAGTAACGATTTATTTTCCCAATAAATGGATTACTTAGTTATTATTTTTTGACAGCACTAGTTTATGTGTATCATGTTATTAAGGGTCATATCATGTAAGAAAGTGACACTTTCTTCTGCTTTCATATTGTTTTGCTGATAATAGATATCAGGCTGGTGAATGGGAGCAGCGCGTGTTCTGGAAGAGTGGAGATTCTTCATAATGGAGTTTGGGGAACTGTGTGTGATGATAGTTGGGATCTATCGGATGCTGCAGTGGTGTGTCGACAGCTGGACTGTGGTGCTGTTATAGAGGCAAAGAGCAGTGCTTATTTCGGACAAGGTTCAGGACAAATATGGTTGGATGATGTAGCGTGTGCAGGGAATGAAACGACACTGAAAAACTGTTCAGCACGACCATGGGGAACAAACAACTGTGGACACAGTGAAGATGCTGGAGTCATCTGCCAATGTGAGTGACAACATTTTTCCATATTATTTACATGTAATTTTACACATTTCTAACTGTATAACAAAGTGTTTTAAATATGGGTGTTTTGCGTTAGTTTGAGTTTATTTTTGTAGCATGCCAGGTGGTATTTTTTTAAATACGATGGCTATGACTTAATTTATAGCTTTTCAACTCTTTTTTACAACGTCTGAAGTTTGAGTTTTTAGTTTGAATGTTTACTCTAAGAGGAGAACATAAATACATTTGTTACCGGAGTATATTCAATTTTAACAATCTCTCTTTGTCTTTAGTTGGCTGGACAACTGCAACTGCGGCACCGAGGACAGGTTACTACAGACATTATAAATAAGTAATGATTTTCTTAAGGCCATAAAACAAAACTTACTTTTCTTAAAGGCTATAAAACACAGCTTTGTTGAATAAGGAGTTAAACAGACATAAATCTCTGAAATAAATGTATAATATTCATCAAAACTTTATTTGTCTTTCAGCTGCACCAGTGATATTGAACACGACCATCTCAGGAATCAGAGGTAATGATGTTCATGATGACATAACCAAAACAAACTGGCAGTGATGGAGGAAGTTATCATGTTATATCATCGACTAAACAATTGAATTTGGCCAGTGTCACATTATATGATTACGCTCCATTTAAACCATTAAAGCAAGATTTGAAAATGCTTTGATGTATCCAGTATAGATAGACAGCTTGTAGCTGTGTGAATCTCTGTCAGACAGCGCATGTCAGGGATTGGAGGTGGAAGAACCCAATTGCAGGAAGCAACGATGAAAATGTTAACAAGACTTTAATAATAATATAAACACGGAAAAACAAACACCCACGATTGGGGAAAAGTGAACTAAGGCAAGGTACAGAAAATAAAGACTCCCCATGAGGGGGCTTAAATAAACAAACAGGAACAACCAACAAGGCACTTCAAAGTACACATACGGGTGATTAGGAACATGAACAAGGTAACTTGGAACACAAGGCAGGAAACATAAACACACGAACCAAGACACACGTAGAGGTACAACGAACGAGCACAAGACAATAGACATGAGGGCATTAAATAGAAAGATTAACAAAGGAGATAACTATGGGCAGGTGTGGGTAATAAAACACACGAGGAAAGCTATACTAGAATCGAGAGGGGCGGGGCCAAATGACAAGACTGGAGAGAATGCATATTAAGTCCAGATTGACAATAACATGCTTCTCTCCACATAAAACACGTGGGTCTGTCATGATTCTGCCACTAGACTAGAAAACCAAGACAAGAGAAGGCAGAATCATGACAGCACACCGGAATGAACTTTTCCTTTCTGCTGGAATGAACAAAACCTTAAGATTATGCGTTGAAGCACACCTGTCGAGTATTTTCGTATGCACAGACTTCAACAGACTTTAACGCGTTAAATAAAGTCTTAAATTAACACATAGAGTTGTGATAATGGCGAATTCCATGTTTCTTGCAAGCTAATTCATTACGATGAACTTAAAATTAAATTAATTCATAACCTCGTCGGTAAACATGAGGGGCTATCCCATTATTTCACTCTCCAACATAACATAATTTAGCTTCGCTTTGTGTTGTTTTTTCAAAAGTGCACCATCTAGCAGTCCAAATTTACATATTGTGCCTTTAATGTTGAAAATAAGAAAAAAATCCTTTCATGGAGACATCAGTAGGACTGATTTCAGTGATGCAGGTTTTCATTGATAACAAAAGGTCTGTCTTTATGTTATTTCTACATTCATTTGGAGATTAGATGTGAAAGTATCAGAATCTTCAGTAAAAGTATATTTTAGAATGTTAATGTTAAGTGAAATTAGTAACGATTTATTTTCCCAATAAATGGATTACTTAGTTATTATTTTTTGACAGCAGTAGTTTATATGTATCATGTTATTAAGGGTCATATCATGTAAGAAAGTGAAACTTTCTTCTGCTTTCATATTGTTTTGCTGATAATAGATATCAGGCTGGTGAATGGGAGCAGCGCGTGTTCTGGAAGAGTGGAGATTCTTCATAATGGAGTTTGGGGAACTGTGTGTGATGATAGTTGGGATCTATCGGATGCTGCAGTGGTGTGTCGACAGCTGGACTGTGGTGCTGTTATAGAGGCAAAGAGCAGTGCTTATTTCGGACAAGGTTCAGGACAAATATGGTTGGATGATGTAGCGTGTGCAGGGAATGAAACGACACTGAAAAACTGTTCAGCACGACCATGGGGAACAAACAACTGTGGACACAGTGAAGATGCTGGAGTCATCTGCCAATGTGAGTGACAACATTTTTCCATATTATTTACATGTAGTTTTACACATTTCTAAATGTATAACAAAGTGTTTTAAATATGGGCGTTTTGCGGTAGTTTAAGTTTATTTATTTTTGTAGCGTGCCAGGTGGTATTTTTTTAAATACGATGGCTATGACTTAATTTACAGCTTTTCAACTCTTTTTTACAACGTCTGAAGTTTCAGTTTTTAGTTTGAATGTTTACTCTAAGAGGAGAACATAAATACATTTGTTACTGGAGTATATTAAATTTGAACAATCTCTCTTTGTCTTTAGTTGGCTGGACAACTGCAACTGCGGCACCGAGGACAGGTTACAACAGACATTATAAATAAGAAAATGATTTTCTTAAGGCCATAAAATAAAACTTACTTTTCTGAAAGGCTATAAAACACAGCTTTGTTGAATAAGGAGTTAAACAGTCATAAATCTCTGAAATAAATGTATAATATTCATCAAAACTTCATTTGTCTTTCAGCTGCACCAGTGATATTGAACACGACCATCTCAGGAATCAGAGGTAATGATGTTCATGATGACATAACCAAAACAAACTGGCAGTGATGGAGGAAGTTATCAAGTTATATCATCGACTAAACAATTGAATTTGGCCAGTATCACATTATATGATTACGCTCCATTTAAACCATTAAAGCAAGATTTGAAATGGTTGCTTTGATGCGTCCAGTATAGATAGACAGCTTGTAGCTGTGTGAATCTCTGTCAGACAGCGCATGTCAGGGATTGGAGGTGGAAGAACCCAATTGCAGGCAGAAACTATGAAGATGTTAACAAGACTTTAATAATAATATAAACATGGCAAAACAAACACCCACGATGGGGGAAAACTGAACTAAGGCAAGGTACAGAAAATAAAGACTTTCCATGAGGGGGCATAAATAAACAAACAGGAACAATAAACAAGGCACTTCAAAGTACACATACGGGTGATCAGGAACATTACATTTACATTTACATTTAGTCATTTAGCAGACGCTTTTATCCAAAGCGACTTACAGATGAGGAAACATTGAAAGCAATTATAACAACATAGGCAACAAAATACATAAGTGCATCAAACTAGTCCATTAAAGCCTAGCACAGTATAAAAAGCTAAGAATAGTGAGGTTAGTAATTTTTTTTTTTTTAAAGAAGGAAAGGGAAGAGAATTAGGAAAAATCAATCAGCGATGTGTTGACGGAAGAGATGCGTTTTTAGGCGTTTTTTAAAGATGGCAACCGAGTCTGCTGATCTTGTAGCAGCTGGTAGATCATTCCACCAATGTGGAACAGATCCAGAGAAGGTACGGGAGAGTGACTTTTTTCCTTTTTGGGATGGTACCACTAGTCGTTGTTCCTTTGCAGACCGCAGTGATCTGGCAGGAACATAGATCTGCATTAGCGAGTGGAGATACGATGGTGCAGATCCGGTGTTGGTCTTGTAGGCCAGGAGCAAAGCTTTGAACTTTATGCGGGCGGCAACAGGGAGCCAGTGTAACCTGATGAAGAGCGGAGTTACATGCGCTCTCTTCGGTTCATTGAAGACCACTCTTGCCGCCGCATTCTGGATCATCTGGAGAGGTTTGATTGTGCAAGCAGGAAGTCCAGCCAGAAGCGCATTGCAATAATCCAGTTTGGACAGGACAAGAGCCTGGACTAGGACTTGCGTAGAGTGCTCCGATAGGAAAGGTCTAATTTTCCTAACGTTGTAGAGGATGAATCTACAGGACCGGGTGGTGCTGGCAACATGACTTGTGAGGTTAAGCCGATCATCGATTACCACTCCCAGGTTTCTGGCTGTGCTGGACGGTGTAATCGTTGATGAGCCTAGTTGAATGGCAAGGTTGTGGTGAATCTTTGGGTTGGCCGGGATCACAAGCAGTTCCGTTTTTGCAAGGTTTAGCTGCAGGTGATGATCCTTCATCCAAAGCGAGATGTCACTCAGGCATGCCGCGATGCGAGCAGCGACCGTCGGATCGTCCGGTTGAAATGACAAGTAGAGTTGTGTGTCGTCGGCATAGCAGTGATAGGAGAAGCCATGCTTCTGAATGACCGAGCTGAGGGATGTCATGTAAATGGAGAAGAGTAGCGGTCCAAGCACTGAGCCCTGTGGCACCCCCGTGTTGAGCTGTTAGGACGTGGAGACCTCATCTCTCCAGGATACTCTGAATGACCTACCCGAGAGGTAGGACTCAAACCATTGCAACGCCATTCCAGAGACACCCATAGCACTGAGAGAAGCCAGGAGGATGTGATGATTGACAGTGTCAAAGGCAGCAGACAGATCCAGTAGGATGAGCACAGATGACATGGATGATGCTTTTGCCAGTCTCAGGGCTTCGATGACTGAGAGCAGTGCAGTCTCTGTGGAATGACCGGTCTTGAACCCAGACTGATTGCTGTCCAGGAGGTTGTTTTGCATGAGAAAGGAGGAGAGCTGATTGAACACAACTCGCTCCAGGGCTTTGGCAATGAAGGGAAGAAGGGAGACAGGCCTGTAATTTTCTAGCAGTGTAGGATCCAGGGTGGGTTTCTTTAGGAGCGGTGTGATGCGGGCCTTTTTGAACGCCGTGGGAAATGTCCCAGTGGTGAGCGAAGAGTTGATGATGTGGGTCAGAGCAGGCACAACCGTTGGAGAGATGGCCTGGAGGAGATGGGTGGGGATGGGATCCAGTGGGCAGGTGGTAGGGTGGTTGGAGCCAATGACCTTTGAGACATCAGCTTCAGACAGAGTAGAAAAGGCGGGGAGCACACACGTGTCAGGGATGTGGGCGGGTTCGACAGATGGTGGCGTAGAGAACTGGCTGCTGATGGCAGTAGTTTTCTTTACGAAGAACGATGCAAAATCAGTAGCATGTAGGAACATGAACAAGGTAACTTGGAACACAAGGCAGGAAACATAAACACACGAACCAAGACACAGGTAGCGGTACAACGAACGAGCACAAGACAATAGACATGAGGGCATTAAATAGAAAGATTAACAAAGGAGATAACTATGGGCAGGTGTGGGTAATAAAACACACGAGGAAAGCTATACTAGAAACGAGAGAGGCGGGGCCAAATGACGAGACTGGAGAGAATGCATATTAAGTCCAGATTGACAATAACATGCTTCTCTCCACATAAAACACGTGGGTCTGTCATGATTCTGCCACTAGACTAGAAAACCAAGACAAAAGAAGGCAGAATCATGACAGCACACCGGAATGAACTTTTCCTTTCTGCTGGAATGAACAAAACCTTAAGATTATGCGTTGAAGCACACCTGTCGAGTATTTTCGTATGCACAGACTTCAACAGACTTTAACGCGTTAAATAAAGTCTTAAATTAACACATAGAGTTGTGATAATGGCGAATTCCATGTTTCTTGCAAGCTAATTCATTACGATGAACTTAAAATTAAATTAATTCATAACCTCGTCGGTAAACATGAGGGGCTATCCCATTATTTCACTCTCCAACATAACATAATTTAGCTTCGCTTTGTGTTGTTTTTTCAAAAGTGCACCATCTAGCAGTCCAAATTTACATATTGTGCCTTTAATGTTGAAAATAAGAAAAAAATCCTTTCATGGAGACATCAGTAGGACTGATTTCAGTGATGCAGGTTTTCATTGATAACAAAAGGTCTGTCTTTATGTTATTTCTACATTCATTTGGAGATTAGATGTGAAAGTATCAGAATCTTCAGTAAAAGTATATTTTAGAATGTTAATGTTAAGTGAAATTAGTAACGATTTATTTTCCCAATAAATGGATTACTTAGTTATTATTTTTTGACAGCACTAGTTTATATGTATCATGTTATTAAGGGTCATATCATGTAAGAAAGTGACACTTTCTTCTGCTTTCATATTGTTTTGCTGATAATAGATATCAGGCTGGTGAATGGGAGCAGCGCGTGTTCTGGAAGAGTGGAGATTCTTCATAATGGAGTTTGGGGAACTGTGTGTGATGATAGTTGGGATCTATCGGATGCTGCAGTGGTGTGTCGACAGCTGGACTGTGGTGCTGTTATAGAGGCAAAGAGCAGTGCTTATTTCGGACAAGGTTCAGGACAAATATGGTTGGATGATGTAGCGTGTGCAGGGAATGAAACGACACTGAAAAACTGTTCAGCACGACCATGGGGAACAAACAACTGTGGACACAGTGAAGATGCTGGAGTCATCTGCCAATGTGAGTGACAACATTTTTCCATATTATTTACATGTAATTTTACACATTTCTAACTGTACAACAAAGTGTTTTAAATATGGGTGTTTTTTGCGCTAGTTTGAGTTTATTGTTGTTGTAGCATGCCAGGTGGTATGTTTTTAAATACGATGGCTATGACTTCATTTGTAGCTTTTCAACTCTTTTTTACAACGTCTGAAGTTTTAGTTTTTAGTTTGAATGTTTAATCTAAGAGGAGAACATAAATACATTTATTACTGGAGTATATTTAATTTTAACAATCTCTCTTTGTCTTTAGTTGGCTGGACAACTGCAACTGCGGCACCGAGGACAGGTTACTACAGACATTATAAAATAAGAAAATGATTTTCTTGAGGCCATAAAACACAACTTACTTTTCTTAAAGGCTATCGAACACAGCTTTGTTGAATAAGGAGTTAAACAGACATAAATCTCTGAAATAAATGTATAATATTCATCAAAACTTTATTTGTCTTTCAGCTGCACCAGTGATATTGAACACGTCCATCTCAGGAATCAAAGGTAATGATGTTCATGATGACATAACTTCCTCCATCACTGCCAGTTTGTTTAGGCTTTCATGTTATCTCATCGACTGAACGATTGAATTTGGCCAGTGTCACATTATATGATCACGCTCCATTTAAACCATTTAAGCACGATTTGAAATGGTTGCTTTGATGCGTCCAGTATAGATAGACAGCTTGTAGCTGTGTGAATCTCTGTCAGACAGCGCACCGGAATGAACTTTTCCTACCTGCTTAAATGAATAAAACCGTAAGATTATGTCTTGAAGCACACCTGTCGAATATTTTCGTGAGCACAGACTTGCACAGTCTTTGACGCGTTAAATAAAGTCTTAAATTAATGCACAGAGTTGTGATAATGGGGAACGCGTCAGATTCGAGCGTTGAGCAACAGCTCTTAAAGGGCCACTCTTATTTACTCCTGTCACTAAAGTTAATAAAAGAAGAAAAGAAAGAAATAATTCCACGTGTTTTGATGTTTTAATCAGAATTCTTCTGTATTTAATGTAGATTGAATACTAGCAGTCAAGACTGTAACGTGTTTGAGAACTTTCAAATTCTGTATATTTCCTATCTGTTGAACGACCACAGATATGATATTATAATGGACTCGTAAAGATGGTTAAAAATTCACTTAAATTAAAAGTTTTTAAAGCCTATTAAACTTTAAACTTAATAGCTCTCAATCACACTTCAAATGTTGAATGGCTATAATTAAGCCACAATATGGTACAATTTTTTTATGAAATATCCAAAAATTACTTACTCAGTGTGATATATTTCATGCAGTTGTTTGCTTACATTATCCCAAATGTTCCCAAGAATGTGCAAATCCAGAGAAACTCCTATTTAAAATAATGTCCCGTCTCTTGTCTCCCTTGTATTTGTCGCCTATCAGCAACTTAATATCCGCTGCTCCGCACTACCCTCAGTTTCCGGTTGTAGAAACTACGGCAACAAGCAAATGCAGAAGTGGTTGGTTATACAGCATCTGGGACCCATCATCTGTCGTTCGGTTATTTTGGATCACGATTACTCTATGGCGAGTAAAGGAAACCCCAAAAAGCGTAAACGTAGTTTACTTTTTAAACAACGACTGTATGACTGTTTCAAACGAGTAAAACTGTGTAGCATTAAGCTACCAAATCAATTGACGAAGTCCAATGTCATTCACGGGCCAGCACAGCATTACATTACACGTTTCTTACAAACTAATTCATTACGATGAACTTGAAATAAAATTCATTCATAACCTCGTCGGTAAACATGATGGGCTATCCCATTATTTCACTCTACTACATAACGTCATTTAGCTTCGCTTTGTGTTGTTTTTTCAAAAGTGCACCATCTAGCGGTCCAAATTTACATATTGTGCCTTTAATGTTGAAAATAAGGGGAAAAAATCCTTTCATGGAGACATCAGTAGGACTGATATCAATGATGCAGGTCTTCATTGATAACAAAAGGTCTGTCTTTATGTTATTTCTACATTCATTGGGAGTTTAGATGTGAAAGTATCAGAATCTACAGTAAAATTATATTTTAGAATGTTTATGGTAAGTCAAATTAGTAACGGTTAATTTACCCAATAAATGGATTACTTAGTTATTATTTTTTTGACAGCACTAGTTTATGTGTATCATCTTATTAAGGGTCATATCATGTAAGAAAGTGACACTTTCTTCTGCTTTCATATTGTTTGGCTGATAATAGATATCAGGCTGGTGAATGGGAGCAGCGCGTGTTCTGGAAGAGTGGAGATTCTTCATAATGGAGTTTGGGGAACTGTGTGTGATGATAGTTGGGATCTATCGGATGCTGCAGTGGTGTGTCGACAGCTGGACTGTGGTGCTGTTATAGAGGCAAAGAGCAGTGCTTATTTCGGACAAGGTTCAGGACAAATATGGTTGGATGATGTAGCGTGTGCAGGGAATGAAACGACACTGAAAAACTGTTCAGCACGACCATGGGGAACAAACAACTGTAAACACAGTGGAGATGCTGGAGTCATCTGCCAATGTGAGTGACAACATTTTTCCATATTATTTACATGTAGTTTTACACATGTCTAACTGTATAACAAAGTGTTTTAAATATGGGCGTTTTGCGTTAGTTTGAGTTTATTTATTTTTGTAGCATGCCAGGTGGTATTTTTTTAAATACGATGGCTATGACTTAATTTATAGCTTTTCAACTCTTTTTTACAACGTCTGAAGTTTCAGTTTTTAGTTTGAATGTTTACTCTAAGAGGAGAACATAAATACATTTATTACTGGAGTATATTTAATTTTAACAATCTCTCTTTGTCTTTAGTTGGCTGGACAACTGCAACTGCGGCAACGAGGACAGGTTAATACAGACATTATAAAAATAAGAAAATGATTTTCTTAAGGCCATAAAACACAACTTACTTTTCTTAAAGGCTATAAAACACAGTTTTGTTGAATAAGGAGTTAAACAGTCATAAATCTCTGAATTAAATTGATAATATTCATCAAAACTTCATTTGTCTTTCAGCTGCACCAGTGATATTGAACACGACCATCTCAGGAATCAGAGGTAATGATGTTCATGATGACATAACCAAAACAAACTGGCAGTGATGGAGGAAATTATCATGTTATATCATCGACTGAACAATTGAATTTGGCCAGTATCACATTATATGATTACGCTCCATTTAAACCATTAAAGCAAGATTTGAAAATGGTTGCTTTGATGCGTCCAGTATAGATAGACAGCTTGTAGCTGTGTGAATCTCTGTCAGACAGCGCATGTCAGGGATTGGAGGTGGAAGAACCCAATTGCAGGCAGCAACGATGAAGATGTTAACAAGACTTTAATAATTATATAAACACGGAAAAACAAACACCCACGATGGGGGAAAAGTGAACTAAGGCAAGGTACAGAAAATAAAGACTTCCCATGAGGGGGCATAAATAAACAAACAGGAACAATAAACAAGGCACTTCAAAATACACATACGGGTGATTAGGAACATGAACAAGGTAACTTGGAACACAAGGCAGGAAACATAAACACACGAACCAAGACACAGGTAGAGGTACAACGAACGAGCACAAGACAATAGACACGAGGGCATTAAATAGAAAGATTAACAAAGGAGATAACTATGGGCAGGTGTGGGTAATAAAACACAGGAGGAAAGCTATACTAGAATCGAGAGGGGCGGGGCCAAATGACAAGACTGGAGAGAATGCATATTAAGTCCAGATTGACAATAACATGCTTCTCTCCACATAAAACACATGGGTCTGTCATGATTCTGCCACTAGACTAGAAAACCAAGACAAGAGAAGGCAGAATCATGACAGCACACCGGAATGAACTTTTCCTTCCTGCTTGAATGAACAAAACCTTAAGATTATGTGTTGAAGCACACCTGTCAAGTATTTTCGTATGCACAGACTTCAACAGACTTTGCCGCGTTAAATAAAGTCTTAAATTAAAACATAGATTTGTGATAATAGCGAATTCCATGTTTCTTGCAAGCTTATTCATTACGATGAACTTAAAATAAAATTCATTCATAACCTCGTCGGTAAACATGATGGGCTATCCCATTATTTCACTCTACTACATAACGTCATTTAGCTTCGCTTTGTGTTGTTTTTTCAAAAGTGCACCATCTAGCGGTCCAAATTTACATATTGTGCCTTTAATGTTGAAAATAAGGGGAAAAAATCCTTTCATGGAGACATCAGTAGGACTGATATCAATGATGCAGGTTTTCATTGATAACAAAAGGTCTGTCTTTATGTTATTTCTACATTCATTGGGAGTTTAGATGTGAAAGTATCAGAATCTACAGTAAAAGTATATTTTAGAATGTTAATGGTTAGTGAAATTAGTAACGGTTAATTTACCCAATAAATTGATTATTTAGTTATTATTTTTTTGACAGCACTAGTTTATGTGTATCATGTTATTAAGGGTCATATCATGTAAGAAAGTCACACTTTCTTCTGCTTTCATATTGTTTTGCTGATAATAGATATCAGGCTGGTGAATGGGAGCAGCGCGTGTTCTGGAAGAGTGGAGATTCTTCATAATGGAGTTTGGGGAACTGTGTGTGATGATAGTTGGGATCTATCGGATGCTGCAGTGGTGTGTCGACAGCTGGACTGTGGTGCTGTTATAGAGGCAAAGAGCAGTGCTTATTTCGGACAAGGTTCAGGACAAATATGGTTGGATGATGTAGCGTGTGCAGGGAATGAAACGACACTGAAAAACTGTTCAGCACGACCATGGGGAACACACAACTGTAAACACAGTGGAGATGCTGGAGTCATCTGCCAATGTGAGTTACGGTTTAACGTTATAGGCTGAAAATGTGTAATGTGGTCCTAAAAGTTAAACTAGAATCCAAGTTGTTATATAAAATAAAATGATAAGCTAAAAAAATACATGTATTAAAACCTTTTAATTCTGTTTTTGTCCTAGCTGTGAGAGACTCGTGCTCAGAACTCAACTGTACTGAGAATGAGTGGTGTGGAAAGAAGGACCGTGGAACAGTTTACGGCTGTTTCTGTAACAACAACAACCATGATCTCATACCCGGCTCTGACACTTTCGGTTTGTCAGAATTTTAACAACCTTAAAAACAAGTAATTACTGATCTATTATCTTCTTAATCAATGCTGATAATCTGCTTGGCGTGTCTTCCTCAGATGCCTATGAGACGTGTGAAAGCAGCTCTGGGTTCATCTCTCTGTCCCGCTGTCGGCTCTTTGAAGCTGGTTTTTCTGCTGATGTCTTACACCTGAATGACCCCAGCTGTACAGGAACAGTCCGGAATGGCAGAGTAGAGTTCAGATTTGACTACAATGACCACGTTTGTGGTACAAAGCTTGTGGTATGTTTACTCTTAAAACCCACGGTCAGATACATATAATGCAAGTTGGAACCCAACAAGAGGCAAAGGTTTGTTATAACAAACCTTTGCCTCTTTTGGGGTTCCAGCTTGCATTTTCCTTTTTACTAACTCTGATCTTTAAATACTATTTCCCTCTAAAAGGGAAGTAGTCTGTAAAGGGTCCATTACAAAAAGCACAACTAATAAGTCCCTCCTTTTGGATATTATATGGATATTACTGTAGTTTTCTCTTCCACAGGCAAATGGCACTCACTTCATATATGAAAACTTTATTCTCAGTGATCCAGACTTAAGTGGTCTGGATTTTCCCATCAGCAAAAAGAGATTTCTGAAGTTGCGTTTTAGCTGTATTTATCACCAAACCCTGGCGAGGTGAGACCCACGACATTCAGCTAATCTAAAGTTTTATTAGGCATTAATTTGATAGAAGGATTATACACAAATCTTTGTTATTACACTTTTCAACAGCATTGTGAACATAAACCATCAAGGTCTGGGGACATATCAGATCAGGATGATTCCATATCGGGATGCTGAGTTCTCTGACCCGTTCACTGGCTGTGTGGATGTCGAGCTAAATAGGCTGATTTTTCTAGAAGTGCGAGTTGATGGAGTTGACGGTTGTCAGTTTGCTTCAGTGATTGACTCATGTTGGGCTACACCTGTGAATGATCCTCAGTCCTCTCTCCACTGGGCTCTTATCGATGATGAGTAAGATAATGCTTTGTGTCTGTTATCCGTAGAGCTTTAACCTTAAAGGGACATACCATGTCATGTTGATATTCTCAGGTGTCCCAGTCCAAATGATGACACAGTGGAGATCCTGCAGAACGGTGTCACAGCATCCAGTCGTTTCTCCTTCAGGACGTTCACGTTCACGGCAGACTCCCCTAAGGTTTACCTGCACTGCAGAATTCACCTTTGTCTCCTGACCAACAATACCTGCTCATCTGTGAGTTCACAAATCCTTGTTATAGTTCTGATATTTCCTCTTCTAATTTAATCAGCAATCTGAAAATATTGTGATTTTGGTTGGTAAATGAAATGTTATCTTTAACTGAATCTTTCATGTTCAACTGGTTTTTATTTTATTTTTAGCAATGTTCTCCTGGACCTCACCGGAGAGTGGGCAGATCTCTGGACTTCCATGACACTGCCTTCATATCTATTGGTCCAATGGTCTGGTATAAAAGAAAAAACTAACAGGTAAATATTATATTTATATTACATTTTTGTAATAACAATTTGCTGCACTGAACTATGTTCTGTACCCTGTTTAGATGGATCTTGGAACAAGCGGAGGTGTCAAGGCCCCCATATACATGATGTTATTGTTTGATCTTGTGTGCCTCCATAATCTACAAGATTTCCTAGAAGAATGACCTTTAATTAAATGTATAAATTATATTATTTTAAAATTATCTTATCTATTACATTCCACACATTGATAACTGGACCTTTGAACTTAACCAAATGTGCAAGGTGACCTTTGATTGATTATAATGGGATACTGTAATCCTTAGAAAAAAGAAAATTACATTTGGTTATAGTTCCTGACTTTATTTTTCATTTATTAATAATATAAATGGCATTAATAATGTACATTTCAGACAAAGCACCATGTTACAAAGACATGACGAACAGATTTTCTTTAAAATATTGTAAAATTAAAATAAATAAAACAACAATTGAAAGACTTACTGTAATTTTTTGACTTAAAGGCCCACTGAAATGCCTTGGGATCCACTCTTTGGATTCAAAAGCGGATCTGATTGGAGGAGAACTTTGAGCTGGAGCAGGTTTGATTCTGGGTTAGAGGTCACAAACAAAACTGGACCAATCAGCTGTGAGAAAGTGACATATATCTGCAGTGATGCCACTGCCCATGCATCTCTCGCTCCAAATGAAAAAAACTTGATTAAAATTATGTTGGAGAGAAAATATTTTGCTTCGAAGTGTCTAATTGATTGATTATGATTAAGAACATATTCATATAATTATTATATATATTTATTAATTAATCGTAAACAGCATTTAAATAAATATAACTATATTTGTATAAAACAAACTTGAATATAAAAAGCATTTTAAAGTATACATATTATATTTTTAACTTATTGTAAACCTATATGAACCATATCAATTCAGTTGATTCTGTATTGATATAGTCAGTAGCTGCCTTACACTGCAGCAGTGTTTATTCCTGCCTTGTAAATGTGTTTGATTTAATTAGATTTTTTTCATAATGATCTCGTCATCTTTAACAGAAAAGTGGATTGCGCTGATACTTGGAAGTATTAAATCAAACTGATGATGCTTTCCATGTTCCGTGTGGTTGGCTGTTTGCCACACGAACTCCGGAACAAAAGCGTTGTGCTACAGCAGATCCTGATCTAAACCAGGTTGGGTTTTACATTTTATATCATATATGGGTCAGTGCCAGCAGGTCATGACTGAAGTGCCCTTGAGCAAGACACCTTACCCCTGATTGCTCTGCAGTAATGTGCCACTGTAAAAAAACTACTTGTAAGTCGCTTTGGATAAAAGCCTCTGCCAAATGAATATGTAAATGTGATTTAAGAAGTTTTAAATATTTTTAATAAAAACAAGACAAAACTGCTTTGTAAGAATGGCACTTTTTGCAGTGTAGGTAAAAATGTTTCCCTATACATATAGTTATAATTTCATAGCAATCCTCTTAAGTTGTATCTTAATATTCTTGTTGATGTTTTTTTTTGTCTGTCTTTCTGTGTAACTTGTGCTTTGTATTTGTAAATGTAAATACAAACAACTTATTTTAAATATTTTATTTTCAGGTTCTGGGGATCAGCAGGTAGTGGTCTTGCTTTTCAATGAATGAGATTAATATATGAATTAATCCTTATATGAAGTTTATGACAACAATTTGATCCAATGCATACGTCAAAACCAGGGGCGATTTTAGGGTCAGAGCTTTAGGGGTGCTGAGCACCCAATGAGCCCCACTGCCACCACCCACCCTCTTTTCACACAAAAACAAAAAATGTGTCTATTGAAAAATAACTTAATAATTTTAACATTGATTCAACTAACTCCAAAATCCAGATTTTCTTTTTAGACACCTTTTTTTGAGACCTTTTTTTGCAGAACAGAACTTTTGCATGGCAATCCCTTTAAAGTAAGAACGTTAGAACAGAGCCGTTTTAACTAACTAAACCTAAAATACTGAATGAGTGGTCGCTAACACATCCAAACAAGGTTTGAGACATTTTCAGAACACCAGCTTAATTGTGAGAGTTCACACAGACAGCCCCCTGTAACAAACATAAAACCTTCTTCACACAGCTTTTCCTGACCCTTAACTCCATATTCCTCCTTTTGTATCAACAGTCATCAGATTGGTTAGATTAGATCTTTATTGTCATTGAACAAAGTAACAGGTACTTGGACAACAAAATGTAATTCATCTTCTGTAAATTATTTACAAATGACCATCTCTAACATATCTGGTCGCACGCCAGTCTGAACTTTCATAAACCAATATAAGTCATCAATAAATAAAATAAAAAATAGAAAAAGAAGGATAAACCAAAAAGTCAAAAATATCCAGATAATTTACAGAGGTCTTGAAAATACTTAGTAAGTAAAGATATAAAAAAAGAAATAGAGGGAAATCTTTAAAGTACTTCCCCTGAATCCCCATTTGGCTCTACTTTGGGAGAGTTCATCTATGTCGCCGCACTTTGAGGCTGGCAAACCTGTGACCCTTTGGGGTTCAATTATTTCAAGCAACTCCTTCTCAATAGACATCACAGCTATAGGTGCTGGAGTCTGCTTTGGCCTGTGGTCCTCCTGAATCATGTATGGATCCGACGCAAGGCACTAAAAGACTTTCAGTGAAGGGAACATGAATCTGAACTGTACCAGCCTCACTTCAGAAAGTTCAGAAAGAATCACTTCCTCTGACACTCTGGTCCAAACGCCAGGGCTTCATGTTTCCATGACAACTGACCAGAAAAGACGCACGTGACGTCATGTTTACATGACTCTAGACTGTTAAAGTTTATCGTTCATTTGATACTCATTTTAACAACAGAGACACAGGTCCGCAGTTTAGTTGTTTCTGTTTCACGATCTAGCAGTTAATAAACAGAACTGAATGCGTCTCGCGGAAGAACATATTAACCGGTGCTACTTCTCTCCGTTTATGACTATGGACAAAAATAGTCCGAAAATAAACACTTGTTATAGGTGTACCAAGGTGATTCATCATACTGACTCCAGTACTCACCGATGTGGTTTCGGAATCGGAACAACTCTATGTAAAAGGAAAGAAGTGTGAGACAGCTTTGGAGCAACTTAGTTAATTCACAACACAACATAAAGGGTTCTCACTCCGAGTGTGTTTCGCCCTGGATGACGGTCGCGCTGAGCGGTGCAGGTACAGAGGAGAAGTAGAAGAAGAGGGTGACACCATTTGCTAAGCGGGGATGTTTCATTTTCATCCTTAACACATACATTTTAAACAAAAAACTACGTAGTATATTTTGTACATTTATCATCCTTGTAAAAGACGATTTTTTTTAGAATAACAACATTTCTTACTCCAAGTTTTAGGGGTGCTGAGCTTCTTTTTAGGGGTGCTGAAGCACCCCTAAAAAGGGGCTAGCTACGCCCATGGTCAAAACAATAAAGATAACGTTTTGTTTTGTGGACAATTTTTCTTTTTAAATTCTGATACAAATAATTCACTCTAGTCTAGTAAAGCCTATATGCTAGCTATTTTTCAGATTATACTACCAAAAACAATGTATAAAAAATGAAGACATGTTCCAATTCTTTTCAGCCCCTAATTATGAGGTAGTCTAGGGTCCACTAAAACCATGACCGTTAGTTGTATAATTAGCCATTGGCCTATAATATCATTTCCAAAATATAGTGATTTAAGTAATACATTTTATGATTCCCTTTAAAAGGCAAATATTATAACCTTAATAGGAGAACACATAAAAATGTGTTCTCACATCTCAGAACGCTCTCTCTTTGCAACAGGTTCCATGAGTCCCAAATTCTCGCAACAATAAACTCCAACAGTAGGCTAAAATTAATCAATTCAATTCAATGCAAAGCAATACAGCACACCTCAACAACCAACGAGACCTTTGGCTGATTCCAAATGCCCCACTTGTGATCTTTTCACTTTACTACTTTCATGACGCATCTCCTGTTTTGGCCCAACTATTCTAGTGGGCATGAAGATCCCAAGTGAGCATGTAGTGTTTTTAAAACGATGGGACACACTTAGCAAGTGCAAACATGTAACATTAATGAATGTGTTTTTTCTAATTATGATATGAAATTCAAAACATTTGTTTACAAAAGACAACTTTATTAAGTTCTTACAATTAATATCTGGATATAAAGTTGAAACGCTGAAACATTTAAAAAATCATTTCTTTGTCTTTTTTCAGATGGGTAACACTATCCTTACTTTAGCTGCTTATTTTTCTACACAGCTTTATTGATAAATAAGTGGATAATTAAAAGGGGAAAGTGAGGCTTATCCTAAATTCTGTTGATGATTATAATTAAATACAATTAAAATCCCCAAATGCATGCACTAATATTTAATGAAACGTATGGATTTCACATTTATTCTAAAACCTTACAATTTTAAGAAAGTGTTAGGAATTGTCATTCATTGAATCTGTCATTGAGTTTGGCCAGAGATCTCTTATGCGCAGCAAAAGTGTTTGGAACGCTTCAAAAACCTTAATAATTTGGCGAATCATTTAGCAATTTGAGAACGCGACCGAAAGTAAGAGCGCAAGTCTGTCGAATATCTTAAAAACGCTAAAAGGGCAGTGCCCTAACGCGCACCAAACCCACACGATCTTGAACACCACACATTTATTCAGGGCTAATTGTATCCCATCATCCATCATGTTCTGGATATATCATGAGACTTTTTCCCCGGTCCTCGCGAGTTTTAAAGAAAGCTTTCCAAGTTATAAAATATTCTACCTTTTAAGGTTATAACGTTATTTATTCTATGTTTGGATAAGGATTTCCTTTAGTTTTTGCTCTTTTTTGGTTACAGCTGCTTTGATACAATAAAAAAATGACATGCTTTAAAAAATATCTGACTTGACTATATAATTAGATTTTAAATATAAATTTGTAGAAAAACGTAATGTTTTTGTTAAACTGCATAATTAGAAACACCACTTTAATCAACATTATTAGTTTGCACTTGCTAAGTGTGTCCCATCCGGTTAGACATACTAAATGGTCACTTGGGATCTTCACGCCCACTAGAACACCAAAAAGAGGAAATGCGTCATGAAAGTAGTCAAGTGCAAAGACTGCAAATGGGGGTATTTGTGAGCAAACTTTACCTGCAGTTTCTGTGATGAGGGTGATGGCTGGCAGGTGCGGGGATATCGAAACAGGTGAGGGAGCGTGGAGGATCTTGGGAAGTGAAGTCCATAGGGAAACTCTGCGAGAAACAAAGGGAGGGGTGACACAATGATACAAAAAGCTTCATGAAAATAGTCAACACCTTTGATTGCTTCTGTGATTGATATTTGTTACACCTGGAAGTAGTTTCAGTTTCAGCTGCGGTCGACCCACGTTGAGCAGTATATAAAGGATTCTGATCAGCATCTTTGTAAGCTGGTTAATTTGGTGAACAGAGAAGTCACGCTGAAGCGGTAAAATTAAAGTTACAGGTAAAGATAAAAGTGTTTACCTCATTCATAGTTTGCATAGGCCTACAAAACGGTATATTGTAGCCTACATGTTTCATTGTGATTCATACATAAAAAAAATGAAATAAACGATAATAGAACACATGCTTTATTGTGTATATATGCAGGTGTCAGAGGTAACGCTAGTCACAATGAGGTTACTGATCTTATTGTGTGTGTCGATACTGCTGCTGATCAATGGTGAGTTTTACACCTTTAAAAACACCGGTTGGCAGCTTCCAAAGACATAGGCTAATTTAACACTGGAAATAATCAAATTAGTTATTATGTGGATATTGTTTATTTGCAGGTGACATCGCGAAGGGACAAGCAACAGGTAAACACATGTAGGCTAATGATGCTCAAGATTTGTACCCCACTATTTGTTTATGATTACGCTTTACATGTTTTTCACAATAACAAGAATACGGGTCATAGGATTGAGAAAATAGTGAAATATTCTACAATGTTAATATTGATTTAGCTGATAATAGATATCAGGCTGGTGAATGGGAGCAGCGTGTGTTCTGGAAGAGTGGAGATTCTACAAAGGACAGTTCCAATATGGTTACATAATGTAAAGGGAATGAAACGACACTGAAAAACTGCTTAAAGCTTTAAATGTCTTATAACAAGTGGCAGGTTGTAGTGTTAATACTTTAAAACTTTAATCTTCTGTCTGATACTGATGAAGAATTTGCTATCTGAAAATTTCCATTACTGCCACAGTTGCCTTATGTCATAAAGGCATTTTGGTTCCTTAAGTTTAACAATCTCTATTTTTCTCTAGTTGAACCAACAGTGGCACCATTAACGACAACAGCGGCACCGGTAACAATTGCGACAACAGCGGAACCGGTATCAACAATAAAAGCGGCAGCGGCACCAGCAATAACAACAACAGCGGAACCGGCAACAACAACAGCGACAACAACAGCTGCACCGGCGACAACAGCGGCACCGGCAACAGCAGCAACAACAACAACAGCAGAACCGGCACCAGCAACAACAACAGCAGAACCGGCACCGGCAACAACAACAACAACAGCGGCACCGGCAACAACAACAACAGCGGCACCAGCAACAACAACAGCGGCAACAGCAAAAACAACAGCGGCACCGGCAACAACAGCGGCACCGGCAACAACAGCGGCACCGGCAACAGCAGCAACAACAACAACAACAGCGGCACCGGCAACAACAGCAACAACAGCGGCACCGGCAACAACAGCGGCACCAGCAACAACAGCGGCAACAGCAGCAACAACAACAACAGCAGAACCGGCACCAGTAACAACAGCTGCACCGGTAACAACAGCTGCACCGGCAACAACAGCTGCACCGGCAACAACAGCGGCACCGATGACGACAACAACAACAGCTGCACCGGCAACAACAGCGGCACAGACGACAACAACAACAGCGGCAACAACAACAGCACCGGCAACAGCAGCAACAACAACAGCGGCAACAACAACAACAGTGGAACCGGCACCAGCAACAACAACAACAGTGGAACCGGCAACAACAACAGAGGCAACAACAACAGCGCCACCGGCAACAACAAGAGCAGCACCAGCAACAACAACAGCACCGGCAACAGCAGCAACAACAACACCGGCAACAACAACAACAGTGGCAACGGCAACAACAACAGCGCCACCGGCAACAACAAGAGCGGCACCAGCAACAACAACAGCACCGGCAACAGCAGCAACAACAATAGCGGCAACAACAACAACAGTGGAACCGGCAACAACGACAGAGGCAACAACAACAGTGGAACCGGCACCGGCAACAACAACAACAGCGGCACCGGCAACAACGACAGAGGCAACAACAACAAGAGCGGCACCAGCAACAACAACAAGAGCGGCACCAGCAACAACAACAGCACCGGCAACAGCAGCAACAACAACAGCGGCAACAACAGTGGAACCGGCAACAACAACAACAGTGGAACCGGCAACAACAACAACAGTGGAACCGGCAACAACAACAACAGTGGCACCGGCAACAACAACAACAGAGGCAACGGCAACAACAACAGAGGCAACGGCAACAACAACAGAGGCAACGGCAACAACAACAGCGCCACCGGCAACAACAACAGAGGCAACAACAACAGTGGAACCGGCACCGGCAACAACAACAACAGCGGCACCGGCAACAACGACAGAGGCAACAACAACAGCGCCACAGGCAACAACAAGAGCGGCACCAGCAACAACAACAGCACCGGCAACAGCAGCAACAACAACAGCGCCACCGGCAACAACAAGAGCGGCACCAGCAACAACAACAGCACCGGCAACAGCAGCAACAACAGTGGAACCGGCACCGGCAACAACAACAACAGTGGAACCGGCACCGGCAACAACAGAGGCACCGGCAACAACAACAGAGGCAACAACAACAGCGCCACCGGCAACAACAAAAGCGGCAACAACAACAGCACCGGCAACAGCAGCAACAACAACAACAGTGGAACCGGCACCGGCAACAACAGCGGCACCGGCAACAAGAAGAGCGACAGCGGCACCGGCAACAAGAAGAGCGACAGCGCCACCGGCAACAAGAAGAGCGACAGCGGCACCGGCAACAAGAAGAGCGACAGCGGCACCGGCAACAAGAAGAGCGACAGCGCCACCGGCAACAAGAAGAGCGACAGCGCCACCGGCAACAAGAAGAGCGACAGCGCCACCGGCAACAAGAAGAGCGACAGCGCCACCGGCAACAAGAAGAGCGACAGCGCCACCGGCAACAAGAAGAGCGACAGCGCCACCGGCAACAAGAAGAGCGACAGCGCCACCGGCAACAAGAAGAGCGACAGCGGCACCGGCAACAAGAAGAGCGACAGCGCCACCGGCAACAAGAAGAGCGACAGCGCCACCGGCAACAAGAAGAGCGACAGCGCCACCGGCAACAAGAAGAGCGACAGCGGCACCGGCAACAAGAAGAGCGACAGCGGCACCGGCAACAAGAAGAGCGACAGCGGCACCGGCAACAAGAAGAGCGACAGCGCCACCGGCAACAAGAAGAGCGACAGCGCCACCGGCAACAAGAAGAGCGACAGCGGCACCGGCAACAAGAAGAGCGACAGCGCCACCGGCAACAAGAAGAGCGACAGCGCCACCGGCAACAAGAAGAGCGACAGCGCCACCGGCAACAAGGAGAGCGACAGCGCCACCGGCAACAAGAAGAGCGACAGCGCCACCGGCAACAAGAAGAGCGACAGCGCCACCGGCAACAAGAAGAGCGACAGCGCCACCGGCAACAAGAAGAGCGACAGCGCCACCGGCAACAACAGGTAATTATAGACATTTTATAATAGCATTTAAAGTGTCAGTTTTGGAGTTATTAAACTTTATAGTTGTTTGA
Organism: Barbatula barbatula; assembly: GCF_947034865.1. Taxonomy (NCBI): domain Eukaryota; kingdom Metazoa; phylum Chordata; class Actinopteri; order Cypriniformes; family Nemacheilidae; genus Barbatula; species Barbatula barbatula. Next base: position 1,134,790 of record NC_136779.1, on the reverse strand, counting down.
TTTGGCTTAAATATGTTACTTTTGACCAGTTCAAAAGTTAGATTATTGTTGAAGAATTTGCTATCTGCAGTTCATCATTATGAAATTCATATTCAGCCTATAAAAACACTTTGTAATTTTAGAAAGGAAAGCTTTTCATATATATGGGTAAATTCTGGAGTTATTAAACTTTATAGCTGTTTGCTTAAATGTTTTTTTTACCAGTTTAAAGGTGATAACCTTCAATATCGGACGGAATAATTTGTCATTATATCAATTTTTTCCTTCTCTGAACCAGTGACAACAACAGCGACGTTGACCACGGGTAATTAGTTGGACATTTTCAATTACAAGCAGATCTAATTTTCAGTGTCTATAACATTTTTGAAAAAGCATTTAAAATCTGTGGCTCAATTTTGCCAGTTCATAAATATCATTGCTGTTTGATTTGGCTTGAATGTGTTTGTTTTTTGACCAGTTCAAAGGTTAAAACCTTCTGTTCGATATTGTATTTGCTATCTGTAATTTGTCATTAGGATATACGGAGTCTTACTTTTCATGGGCAATTGTGCAACTGTGGTAGTAAAGGCAATCCTATTCCTTACAAACAATCTCTTTTTTTCCTTCACTCAACCAGTTACAACAACGACGAAATCAACCAAAGGTTATTATAGACATTTTAAAATACAAGCAGATCTCATTTTCAGTCTATTAAAACACTTTAAAGACTTTTAGAAAAACATTAGAAATATATGGGTCATTTGAGTTAATAAACTTTATAGTTGTTTGCTTTTAATTTAGTTTTCTTTAATTCACCATAGTTATAAACTAAAATCCTAATAAATTGTTCATTAAATATAAACAGTTCCATTGAATTATAGATTTATATTTAAACCGTCATTTGCTTTTGTTCTCTTAGCTCACCCCTGCTCTATGATCAACTGTACTAAGGATGAGTATTGTGGGAAGAACTATGGCATTTACGGATGTTTCTGTAACCAGACCCGTCGCAGATCCACATCTGACAATTTCGGTTAGAGAACCTTCTCAAGGAGTCATAAATGAACTTGTTTTTAAATGAATTCTGATTATGTGTGGCGTGTCTTCAGATATCTATGAGGAATGTAAAGGCAGCTCTGGGTTCGTCTCTTTGTCCCGCTGTCGGCTCTTTGAAGCTGGTTTTTCTGCTGATGTCTTACACCTGAATGACCCCAACTGTAGAGGAACAGTCCGGAATGGCAGAGTAGAGTTCAGATTTGACAACAGTGACCACATTTGTGGCACGAGTCTTGAAGTAAGATTACTGAAGCTGTCCATTTATGAATGGGGGGGCAATTGGGAGCATTAAGCGAATATCTATTATGTTGTTTTTTCTCCCCATAGGCCAATGGCACTCACTTCACCTATGAAAACTTTGTCATGGGAGCGCCTGGTACGACTTATCAGAAAGGGTTTTTTGAAAGGAAGCGAAATCTGAAGCTGCTTTTCAGCTGTACTTCACTCCAAACGCTTTCCATGGAAATCAACCCTCTGGGGAGGTAGGCCTCACCAAATTTAAGTGACAATAATCAAAGGTTTATTTGATTTTCATGTGCTCCTTTGTTTGTTTTAATAGCATTATGAACAAAAAACTTCCACCTGGTCAGGGGTCATATCAAGTCAGGATGAATCCATATCAAGATGCTAAATTCTCCAAAACCTTCCCGAGTAGTTTGAATGCACAGGCCGAACAAAAGATGTTTGTAGAAGTGCGTGTTGATGGAGTTGACTGGAGTCAGTTTGTTTTAGTGATTGACACCTGTTGGGCAACACCTGTGAGTGAGCCGCAGTCCTCTGACCGCTGGGACCTCATAGTTGATGGGTAAGATGAGGCTTTGTGTCTGTTTTAGATGCATGTTATTTCACATAACTGATTTTATTGAAAAATCTTAAAAAAAAATTCACTTCTGCATTTCAAATTCCTTGATTTATTCATTGTTGTTGATATTCTCAGATGTCCTAATGAAAACTCAGTGAAGGTCATGCAGAACGGCATCTCCACAGCTGGTCGTTTCTCCTTTAAGAAGGTTATGTTAACTGGAAGCTCCACTAATGCTTATCTGCACTGCAACGTTCACCTTTGTCTCAAGGCCAACAAGGACTGCTCAGTTGTGAGTTCACAAATCCTCTTTCCTCAGTAAATGGTTCAGATTTTTCCTTAGAAATGAAATTCTTGTACAGTTATTTTGAATTGTCGAATAGATGTAAAAATTGTTTAATTACATTTGTTTACATTTCAACCCCAAAGTAGTTCAAACAAGACATGCGTGTCAGTGACCTATATTTACTGTACATTTATTTCAATCTTTAGAATTGTAAATCACGCTGGAGAGTGGATAGATCTCTGAACCTCAATGACACAGCCGCCATATCTATGGGTCCTCTGGTCTGAATAGAACTCAGGTTAATGTTTAATTCATATTTTATTATGTCTTGTCAATTTCATGCACTAAACCATGTTTTCCCTGTTCAGAGATCAAGTAAAAAATTGCAGACGAGGCTCCTGGTCTATGTGGCTCCCTGTTTTTTCAGATTTCCACGAACAATATTTTCTGTTGTCTGTTAAGATATGCATGTTCTGTGTACTACAATGGTGATGAATAATTGGCATTCAACTTGACAAAATCATTGGGACTATTGATTAATTATAGTCTTGATGATTATTGCTGTGGTGATATAAGATTATATTAGATATGTTTTGGACCTTTTAAAATAAGAAATAAAGAGCATCCTAATGATATTGCTTCTAATGTCTTTTTTGTGTGAAATATTTTATATAATCAAGTGTCAATTATAATTGGTAATGTGGATATCATTTGCTGATGACATTAAAAGTCCAAGATCTGTATTGGTTTCAGTCATGACAGACTTCCTAAGTTAGAAACAGTGTTTGTGGGTGGGCCGGAGAAGCCATAAATGTTAAATGAAATGTTTTTCCCCTTGCTTTGGCCCCAAGCGGGCATGGGCCCGTGCCCATGATGCCCATTGGATAATCCGGCACTAATAGAATATATTATAATACTAAAGTTAATTATTTGTTTAAAGTTACATTTTTTTCAATTATACCAATAAAATATAAAAACCACTCGCATATTAGTTGATCTAATCTAAGAAAAAACAACTGAACACAGGGGTTCATCTGCCTACAGCATATCAATCATAGTCTCAGGTTTCTAATTTGCAGTTATCGTGGCCAATATAATTCCTGCTAAAGATACTATAAACAATATCTATTTAATGAATAAATAATGCTCTGTTAAATTATATTAATAGTTTTCTTTTGGCCAATTTAAATCACAAAATTTGTATCCATAGACAAAGCTTTAGGTTCTGGATAATTTACGATGTCATTGTATAGTTAGATTGAACACAAAATCAATAATCCTGGTTTTAGCGTCACAGTTATTCTAAATTGTTCTCCGAATCATTTTCTGCCCATTCTCTATATAATCCAAGAGAAAATGTGGGTAATAAAGGCAGACCAGTTCTTTCTAAAATACACAAAGCAGCTCTTCTGGCACCAACAGCAAGCCCAGTTCAACGACAAATCACATTTCTTCCCCATTTCTCCTTTCTATTTTACGTATTTTACAAAAGGAATCAACAGTCAATAAAAATCTTATTTTATTATGCTAGAAAGAATAATCAAATGGTCAAAACAAGACAATTGCTGTATGTTCATTAGAAAACAAAGTACGATATAAGATATGAAAAAACAACCGATAGGATATGTTTCATTCAAATTAATTAAAACAAAATTGTGTAAATATCCTAGCAGATGGTGCAGACACTCAGCAGTGAGACCAGCAGAATGATCAAGCAACCACAGAGTCCTGAAGCTCCGGATGCCATCCGTTTTTCTGGGCTCCATGTATCTGTGAATTTGGTTCAGTGCATTGTAAAATTACAAATCATGAATTATTAGAATACAAATCTATTATTAAAATGAAAATAACCATCTTGTTAAATTAAGAACATTGATCAAAAAGGATATTAAAGGAAATGTTTACCTGAAGTTCCACCAGACCAGACTAGAGGACCCATGGATATAGAAGAACTGTCATAAAAGTCCACAGACCTGGCCCTCCTCTGGTGATGTCCAGAAAGACAATCCTAAAGATTAAAAGTAGATCCAATAATAAATATATAAACTATCATGATACTATTATAATTTTATCACAATCTTCTCTTTCAAGGCTCGAATATAATCCTCTATATGACTCGCATACAGTCTAGAAGATTTATCATTCAAACATGCAGAACTTTAAGATTTAAGTACAGTTGCCCTCTCTAGTGAGGGAACGGTGAGACAAAACTTTACTGCCTTTGGACACTTGGGCATTAAATTATTTTGTAAATTATTGGTAAACTCACAGTTGAGCAGTGATTGTTGGACATAAGACACAGATGAACAGAACAGTGCAGGTAAACTTTAGTGGAGTTTGAGGTGAAGATAAACATCCTGAAGGAGAAACGGCTGGATGTTGAGACGCCGTTCTGAAGAAGCTCCACTGTGTTGTCTTGTGGATTTGGACACCTGAAGATAAAGATGATGATTTATTTCACTCTTTCACTCTTTAAACATGTTAAGAAGCTCAAACTGATGTTTGTGTCTTACTCTCCAGTGATGAGATCCCAGCTCAGACTGTTCTCTGGATCATTCACAGGTGTCGCCCAACATCTGTCAATCACTGTGACAAACTGACGGCTGTCAACCCCGTCAACACCAACCTCAACAAAAATCTGCTGATCGAGTTCTGCATCCACACGACCAGTGAAGGGCTGAGAGAACTCAGAATCCTGATATGGAACCATTCGCACCTGATACCTCCCTTCACCAGCGGGAAGATCCTTGTTCACACGGCTGATAAAATAAACAATAGAAGATTTCAGTTTCTACGGATGTAGTTCAATGTATCATTCTTGCATATAGATATGTATTAATATTAAGTTCAAATTGAGTCTCACGTCTCCAGTGGGTTGATATCTATCATAGAAAGTGTTTGTGTTTGGGGGTAAATACAGCTGAAATTTAGCTTCAGTATTTTCTCTCTGCTGATGAGACCTGCGGTTGACCCTGTTGTCCCCAAAATAAAGTTCTCATAGATGACATGAGTGCCGTTGGCCTGTGGGTAACATACTAATTTAATATTTAGTTTAAAAGTCAGATATATTGATTGAACCAATTGTTCAATGTGATTGTATGTTAATAATATTGAGTCTTACCACAAGATTGGTTCCACAGATCTGATTGTTGTTATCAAAGTGAAACTGCACTCTTCCGTTCTGGACGGTTCCTCTGCAGCTGGGGTCATTGAGATGTAGAACATGAGCTGAAAAACCAGCTTCAAACAGCTGACAGCGAGATAGAGACAGAGATCCTGAACTACTCTCACAGGTTTCAGAGAAATCTAAAAAAAAAGATAGTCAACATTAGGAATCAACTGTCTCATCAGTTTTATTATCATTTTCATTTGTATTTTGTTAAAATTGATTCAAACCGAAAGAGTCGGGTCTGTGTTGGTCCTCATTGCAGAAACAGTCGTAAACACCATTTCTTTCTCCACACCATTCATGTTCAGTACAGTTTAGCTCAGAACAAAGCACATTTTCAACTAAGAGGAAGACAGAGATTGATGAAATAGGTGCATTTACATAACAGACACTAAATAAAAATTTTACGCTTTGGTCCGCCGATCTTTTAAATATTACGACTGTTCACTGGCCTGACTTAAAATATTTTTGTGCTGTAAATGAAGAGGGTTTTTTTTCAGAGTGTATTCATCTATCTTTTTTTTTATGTGAGAACGTGAAAACTATCAAAGGTGACGGTTACCGCACATGCTACTCATTATCAACTCACCATAGCAGTCACGACGTCCATCTCTAACTGTACACTCCATATTCGGTGGGCAAGAGGATGAAGAACAACGCAGATCATTTGGGGCAAAACATTCACAGAGTTGGGAACATTCTGAATTCCAGAACTGTTCTCCAATCTAAAAGAAAACAGATAAGGTCAAAACTTTCAGGTTTCTGGAACCAAACCAAAGCATGTTTACTACTGAGTGCCATGATGTCGCAAAAAGAAGTGGTATGTAAATACAGCAGTCAACTAACAAATATCTACAAGGAACAATTGTGAGACTATTACTGTATTTGCAATACAATAAAAAAGTAATGTTTTAACCCCTTACATCATAGTAGAACCCGTCATACAAGCATCCGCATTGCTCCACAGGCACACAGTTTTCTCCACTCCTCACAAATCCATCATTACAGAAACATCCCTCAGAGCATGTGTGTTCACAACTAGCGTCAATGCTGCTGGCACATGTATGCCCACAGTCTGTACCACACAACTCATAGGTACTTTTGTCTGTACATATCATGGCTGTCAAAGTAAAATGCATTCATGGTTAAGTGGATGATGTTATTTAATGTTTAAAATAATAAAATTAAAGAATAACATTAATCTGAGAAAAACATACATTAAGGAAACTTAATTTAACCGATGGTCTTCTTCAGTAATGTTTACTTCCAGTCACTTACCACAGGATGTAGTTTCTCTCCAGGGGAAGACAACAGCATTGGCAGATTGACAGGCCCTCACATAGGATTGCGTAGAATGACACAATACATCATGAAGGTTTCCAGAGAGGCAAACATCAAGTGAACAGTCAGTAAAGTACGCTTGTGGATCTACAAAAGCGTGACAGAAGCTAAAGGGGCCCTGATTGTCTCTGATGATCTCACACATGGCATGAGCAATGGTCTGATCTTGGCACAAAGGACAGTTGTCTCCACACCCGTCACTGCATGGCATCTCGTCCTCAACCTTCCATTCTGCCCCAAACTGGTCTAATGAAGGAGCCAAGGAACCTGAAGGAGTCATGAAGTCGTCCTCTGTATGTCCGTTAAAGTTGCCACAAAGTCCACACGTAATTCCTCTGTAGACTACTGGTACAATGATGTTTACCGCCCAGAAGCCATAAGTCACACTCAAACCGAAGTCAGTTGAAACAAGAGTGTTTGATCCAGTGGAGTAGACAGATACCCGGCCAGAATCAAGTAGGATGGGAAGGTTTCTGACCTCTCCATCAACCTAAATAGAAAAAGAAACTGCTGTTTTATACTAAGCCAACAAAACTGTCATTTTCCAGACACATGATCCATGAATTTGAATGTTATGGCCTCATAAAGAGGCAAGCTTGTCAAAAACCATAAGTGCCCAGCAGTGAAAAGTATGAGTCATATTTGCTTACCTGAACAGAGGAATATCCATTAAAGTCCTGTGAAATGTGGACGAGATGTCCAGAGACATTGACAAAAACCTCAACGGTAATGGACACTGGGAGTCCTTGCCATGCCTCATTTCTTGCATCCACCTGGAAGTGTGATAGACCATGAGTGTCATTACATACTGTGGCCAGCACATATCTGCATGTGCCCTGGAAATCAAAGTAGGTTCCATCAAAAGAGATATAATGTGGGTCTCCTGAAGCAGAACAACTAGCATGTGGACTGGGATGGCAGCCATACTCTCCCTCCACCACACTGCAGAGTTCCTGTTCACTGCAAGATGATGGTGTGCAATGAACATTTCCAGTAATCCCATCACAAACACACAGAGACTGGCACTCCTCATCATGCCAGAACTGCTCTCCAGGCTGACGATAACGTCCTGCGTAGTGACAACCACAACCCATGGGCGGCACACAGTGATCTCCATTCAAAACAAGCCCATCATTACACTGGCATCCATCCTGGCACTGCAGGGTGCACTGATAGGGAAATGAGAGACTAGGGCAGGATGCAGGACAGGATGTGCCACACAGTTCGTAATGGGCATTTGGTGGGCAGATGGGTTCTGGAATCGCAAAGCACAATGACAAGCAGTGAAGTGAGCAAAATAATCATAACTTTACAGCCCAATTCAAAAGAAATAGTACAACCTACAGTAGGTTATAAGATACTAACCACAGAGGGTAATGTTTCTCCACTCTCCAACTGCAATGCCATTCTGTTGGCAGAGCAGAGTGTATCCCCGCAGGGCCTCACAGAGAGCCTCTCTGGCTCCGCTGGTCTGCTCCAGCATCTGAATGCAATCTTGAACTCGTTGCATAGGGTCTAGTGTTCTGCTGCATTCAGCAAATGGTCCAGCGGGCATGGACATGAAGCTGCATTGCTCACCGAACTGGCTGTTCTGATAATGTCCTGATTCCCAGAGGTCAGCTGGATCCTCACAGTGGGCTGATAGGGACCCATCACGCCAACTGTCTGCAAATGTCTGGGGTCCATCCAGCAGGACACCATCTTGACCTATAAACTCATCATAAATATTTCCATTCAAATTCCCACATAGACCTTCAAGTGTACCATTGTATGTGGTCGGCACTGTGATCCTGACAATGTGTGGCCAGTCAGCTCTAATGGTCACCCCGAAATTTGTTTCCAGAACAAAACCCATGACACCACTGTGATAGATGCTGATATGACTGGATCCAACATTGATGGGCAAACCAACCATCTGTCCATCCACCTGTCCATGGGAAGGAAATGGTTGAATAATTTGATTTAAAAGTTGCCTATTTTAACACATGAATCCTTATGAGAAAGTGTTTTGGCTAACCTGCACATTGCTACCTTCCCCCATTTCTATGGAGACATGAGTCCCCCCTGCCTCAAACTTCAGGAATCTAGCAAAACCTTGAAGGCCTCGTGGTACTTTCTCCACTGTCAAAAGAAAGGATGGTAATTGGGATGGTCCCATGACCCTTGCAAGGGTCAGTCCACAAGCCCCTGGATATCTGAAAGTTTGTCCATCAAAGGTATGATAGAATCCTAGGCCTTCAACTGAACAGGAAGCATAGCTGGTTGGTCTGCAGCCCCTCACACCGTGATGAACTTCACACACCTCTGCTGAACTACACTGGTGCTGATGGCAGATCATTGTCCTGTTTCTGCAAACACACTGTCTCCCACAGTCCTCATCCAACACTACTGACTGTCCCTCAGCGTAATAGAATCCCTCAAAGGTGCAACCACAGTCTGCTTCAGGAACACATGTCCCAGCACTGAGAATGTACCCAGCATCACAGATACAGCTCTCTTGGTTGGGCAAGGGACAGTTCATTGGGGCAGAGGGATCAGTGCAGGTTGCAGGGCAGCTTGTTCCTTGAGGCTCAAAATGGCTGTGCATAGGACATTGAATCTCTGAAAATGGATGATGTAAATAAGAACATTCAACAACACCGATCTTTCATATGGATTAAAATAGTTTGATGCAAAATGCCATAATAAAATATGCAGGGGTCTTACCACAGAATCCCTGCTGTCTCCACTGGCCAAGTTGTACTCCCTGCTGTTGGCATTGAGCAGCGTACACATTGAGAGCCTGACACAGAAAGGGTTGGTACCCTCCTCCTAAGCAAAGATCGTACATACAGCTCTCTGTGTATGTCTGGGTTGAAAACACAGAGTGACAGGCAGCAAAGGGGCCAAACACATCTCCTAGGATCCCACAGTGGTTTGTATCACCATAAACACTCATCTCGTCATTGCTGCAACCAGCACAAGCCAGACCCGTGCACCTGACATTATGACATTCCAGGTCTGTGTCCCCCTCTACCTTCCAAGAGTTGGCAAAGTCCACATCTGAGCTCAGTATCTCCCCAGAAGGGGAACGGAAATCATCGTCAGGATACAGGTTAAAATTCCCACACAGACCACATGTGGCATTCTGGTATTCATAAGGTACAGAGATGGTGACCCAGCTGTGTGCATCATATGTAACAACCAGACCAAAGTCTGTGCTGATAGCTAAGGTAAAACCTGACTGATAGACCTGGATGGAGCCATTGCGCAGACTGAAAGGTGCTGCTGTAAGGGTCCCATTAACCTAGAAAATGTCATGAAAGATTAAAAAAATCTGAAAACATGACCAAATTCAAGTCAGGATTCCAGCAAACATTGATACGAACCTTTGCCTCATAATAGTGATCTTTAATCAGTTCAATTTCTTCATCATACACAACCACTCTGACCATCCTAGTCCACGACACATGTGTACTACCACGGTGCTCATTTTTGCCCTCAATGCGATAGTAAGGCAAACCATTTCCACAAGCCTAAACAATGATACAAGATTAGAATCACTTGAAAACTGTCAAATGTATCATATATTTCTCATTATACATATAATTCCTAATAAATAGTCGGCAAAAACTAGCCTCTGATAGAACGTAGGTACAAGTTCCTTGAAAGTGAAAAATACGGTTGTCAAAGGTGTAGTAATGAGGATCTCCAGAGATGGTGCAAGTTTGCCTTTGAATGTTCTGACAAGAGTATTGGAAAGCGTCTCTACGGCATGCCTGGGAATAAGTGCAGGGCTCCAGGCTGCACTGGAGACCACTACTGGTACAGGTGCATCTCTTCTGACAGGTGGAATCCCTCCAGAAAGAATCTCCCAGCTCCACTGCTAAACCTAAAACAACAAATTGGGTATTATGATATAAACACAAAATTACATTTCTATTAATTAGTAATCAGCACTGCTGAAAAGATGGGTTTGAATTTTCAGGCTAAACTAAGCTGGTGTAACAATCCTGTCTGTCCCCGGGCGGTTTTCCCCATGGACTTAATTTCTCCACACTCCCTCACCCGTCCCTCGTCAATGATCCCAGTACCTGCCCATCATCAGACTCATCACCAGCACTATACAATAACTCTCAATTGCTCTTTGTTCTCTGTCAGGTCTTATCGTCTTCTGTGTTTCGTTTAGTGCCGACCCAGTTATTATATGTTACCAGTGGATTACTTACCTGTTAACCTGTGGATTACTTAACTTGAGTACATGTGGAATACTTTCCTTGTGTGCATATAGAATACTTTTCTTGTGTATCTGTGAATTACATGCCTGTATACCTGTGGAATTTTAACCTGTGGTGTTCCAGAGTTCCACGAGCCGGACCCATCCGGCGCTCTAGTGGTCCTCGAACCCGCTGCCCCAGAGTTCTCTGTACTGCCAGTGACGGTTTCCAAGCCCCCTAGGTCACTGCCGTGATCTTCTTATCAGTGGCTCTGTCATACGTCTGGGTGGTGCGGATGAGTGCTGATGCCCCTGAGCTCAGCTGAGACCCTGCTTTGAACCCCCTTTCAGAGGCTTCCTTTGGTCCTGCCTCAGAGGCTTCCCCTAACCCCTCCTCAGGATCTCCCTACGGCTCCGTTCCATCTGAGTTTCCCAAGGTCACCACGGAGGCCACCGTCTGGGCGGTGTGGACATCCGTAGGGCCTCTCCTGGAATTTGTTCGGGGGGGACAGTACCGTTCAGCAGTGGCCATCCCGGCAATCTCCCTCCAGGCCACCAAGCCAGGGGTGTGCAAATACTGTTGGCTTGCGGTGTTTGTGGTGACGTTAGGCTGCATCCTTAACACAACCAAGGTAGCCATCAGCCCTGCTTCCCCGGCATCACCATCATGGCCACGACGGCTGTTGGAGTTCTCAGCTGCCCCAAACCCTGGCCTTCAGCACGAACTGCCAGATCCTCCCTAGGCTCCAGGATACCCACCCTCCCTGCCTTCCAGGAGGGGAGTAGTTTAACGATCATGTCTGTCCACAGCAGGTTTTCCCTGTGTACTTAAGTACTTAATTTCACAACAAACCCTCACCTTTCCCTTGTCAATGTAGTGGGTTGGACACAGACCTTAGGGGATGACATCACGGCAAAGTGCGTCCTACGCACGTTCCCCTTGAGACCGGATAAAAGTGCAGACGGCAGGGTGTGGTTGGGAGTGCATACATGGCTGTCTAGCGCGACACTCGCCAGAAGCTCTTCACTGAGTTTGGCATTTTTCTTTTTGTTCAAGTTAGTCTTTTTTTTGTGTTTGATACTCCGAGATAAATTTGGTGGCGATTTCCCGTCGCTCGTTTGTTTACTGCCGGTCTGTAAGGACGATGATCATTCCGTACCAAATTCTGCAGACCAGCTGTGATCTGGCAGTTGCTGCTTGGTGACATGGTATCTCTTGAATGGAAGAACTGTAAAGGTAGCTCTTGGATGGAAGAACTGTAGTGTCATCAGAGTTTGTTTTGTTGACCACTGTTTTTCCCATTACTTGAATTTTGTGAATTTTGTTTTCTATTATTTGAACTCTGTTGATTGTGTCTTGTAGTATTTGTTTGGGTCATTTGTTATACTTTCTTTTTTTCGTTTGGCTGTAGCCGCCATTTCCAGGTTAATAGTCCCCTTGGCCACTAGAGGGTGGTGTATTGCAGTGAAGACAAAAAGTGGATTTATTGGTGCTGTTGATATTACGTTTGTGCTGTGATTTGATTTCTCGGCTTGTACTAATCATGGCCAAGGGATGTTGTTTTGTATCTTCCTAGAACCTAGGCGGTTCGACACGATGTGCTGGCTACAGCCTATCTGTTAATTGTTTTGATTTTGTGTTACATGTTTGGTTGCCGCCTGAGTCACGTGGTTATCTTGCTGTTGTGCTTAAATAAATTAACTGAAGCTGTGTACCAACACACAGTCTGAAGTGTTCATTCCTTTGACAACTTGAGCGGGCTTATTGCCCTGATTGGTAATTAGGATGAATGTGGACCTCATCACATCAATAATCCCCGCACCTGCCGATCATCAGACTCATCACCCGGACTATACAGGAACTCTCACTGGCCCTTTGTTCTCTGTGAGGTCTACTCGTCTTTTGTGTTTCGTTTAATGCTTACTCAGTTGTAATATTGTATGTTTACCTGTGGATTACTTCCCTCTTTACCTGTCAATAATTTACATTGTGCACCTGTGGATTACATACCTTATTTACCTGTGTATTATCTCATTTAAAGGACTCTCATTATATATGTTGCAAGGTATTTAGTGGTGTGGTGACGGCTATTTAGTGCGGATTTAGCTTTGTTTTTCTTTACTTTCTGTTAAAGCTGTCTGATCATGGGAGGCTATTGCAAGAAGCTTTCTATGAACATAAGCAAGGCAGTGTCTTGTGATGAGAACTGGTGACCAAAACACAACAAAGGCTGGTGACAATTCATCAACTGTACTGGAAATTTTTAAACATGGTAGCTGTAACCAGTATGGTAATTACTACTATGAACAAAATACTTATTGTGAGGAAACTAGAAATCTGGTTACCATTGAATTGACAACCCTGTGATCCATGATCTGTTCTGAAGACCCATCTGCCTGTTACATTGACATTGCTGCTGTATGTTAGGCTTGGAGAGTGATTTTGAAGTGATCCAGTGATTGAGAAATAGTGGCTTGACTTGGTGGTGTCATAACCAGCCTATTGTTAAGACAGAAAAACACATGTGTATTAAGTAAAATTGTTACAGCTTATACAGTTTATTTATTAGTTAATCATGTTCATACCTGCACATATCGCTGTGGTGGAGCAATTGTACCATAGTTCATTAGAACAAACGAGAGATGGCCATTTGAAATCAAAACCACTTGGAAAGATGTTTCCTGTAAGAAGTTAAACATTTTTTAATACTGTATCGTTTTTTATGTTTTGCCGTGCAAATGTTAACCAAGTTTCTTACTGTTCCTGAATATGCATAATATGCCACTCTGTCCCACGTGGCAACAAAGACCCATGAAGCAGAAAAGTTCAGGTCAGGGAAGTATTGGTTGATGTCTTGTGTAGCCTGTGTCAGGACATTGCCAGAGGTGTACTGCTGATATGAGATAATACCGTTCCTGCTGTTATCAATATCAGTCCAGAACGGAGCGATGATGTCTTTACCGCCACGAGCTGGAAATGGGTATGGAGAGAAGCTGTTCCATGCCCCATCAAATGTCAAGTGTCCATTGTTATTGACCTGAAAGAAATTTGAGTATATTATGTTCAAAATCATTAAAATCATTCAGAAGTAAAGATGTAACAAGCATACCTTAATTTATACTTTTTATTTATTTCTAATTATTCTTCATTAAATAAATATAACTTAAAACTGTAGAGTCAGGGTTTGATTTAGATGGGGGGAGGCAGGCAGAGGGATGACAAGTCCCTTGTTCAAGGAAAGAAATCACCCAAATGTATAATGTTATATTTCTGTTGCTCAGTGGTAGAGTATTGCACAGAAAATCCCTTGCAGTAACTCTGCTATCAGATTTATTCATGCTGATCATCTGTCCCTTCATCTTCAGTAATCTTTTCTATATTGGTTAGTTGTTTTCACATGACAAGTGCAGTGCGCTTGCATTATTCTGAAAAGTTGAAATAGTTTATGATGTTTAATTAACAAAGTTCGGGAGGAGCCGTAGCATATAATCAGCCGGCTGGTCCACAATCAGCAATCACTGCACATACACAATTAGCCATAGCGAGCTCGCTCATAAATAGAGAATCCATCTTACCTGCTCGATCTCCTAAGGTTAAGCATCCCTCCTCCACCCCGGCTCCTCTCCCAAACTCACATTTCTTTTGCAAGAGCCCCGGGGGGTGTGCTCTGGGCTCAAACCGGTTCCGAGTTCGGCGCACTCACCCTGACCAAGGTGTAGTGTTTCGGGTTCGGATAGATCTGGCGAGCTCGGAGCCCGCTTCCCGGACAGCACGCCAAATACGCATAACCTTCATAACCAAGCTCTTGCTTTATTATCCCTATCAACATCGCTGTTATCTGCGCAGGTGAACTCGTGAATAAAGAGGTGCCTGCAACGGTCATGCATTCTGAATTCTTTACAATGTTAAATGTGCCGTCTTCTCAAGCTTAACATAGTCAACTTGTCAGAACACTAGTTGGACGTATTACGTAGTATTTCTGTGCTCGATACACTCCCCCAGTGTTCGTCCAGGTTTCGGAAAGTTTTTTTTAAACATTTAAAATCATTACATTACAACTTGTCTTAGTCCATTATTGGACAATTCTCCCAGAAAAGAACGTGGCACGCCTACGCATCAACCATGGAGAGTGGGAGAAGGAGCATGCACACAAGTCACAGTAAGTGAGTTTACTTCTTCTTGATAGTCAAGTTAAATCGTGTTCTCGGCGCTCAACCAGGGCCCACGAGGAGCCCTGGCGATGCCGATCCGAGGACCTTGCTAAACCATCCGATCTGAAGTAGTGACGGACGGTGTGTGCAAACGGCAGGGACTTTATCGGCCTGGGCATGTGACCCGCGCCTACTGGGAATTCCTCGTTTCGTGGGAAACAGTTGCAATCCCCAAACCTGATCACGAGCGGTGTTCAGTGGGTTACCCACGCCTCTTGTCACATGGGTAGGCACACGCTGATCCGCCCATTGTGGCACACGTGCAGTCCTGGACATCAAAAGGCATCACAGACCTGTGAATCTGGGTTTTCATGGCAATGTGTGCACACATGCCTTAGTTCCGCAGTCCCCCTCCCCCCACACGCATGACATGTTTTCGGAAATAATCAGCTGTTTCTTTCTTTTATAAATGTGATCAAACTAAAGACTCTGCGATTCTATTCTGTAAATTCTCAAGATTAACATGAGATGTACAGAAACTGTCTGAGATACTGACACTTCAACTCACTGCGGCATTGACAAGCCTGGAAAAAAGCGTGTTGCCTTCTATTTGAGAGCACACTTGCACACACAAAAGTGTCATGATTCTGCAGCATCATATCATGTTTCTCTTGGATTTTTTTGGCAGGATCATGACAGAGTCTGATTTTTTGAGTGGAGAGAGGCATTTATGGCCCTGATGGACTTCCATTCACTCTCTCCGGTCTCGACTCTGTTCCTGCCCTCTCGTTTCCTCGTTATTGATTCATGCCCTTCACCTGTTCCCCTCTTGATTTGGTCCCCTATTTAATGTCCTTGTGTCTTCTGTCTTGTGCTGGTTCATTGTGGTTTGTGTGGTGAGTTCCTGTGTTTGTCAGTTTAGTCATGTGTAGTTTATGTCAAAAGTTAATTTATGTTTTGTTTCAGTGTAGTTAGTCTGAGTCCTGTCTTGTTATTATAGTTCCCTGTTTTGTTTTGTTCTGTTACCCCCTCGTGGGTTTTGTTTTGTCATTTTATATTAAAGTCTTCTGTTAACCCCTTACCTGCTGTCTGCACCTGAATCCTCTGTCCGTGTCTCACCCCCATGATCATGACACAAAAGAGTGAAATGTGAATGGCCCCTTTAACATCTCAATAACAGACACAACACATTCGTGGGTCACCAATGCTCTTACATAAATTTGGTTGTATGTGTATCCGAAAAATATGAAAGCTTGCAGGAGGTGGATCAGTTCAGAACTTCCATCATCAATTCGTCCATTCTCTGTGTCTCCAGTTCCAAACGGATAAAATGGGCCTGTGACTGAAAGAAAAAAAAAATTGAAGAGTAATTAATTTTCGGTTAATGCCGGACTGTCCATCAGGAGAGCTGGGACGATTCCTTTTGGCCTGTCGAATGATTTGGCCTACTACCAGCCAGATATGGCCCTTCACAGACAAATGTCGAGTTTCTTTTGCTCTCGCTCAAAACTGGACTAGTGATGCTTATGCCCAGGAGCCAAATAAATACATGTGCGATGAAAGCATCTTCCGTGTTCGAGGGGAGAGCATCTTATGGCGCACGTCCAGTTTTTTCGTGAGCAAATGGAAATCCGCGTGTGTACGGAGAGGTTCGTACTCACACACCAATATTGATGTACTTTTATGAAGGTAAATCGGTAGCAAAACTTGAGAAAATGTAGATTTTAATTGTGAACTTGTATAGTAAATATTTTTAACTTTCACTCACACCCCATCTGGCTTTTTGGTCACATTACTACGCTTCGCATAGTGGCCTCATTACCACCTCGGGTGTGCATTAACTTTCAAATAATTGACACCCCGACACCTGTCGTCAATTATTACTTACGTAATGCACTGGAATGTCTAGTCAGTTTGATCACCATTTAAAATGCTTTTAATTTTACAGCACACGCACCGATCTCAGAGATCGTAGTGCCTGGCAGCTCGCACAGATACGGGACTGAATTAAAATTGTCCCAGGACATTACTTCCAAAATAACTTCATGAACATAGAGAAAGTTATTTGGATGGATGCTTGAAAACAAGCGCTTCTTGGCCACCACTGACTACCATAGTAGGAAAAATGAAAATGGTAGTCAAAAGTGCTCTAGAACGGTTTGCTTTCCTACATTCTTCCAAATATATTTAATTGTTCACCAACTATGGCAGTCAATGGTGGCCAAGAACATCTTGATCACAAGCATTCTTCCAAATGTCTTTCTTTGTGTTCATCAGAACAAAGAAATGTATACAGATTTGGAACTCGAGGGTGAGTAAATGATGAGACAAGTTGAGTCCCAAATAAGACAAAGTCGTCTATATACAATGTACAACTATAGTTTATACACAATACATAGACAATATACTTGTAAGATGTCTGAAATATGGGAATAGTAGCGTAATCTTTAAAGCATTGTCTATCTGTTATCTGTTTTTGTGGTCGTGCTTCCCTTTTTTTTCAAAACCAGCTTGGACCCTAATAATTGCTGTGGGTAGGCCTATATTGAACTTTACAATACAGCAGAAGTTTTCAAATGGACATATTACTAACCTGATACTGGTGGTAATGAGTATGATGAATTTGTTGAGGCTGGTGAGGACGATGAATTTGTTGAGGCTGGTGAGGACGATGAATTTGTTGAGGCTGGTGAGGACGATGAATTTGTTGAGGCTGGTGAGGACGATGAATTTGTTGAGGCTGGTGAGGACGATGAATTTGTTGAGGCTGGTGAGGACGATGAATTTGTTGAGGCTGGTGAGGACGATGAATTTGTTGGGGCTGGTGAGGACGATGAATTTGTTGAGGCTGGTGAGGACGATGAATTTGTTGAGGAAGGTGAGGACGATGAATTTGTTGAGGCTGGTGAGGACGATGAATTTGCTGAGGCTGGTGAGGACGATGAATTTGCTGAGGCTGGTGAGGACGATGAATTTGTTGAGGCTATTGAGGATAATAGTAAGTAAGTAAATAAGGCTGGTGATAATGGTATTATTAACCAACCCATTCTCATCAATTTACGTATAAATAACACAGCATTATATCTTGCAGTAGATAGTTTGGGCGTGACGTTATGCCACTGAACCTCTATGGGGGAAGAAAAGCCATTTTTAGACCAGTTTTTCAATCAATACTCGCATCTCCCCCTTCATGAGCAACAACCTTTGCTTCACAATAGAAAAACCTTGTGGTTTGATAGTTTCGAACAAACATTAATGATGCAACACATAGGCAGTTTCAGTTTTGTAATAGTGAATTCCTGTGGAGAAAATCACTCCATGGCCTTCAGCTACACTTTGCGCGTCATCAAAACCATGTGATTGCTACAACCTATTGCAAAATGTAATTCTGCATGCATGCAATGAGCCAATTTTTCCCAATAACTTTGTTGGAGAGCTCTTATGCGTTTAATGACACAACAAAATAATATAGTGTGCCGTAGTTTTGCCATTATGATGTGTAGGGTGTGATAATTGGACATTGTGTTGTGTGTATATTTATTTTTTCGCATGTCTTTCCCAGATTGACGATAAATGATTAAATGATTAAAGATATTAATAATGTATGAATACACTTCTTTAGGTGGACGACCACACACTGTAGGCCTATTTTGATGCATTCAGATGTTGATCTTTTTTAAGCTTTGGTGTAGTTTTGCAGTTGTCCGGCAGGGGAACGTACGAGTACTGGGACGCTCTGTCTATTCAGAGCTACTCCTTTATACTAGTACTACTAAGAACTACAGCAATGCTTTTGGGAAACACATCCTGGTTTAATCATATGATTTGTGTAAACAACTTCTTTAAATAACATAAAGAAATGTTCTTCAAATTTTGTGGCAGAAATTTTCAGTATACAGTGTTAATCTTACACAGAATACACATTCTGTGTAATGTTCTTTAGGCAACAAGCTGATTAAAAGTGGATAAGTGAATGTTGAGAATTTTGTGTCTTACTTAGACCGCATGTCTGGATGTAGTCACTACAGCAGTCCCTAATCATGATGCATTTCTCATCACAATAACATCCACGATTACAGCTGTTATCCTGTCCAGAACAGCAGAGTGCTGTGGGCCGAACACATGACCCTGAAAGACAAACAAATCACAATTACTTACCCACCCCAATGATTCTGTGCACAAAAAGAGATGATCTGTCAAACATCCTCAATTGTTTTTGTAAGTAACAAAATAAATAATACAAATATGTTTATTTAATTATAATTAATTAAATTTTTAAATTGAAAAATTTTTGTATATCTGTTAATTGGGGTCCAAACATGAAGTGCTTTAACCCCTCTGCATTTGTAGGGATTTTATTCTGGGAAATATGTTAATGCAGTGATTTAAAATGTAAACATTAACCTCAACATAATGTGTATCTGTTCTTTAAAACATTTTAAAACATGTTTCCCATTTCACCAAACCTGCTTGGTCCTCGATAATTGTTACCTGTGGGCCGTGGCCAAATTTTTACTTTACAACAGCAAAAGTTTTTATATGGATATATTACAGACCTGATAGTGGTTGTGTTGAGAATGATGAATTTGTTGAGGCTGGTGAGGACGATGAATTTGTTGAGGCTGGTGAGGACGATGAATTTGTTGAGGCTGGTGAGGACGATGAATTTGTTGAAGCTGGTGAGGACGATGAATTTGTTGAGGCTGGTGAGGACGATGAATTTGTTGGTGAGGACAATGAATTTGTTGAGGCTGGTGAGGACGATGAATTTGTTGAGGAAGGTGAGGACGATGAATTTGTTGAGGCTGATGAGGACGATGAATTTGTTGAGGAAGGTGAGGACGATGAATTTGTTGAGGCTGGTGAGGACGATGAATTTGCTGAGGCTGGTGAGGACGATGAATTTGTTGAGGCTATTGAGGATAATAGTAAGTAAGTAAATAAGGCTGGTGATAATGGTATTATTAACCAACCCATTCTCATCAATTTACGTATAAATAACACAGCATTATATTTTGCAGTAGATAGTTTGGGCGTGACGTTACGCCACTGAACCTCTATGGGGGAAGAAAAGCCATTTTTAGACCAGTTTTTCAATCAATACTCGCATCTCCCCCTTCATGAGCAACAACCTTTGCTTCACAATAGAAAAACCTTGTGGTTTGATAGTTTCGAACAAACATTAATGATGCAACACATAGGCAGTTTCAGTTTTGTAATAGTGAATTCCTGTGGAGAAAATCACTCCATGGCCTTCAGCTACACTTTGCGCGTCATCAAAACCATGTGATTGCTACAACCTATTGCAAAATGTAATTCTGCATGCATGCAATGAGCCAATTTTTCCCAATAACTTTTTTGGAGAGCTCTTATGCGTTTAATGACACAACAAAATAATATAGTGTGCCGTAGTTTTGCCATTATGATGTGTAGGGTGTGATAATTGGACATTGTGTTGTGTGTATATTTATTTTTTCGCATGTCTTTCCCAGATTGACGATAAATGATTAAATGATTAAAGATATTAATAATGTATGAATACACTTCTTTAGGTGGACGACCACACACTGTAGGCCTATTTTGATGCATTCAGATGTTGATCTTTTTTAAGCTTTGGTGTAGTTTTGCAGTTGTCCGGCAGAGGAACGTACGAGTACTGGGACGCTCTGTCTATTCAGAGCTACTCCTTTATACTAGTACTACTAAGAACTACAGCAATGCTTTTGGGAAACACATCCTGGTTTAATCATATGATTTGTGTAAACAACTTCTTTAAATAACATAAAGAAATGTTCTTCAAATTTTGTGGCAGAAATTTTCAGTATACAGTGTTAATCTTACACAGAATACACATTCTGTGTAATGTTCTTTAGGCAACAAGCTGATTAAAAGTGGATAAGTGAATGTTGAGAATTTTGTGTCTTACTTAGACCGCATGTCTGGATGTAGTCACTACAGCAGTCCCTAATCATGATGCATTTCTCATCACAATAACATCCACGATTACAGCTGTTATCCTGTCCAGAACAGCAGAGTGCTGTGGGCCGAACACATGACCCTGAAAGACAAACAAATCACAATTACTTACCCACCCCAATGATTCTGTGCACAAAAAGAGATGATCTGTCAAACATCCTCAATTGTTTTTGTAAGTAACAAAATAAATAATACAAATATGTTTATTTAATTATAATTAATAAAAATTTTAAATTGAAAAATTTTTGTATATCTGTTAATTGGGGTCCAAACATGAAGTGCTTTAACCCCTCTGCATTTGTAGGGATTTTATTCTGGGAAATATGTTAATGCAGTGATTTAAAATGTAAACATTAACCTCAACATAATGTGTATCTGTTCTTTAAAACATTTTAAAACATGTTTCCCATTTCACCAAACCTGCTTGGTCCTCGATAATTGTTACCTGTGGGCCGTGGCCAAATTTTTACTTTACAACAGCAAAAGTTTTTATATGGATATATTACAGACCTGATAGTGGTTGTGTTGAGAATGATGAATTTGTTGAGGCTGGTGAGGACGATGAATTTGTTGAGGCTGGTGAGGACGATGAATTTGTTGAGGCTGGTGAGGACGATGAATTTGTTGAGGCTGGTGAGGACGATGAATTTGTTGAGGCTGGTGAGGACGATGAATTTGTTGAGGCTGGTGAGGACGATGAATTTGTTGAGGCTGGTGAGGACGATGAATTTGTTGAGGCTGGTGAGGACGATGAATTTGTTGAGGCTGGTGAGGACGATGAATTTGTTGGTGAGGACGATGAATTTGTTGAGGCTGGTGAGGACGATGAATTTGTTGAGGAAGGTGAGGACGATGAATTTGTTGGTGAGGACGATGAATTTGTTGAGGCTGGTGAGGATAATAGTAAGTAAGTAAATAAGGCTGGTGATAATGGTATTATTGACCAACCCATTCTCATCAATTTACGTATAAATAACACAGCATTATCTTTTGCAGTAGATAGTTTGGCCACTGAACTTCTATGGGGGAAGAAAAGCCCTTTTTATATCAGTTCCCTTTCTGTCCGTCTCTCGACGTTGTGTCGACAGAATGGGGTTTGACTTGAGAACCTACCTTCTCTGACTGACTTGAACAGGCCAATGAAAATTGGCGAATGAAATTTGCATGCCGGACTCCGCCCCCGGATATCCGGGTATAAAAGGGAGCCGGCGTGCCGCATTCATTCACCTTTTGTTCTTCGGAGCCTTCGCATCCTGATGCTGACGACTCTGCAGATACTATCTACGTGTTGCTGGTCTTACGACGTGGTGCAGCGGACTGTCCCTTTTCCTGTGACTTCCCCTGGGTGTCTCGGCAACTTCCAAGGCATCTCTCTAAAGAGCGAGCCCTTTTCAGGGCTCAATATTTCTTCAGCGCGGCATGTCCCGCTGTGCTCGTGGGTGCGGCGCACTCATCGAGGAAGGGGACGGACACGATGTCTGCCTCGTGTGTCTGGGACTCCAGCACGCTGAGGCAGCGTTTGTGGATACATCTTGCCCGCACTGCGGGCAGAGGGTAATTCAGACGCTGCGGTCACGGGTAGCTGCGTTCTTCCGAGAATCAGCCGCCACCTCGAGTGCTTCCCGTTCCGCGGCAGCAGTGGCATCAGCCCTGCCGTCCGCTTCGGCGAGCACCAAGGGTGATCGGGGAATTACCGTGAGCCTCAATCCGTCAGCCATCGGCTCGCGGACCGTTCACGCCCCACCTCGCTCGTCTGGCCGTTCCGGAAAAGGCGGTACGCCGCCTTGTTCCTCCGTCACGCACTCGGACAAGGGCCGTGACGACGATGAGATGTCGCTTGCAGCATCGGAGGGCGACCTCTTCGCATCCGACCCCGACGATTCCTTAGAGCTTCCCCCTCCGGGGGGTTGAGCTCAGGATGAAGCGGACGTCGAGATGTCAACCATGCTTTCCCGGGCCGCCACGAGTATTGGGCTGCAGTGCACCGCACCGCCTCTTCCCCAACGCTCGCGGTTGGACACGTGGTATCTGGGGACCGGCCGTGACTCTAAGCCACGGTCGGCGCCGGTACCATTCTTCCCGGAAGTGCATGAGGAGCTCAGTCGGACCTGGAACGCCCCCTTCTCGGCGCGTGCACGTCAGACTAGCTCGGTCGCCCTGACTTCCCTCGATGACGGGGCAGCTAAGGGCTACGTCGACATCCCTCGGGTGGAACGTGCAGTCGCGGTGCACCTGTGCCCGCAGACAGCTGCCACCTGGAGAGATCGACCAAGGCTCCCTTCCAAGGCTTGTAAGTTTTCGGCATCCCTGGTGTCGAAGGCTTACAACGCTGCGGGTCAAGCTGCCTCGGCTCTTCACGCCGTGGCCATCAGGCCAGGGCGTTGAAGGAGTTGCACGAGGGAAAGTCCGACCCGGGGCTAATGCAGGCGCATTGCCACTGACCGCGCTCTTCGGGCGACGAAGGTGACGGCGCGAGCCCTGGGTCGTACGATGTCCACACTGGTGGTCCAGGAGAGACACCTTTGGCTGAACCTTGCGCAGATGCGGGACGCTGAATAGGTTCGCTTTCTCGACGCTCCCATCACGCAGGGGGGGCTGTTTGGTGGTACGGTCGAGGGCAGCAGTTCTCGACTGTACAGAAGCAAACGGAGGCGATCCTGCCCCGCCGCGACCCGGCCGCCTATCGTCCGTCGAGGTCCCGCGCGGCGTCTGCTTCCCAGCAGCCCCGCCCCTCTCCGACTCAGACTCTGGCTCCAGCGCCCCCTGCACAGGCGGCCCCCCGGGGAAGGATGTCGAAGAGGCGAGCACCATCCCGTCACCAACCTCCGCGGAAGCAGAAGTGTTCTGACGGGGTGAACCCAGGGAGATCGAGTTCACCGGGCCCGACCCAAGCAACTACATCGCTAGAGGGTCGGACTGGGACGGTGCCTGCCCCGTCCCAACAACACCAGCTGGGCCCCTTTCAGGGCCTGGTGCCCACATTCTCACAGAAAGAGCTTTCTCTCTCCCTGGGTCTTTCTCACAGCCGCTCTCACCCTCCGCAGGACGGTGCTCGGCAACCCCACGTTGTGTTTCAGCGAGACACACGGTTGGGTATACTCTCAGTGGCCACCAGCACCCTCAGTCAGACGGTGCGGTATGCCGCGATATCGCCCGACAGGCACCTCGGCAGAGCCGCTCTCCTCCCCGGGGTCCCCCCCGCGTCGAGGGAGCCGTACTGCCAGCCATCGAACCACCCCCCACGGGGGCAATGAATCAGATCGAACCTCTGGTCCCCCTGTCTCGGTACCTGGGAGCCTGGTTGGCTCTTCCCAGACCAGCACGGTGGCTAGAGAGAACGATCCGTCTCGGCTATGCGATTCAGTTCGCCAAGCGCCCACCCAAGTTTCGGGGCATCCTCTTCACATCAGTGGGAGTAGATGCTCCCGTGCTTCGGGCCGAGGTCGCTACCCTTCTGGCGAAGGGGGCGGTCGAGCTCGTCCCTCTGGCCGAGATGTACTCCGGGTTTTACAGCCCGTATTTCATTGTCCCCAAGAAAGGTGGCGGGTTGCGCCCCATCTTGGACCTGCGTACCCTGAACAGGCACCTACACAAGCTGCCGTTCAGGATGCTAAGGCAGAAGCGCATTCTGACGTCCGCCAGGCGTCAGGATTGGTTCATGGCGATCGACCTGAAGGACGCGTACTTCCATGTGTCCATCCTCCCTCGTCACCGGCCGTTCCTACGATTCGCTTTCGAGGGACAGGCATATCAGTACCGCGTCCTCCCATTTGGTCTGTCCCTGTCTCCTCGAGTCTTTACGAAGGTCGTGGAGGCCGCCCTCACTCCCCTCAGGGAGCAGGGGGTGCGCATACTCAACTATCTCGACGACTGGCTCATCTTGGCGCACTCGCGAGATCTGTTGTGTACACACAGGGACCTGGTGCTCCGGCACCTAGACCATTTGGGGTTACAGGTCAACCGAGAGAAGAGCAAGCTCTCCCCTGTGCAGGGCATCCTCTTCCTCGGTATGGAACTCGACTCTGTCTCCATGACTGCACGTCTTTCTTCCGAGCGTGCCCAGTCAGTGCTGACCTGCCTTAGGAACTTCAGGCAGCAGCCAGCGGTCCCGCTGAAACTTTTTCAGAGGCTCCTGGGACACATGGCGTCCTCGGCGGGGGTGGTCCCCCTCGGGTTGATGCACATGAGACCGCTACAGCACTGGCTACAGAGCAGAGTTCCTTGGAGTGCGTGGCACACCGGCAACAGGCGCGTCGCGATCACGCCCTTCTGCCGGCGCACCCTAACCCCATGGTCTTCAATGACCTTTCTGCGGACAGGGGTCCCTCTTGGGCAGGTTTCGAGGTGCGTCGTGGTGACGACAGACGCCTCCCTGCAGGGTTGGGGTGCTGTGTGCAACGGGCACGCAGTGTCGGGTCTCTGGACGGGCCCCCGCCTGCGCTGGCATATCAATCGCCTAGAGTTGTTGGCGGTGCTGCTTGCACTGAGGAGGTTCCTTCCCCTCGTGCAGGACAAGCACGTGCTGGTCCGGTCGGACAGCACGACTGCCGTGGCATATATCAACCGACAGGGTGGTATTCGTTGACGGCAGCTATCGCAACTCGCCCGACGCCTCCTCCTGTGGAGCCAGCAGGTGACGAAGTCTCTGTTAGCCACGCACATCCCGGGCGACCTGAACCAGACAGCCGATGCGCTCTCTCGTCAGTCGACGCCCCGCGGAGAGTGGCGGCTCCACCCCCGCGCAGTCCAGCTCATTTGGGTGCAGTTCGGGCAGCCACAGGTGGACCTGTTCGCCTCCCTGGACACCACCCATTGCCCGCTTTGGTACTCCCTGACCGAGGGCCCCCTCGGCACGGATGCCCCGGTGCACAGCTGGCCGCGGGACAAGCGGAAGTACGCCTTCCCCCCAGTGAGCCTCATTGCACACGTCTTGTGCAAAGTCAGGGAAGAGGAGCATCAAGTGCTACTAGTTGCGCCTTACTGGCCCAACCGGACTTGGTTCTCGGAGCTAATGCTCCTGACGACAACTCCCCCCTGGCCGATTCCCCTGACGAAGGACCTTCTTTCTCAGGGGAAGGGCACGTTGTGGCATCCGAGACCAGACCTCTGGAACCTCCATGTCTGGCCCCTGGACGGGACGAGGAGATCCTGAGTGGTCTACCCCCAGCAGTGGTGGAAACCATTACTCAGGCTAGGGCCCTGGCCACGAGGCGGTTATACGCATTGAAGTGGCGCCTCTTCTCGTCCTGGTGTTCTTCTCGTGGAGAAGACCCACGGATATGCTCGATCGGGAGCGTGCTGTCCTTCCTGCAGTCGAGACTCGAGAGCAATCTCTCCCCTTCCACGCTGAAGGTGTATGTAGCCGCTATTGCCGCTCATCACGGACCAGTTAGTGGGAAGTCTCTAGGACAGCACGACCTGGTCATTAGGTTCCTGAGGGGCGCGAGGAGGCTGAATTCAGCCCGTCCGCGCCCCGTTCCCTCTTGGGACCTCAATGTGGTCCTGGCGGGCCCCCAGAGGCCCCCCGTCGAGCCCCTCGAAGATGCCGCTCTTTCTCATCTCTCGATGAAGACGGCTCTCCTAGTGGCGCTCGCCAAGAGGGTAGGGGACCTACATGCATTTTTCGTGGCCACGGATTGCCTAGAGTTCGGGCCTGGTCAATCTCACGTTATCCTGAGACCCCGGCCTGGCTACGTGCCCAAAGTTCCCACCACTCCCTTTCGGGACCAGGTGGTGAACCTGCAGGCGCTCCCTTCTGGGGAGGAAGACCCAACCCCTTCCGTGTTGTGTCCAGTGCGCGCGCTGCGCCTCTGCCTGGACCGCACGCAGAGCGTCTGGAGCTCTGAGCAGCTTGTTTGTCTGTTTTGGGAGGTCAGCACAAGGGGAGGGCTGTCTCCAAACAGAGGTTGGCGCACTGGATCGTGGACGCCATCAATGGCTTACCGATCACAGGATCTCCCGTGCCCGCTTGCAGTGAGGGCACACTCCACCAGGGGTGTGGCCTCCTCGTGGGCACTGGCGCAGGGCGCCCCTCTGGCAGACATATGTAGAGCTGCGGGTTGGGCTACGCCCAGCACCTTCGCGAGGTTCTACAGCCTCCGCGTGGAACCGGTATCTGCCAGAGTCTTACGAGACACCGCCAGGTAAGTCTGGCAGCCGGTGGGCGTACGCCTGCGATAGCACTCCTCCATAGGTGAGACGTGTTGCTATCCAGCCTCCCCTCTTCCCCCCACGTGGGCGAAGAGTAGGCATTCCATCCATCACTAAGCACTCCTCGGCGGCGGGCTCGGCGGAGCAGCCCTGCCTCCCTTGGCCTGTTTCTGAGCTCTAGCAGTGACTCAAACACGGCCTAGTGCTCCACACGTAGTAACCCCCCCCACAGGGCGGTTCCGTCTGTTGTCTTCTCATGAATGGCTCTCAATCGATGGCCCATGACCTCTCCCAGGTGTACTTCACCTGCTCGCGACACCATCTCGTGTCTGCATGTCTCCCACGTGCTCTCCCCTATCCGGTGAGACCGTGTGTGAATCTCCACTAAAGCTCCTCCCTGCTGTAGGAAGTGGTCTCCGTAGCGCGTTCCCTCAGGGGGTAATGACGCTTCCCAGTGGCCTTACGGTGCCGGGCGGCTTCTCGCTGTTAAGAGAACTAGGCCGCCGTCCGTGACGGCCGGTGGAAGGGGCTCCCATCTTTTTTGAAAGCTCTGGACTCCTTCCCTTCCGCTGGAAGGTTGCAATTCATGCTAAGCGCTCACGTCCGACACGCCCAGGCCAATCAGCGTCGCTTCGCGAGGAATTGTGACGCGGCACAGCGCTGTGGCGTTTTCCGAGGAACCCCATTCTGTCGACACAACGTCGAGAGACCGACAGAAAGGGTAGATGTAGATTTGTAGATTTTAAAGTCCTTCATGCCACAACGCTGGCCGCCCGCTGCAGCAGTCGGGGCAAGATCCTCAGGCTCCTCAGCACAAAAGGTGAATGAATGCGGCACGCCGGCTCCCTTTTATACCCGGATATCCGGGGGCGGAGTCCGGCATGCAAATTTCATTCGCCAATTTTCATTGGCCTGTTCAAGTCAGTCAGAGAAGGTAGGTTCTCAAGTCAAACCCCATTCTGTCGACACAACGTCTCGTTCCCTCCATCAGGGAACGGAGGTTACATACGTAACCGAGACGTTTTTCAATCAATACTCGCATTTCCCCCTTCATGAGCAACAACCTTTGCTACACAATAGGAAAACCTTGTGGTTTGATAGTTTCGAACAAACATTAATGATGCAACACATAAGCAGTTTCAGTTTTGTAATAGTGAATTCCTGTGGAGAAAATGTTCTCTGTCAGGTCTATTCGTCTTATGTGTTTCGTTTAATGTTTACCCAGTTGTTATATTGTATGTTTACCTGTGGATTCCTTGCCTGTGTACCTCTCGATAATTTACCTTGTGTACCTGTGGATTACATACTTTATTTACATGTGGATTAGTTACCTCTATACCTGTGGATTATCTCATTTAAAGGACTCTCATTCAAACTGTTGCAAGGTATTTTGTGGTGTGGCTAAGTCTTGTATCCTGTACGAGTGGTGACAGCTATTTCTTTACTTTCTGTTAAAGCTGTCTGATCATGGGAGGCTATTGCAAGAAGCTTTCTATGAACATAAGCAAGGCAGTGTCTTGTGATGAGGACTGGTGACCAAAACACAACAAAGGCTGGTGACAATTCATCAACTGTACTGGAAATGTTTAAACATGGTAGCTGTAACCAGTATGGTAATTACTACTATGAACAAAATACTTATTGTGAGGAAACTAGAAATCTGGTTACCATTGAATTGACAACCCTGTGATCCATGATCCGTTCTGAAGACCCATCTGCCTGTTACATTGACATTGCTGCTGTATGTTAGGCTTGTAGTGTGATTTTGAAGTGATCCAGTGATTGAGAAATGGTGGCATGAGTTGGTGGTGTCATAACCAGCCTATTGTTAAGACAGAAATACACATGTGTAATAAGTAAAATTGTTACAGCTTATACAGTTTATTTATTAGTTAATCATGTTCATACCTGCACATATCGCTGTGGTGGAGCAATTGTACCATAGTTCATTAGAACAAACGAGAGATGGCCACTTGAAATCAAAACCACTTGGAAAGATGTTTCCTGTAAGAAGTTAAACATTTTTTAATACTGTATCATTTTTTTATGTTTTGCCGTGCAAATGTTAACCAAGTTTCTTACTGTTCCTGAATATGCATAATATGCCACTCTGTCCCACGTGGCAACAAAGACCCATGAAGCAGAAAAGTTCAGGTCAGGGAAGTATTGGTTGATGTCTTGTGTAGCCTGTGTCAGGACATCGCCAGAGGTGTATTGCTGATATGAGATAACACCGTTCCTGCTGTTATCAATATCAGTCCAGAACGGAGCGATGATGTCTTTACCGCCATGAGCTGGAAATGGGGATGGAGAGAAGCTGTACCATGCCCCATCAAATGTCAAGTGTCCATTGTTATTGACCTAAAAAAAATGTGAGTATATTATGTTAGGCAAAATCATTCAGAAGTAAAGATGTAACAAGCATACCTTAATTTATACTAGTATAAAATATACTTTAGTTGTTTTCACATGACAAGTGCAGTGCGCTTGCATTATTCTGAAAAGTTGCAATAGTTTTAAAGAGGTGCTGAAACGGTCATGCATTCTGACTTCTTTACAATGTTAAACGTGCCGTCTTCTCAAGCTTAACATAGTCAACTTGTCAGAACACCAGTTGGACGTATTACGTAGTATTTCTGTGCTCGATACACTCCCCCAGTGTTCGTCCAGGTTTCTGAAAGTTTTTTTTAAAGTTTAAAATTGTTACATTGCAACTTTTCTTAGTCCCTTATTGGACAATTCTCCCAGAAAAGCACGTGGCACGCCTACGCATCAACCATGGAGAGTGGGAGAAGGAGCATGCACACAAGTCACAGTAAGTGAGTTTACTTCTTCTTGATAGTCAAGTTCAATCGTGTTCACGGCGCTCAACCAGGGCCCACGAGGAGCCCTGGCGATGCCGATCCGAGGACCTTGCTAAACCATCCGATCTGAAGTAGTGACGGAGGGTGTGTACAAACGGCAGGGACTTTATCTGCCTGGGCATGTGACCCGCGCCTACTGGGAATTCCTCGTTTCGTGGGAAACAGTTGCAATCCCCAAACCTGAACATGAGCGGTGTTCAGAGGGTTACCCATGTGAAGGGCCCCTTTAACATCTCAATAACAGACACAACACATTCGTGGGTCACCAAGACTCTTACATAAATTTGGTTGTATGTGTATCCGAAAAATATGAAAGATTGAAGGAGGTGGATCAGTTCAGAACTTCCATCATCAATTCGTCCATTCTCTGTGTCTCCAGTTCCAAACGGATAAAATGGGCCTGTGACTGAAAGAAGAAAAAAAAATTGAAGAGTAATGGACCTGTAAAATTGTTCGTAATAAAACCATATAATAAGAGCACTGTGTGTGTCTGTCTGTCGGTTATGAACATATTTCATATTCCATTTTCCAATAAGTTTACTGACAAACAATTTTAAAATTACGTATAAAATAAAAGTATGTACAGTTTATACTTTTAAAAACAAAAAAAATTATAGCATCAATAATTATGCTGTAATCAATTTCAAACCACTAATTGTGATCTAAAAACATGAACACACAATTATCTCTAATAACTTCAAAAGAACTTGACAAAATTAACCATCATATAATACTAAATTAAAACCATGGACTGTCTACAAATTCGATACCGATCGGATGGAAGGTGAGCATTAAAACTCTTTATACCATGGGGCTGTTGAATGCTTCCAGCTGATTGGTTGACAAACGTTCTATGGGTATTCATTAATTTTCGGTTAATGCCGGACTGTCCATCAGGAGAGCCGGGACGATTCCTTTTGGCCTGTCGAATGATTTGGCCTATTACCAGCCAGATATGGCCCTTCACAGACAAATGTCGAGTTTCTTTTGCTCTCGCTCAAAACTGGACAAGTGATGCTTATGCCCAGGAGCCAAATAAATACATGTGCGATGAAAGCATCTTATGGGGCACGTCCAGTTTTTTGCGTGAGCAAATGGAAATCCGTGTGTGTACGTTCGTACTCACACACAAATATTGATGTACTTTTATGAAGGTAAATCGGTAGCAAAACTTGAGAAAATGTAGATTTTAATTGTGAACTTGTAAAGTAAATATTTGTAACTTTCACTCACACCCCATCTGGCTTTTTTGTCACATTATTACGCTTCACATAGTGGCCGCATTACCACCTCTGGTGTGCATAAACTTTCGAATAATTGACACCCTGACACCCGTCGTCAATTATTACTTACGTAATGCACTGGAATGTCTAGTCAGTTTGATCACCATTTAAAATGCTTTTAATTTTACAGCACACGCACGGATCAGAGATCGTAGTGCCTGGCAGCTCGCACAGATACAGGACTAAATCAACATTGTCCCAGGACATTACTTCTAAAATAACTTCATGAACATAGAGAAAGTTATTTGGATGGATGCTTGAAAACAAGCGCTTCTTGGCCACCACTGACTACCATAGTAGGAAAAATGAAAATGGTAGTCAAAAGTGCTCTAGAACGGTTTGCTTTCCTACATTCTTCCAAATATATTTAATTGTTCACCAACTATGGCAGTCAATGGTGGCCAAGAACATCTTGATCACAAGCATTCTTCCAAATGTCTTTCTTTGTGTTCATCAGAACAAAGAAATGTATACAGATTTGGAACTCGAGGGTGAGTAAATGATGAGACAAGTTGAGTCCCAAATATAGACAAAGTCGTCTATATACAACGTAAAACTACAGTTTATACACACTTTATAGACAATATACTTGTAAGATGTCTGAAATATGTTTATGCAAAATTAGTATTGTGGGAATAGCAGACATAAACTTTTAAACATTGGCTATCTGTCATCTGTTTTTGAGGTCGTGCTTCCCTTTTTTTCCAAACTAGCTTGGACCCTAATAATTGCTGTGGGTAGGCCTATATTGAACTTTACAAGTTTTCAAATGGACATATTACTAACCTGATACTGGTGGTAATGAGTATGATGAATTTGTTGAGGACAATGAATTTGTTTTTAAAACATGTTTCCCATTTCGCCAAACCTGCTTGGTCCTCGATAATTGTTACCTGTGGTAATTTTTACTTTACAACAGCAAAAGTTTTTATATGGATGTAATACAGACCTGATAGTGGTGGTGTTGAGAATGATGAATTTCTTGAGGCTGGTGTGGAGGATGAATTTGTCAAGGAGGATGAATTTGTTGAGGCTGATCAGAATAATATTAAGTAAGTAAATAAGGCTCGTGATAATGGTATTATTGATAGAATCATTCTACTCAATTTCCGTATAAAAACACAGACCTGGTGGTGGTGTTGAGTATGATGAATTTGTTGAGCCCATTGAGGAGGATACATTTGTCAAGATTGTTGAGGAGGATGAATTTGTTGAGGCTGGTGAGGATGATAGTAAGTCAGTAAGTAAGTCAATTGTTATGACTCTGTTGAGGATGCTGATAGTGATATCAATTATGGAGAAGTTAGTGATGGTGTGAGTGACAAAGATTGGTGTGAGTGATCCAAATCGACTAACAATGCTGTTTGTTAACTAGTATATTTATTTCATGGGATCAAACCCTCAACATTTAAGTTGCTACTCGTTGCATAAGTACTACAACAATGATTTTGGGAAAAACAACCCAGTGTAATCATATGGTTTATGTAAACTATTTCTCTAAATAACATTTACTGTCATGATTCTGCCTCGCATAGTTATGTTTTTCTTATCTTGTGGCAGGATCATGACAGACCCAAGTGTTCAGTGTAGAGAGAGACATGGCTCTAGGCTTGTTCAACTTGATGCGACGCCACAAGATCAGACAGGCAGATGATATCAAAGTACAGCGTGAAACAAACTTTTTATGGTTTTACACATCACTCACGCGGTACTTTGATGACATCCTCCTATCGGATCTTGCAGCGCTGCATCAAGTCGAACAAGCCTATTGTTTGTATTAACATGTTCTGCACTCTCTCTGGTCTTGTCTGTCCCCGCCCTCTCGTTTCCTCATAATTGCTTGTTAATTATTTCATGCCCCTCATCTATTCCCCTCTTGATTTGTACCCTATTGTATGCCCTTGTGTTTTCTCTCCTCTGTTGCTGCGTTGTGCTAGTTTCTGTATATTGTTCCTGTCTGCCCCTCGTTGGAGTATTACCCTGGTAGAAATCAAAGATCATACAAGAGTGTTCCCACAATAAAAGTTATTTAATTTACTCATCCTCTTGACATTTCAAAACTGCATGACTTTTCTTCTGCAGAACACAAAAATATATTGGAACAATGTTTGTAACAAACAGTTTTACCCACTGACTTACCATAAAAGTGATGCTATGTGGTTAAAACATTCTTTAAAATGTTCTGCTGTCTCAAGTCACGCATTTGAGATGACAAGAAGGTGAGTAAATGATGACAGAATTTAAACTTTCAGATTAATGCTGTGGTTCTCTGTCTCCAAGATGTGCACTCTTTAAAGTGGAGAAGCCGGACGAAGGTGAAGAAAACAATATTGGGTTTGTGAAAGAAAAAATAAAGAAATGAAAACTGAAAAGTGAATTAAAAAGCTAAATAGACCTTCATTTACTCGCACTATAAAATACTTGGTTTGTATTACATTAATCTATACTGGGTTTTTTTCAATTAAAAATGCTGGGATGTTTGAACCCATTTGAATGAATGAAGCAATACTCTGCTGTAGACTTGAGAAATGCGACAAGGCTTAATTTAGAAATAAAAAGACCTTTTAAAAATCCTTATTTTAATGACAATTTCGGTATTAGCAATGGAGAGCAAGGGATCAAAACGTAGTCAATGTCAGGACAGTAGAGACGGGAAGTAGATAAATGACAAATGACAGTCAGTACCTGATTGTCCATTGATTACTTCACCTGTTACATACAAAATAGAACCATAATGATTTAATATTTTCAATGTTCACACATTTGAATAATCATTGAGCATAATACTTATATGTAAAATTAAAGATGTGTAAAACATTCACCATTAATCAGCAACAGAACACTCACATACAATGAGATTATAAACCTCATTGTGACTAACTACCCGTCCTGCACCTGCACACACAATGCATATACATAAAACATTCAGGCAATGTGTATTCATTTACAATCTAGTATTATACATTGTTTATTGCCCATTTGTAAATACAAATGAAAGTGTTCAAAGAATTGTATTTTTTCTTACCTAAATATTACCTGAGATGAACGGCTTCTGCGGAGAAAAATCAGTGAGATTATACCTTCAGCAGCTGAAGCAAAGAAGTGATGTTGCTGGTAAAAAACTGTGTTTTGATTATTCAATGTGGGTGGAGCTTTTAATGATCACAGCAAGGAACATACTCTAAACTAGTTTTTCTTCATAAGTGAAATATTTAATTAAACTGTTGGACTCCTCATTACCTTGTCACAGATTAAAAGATCTCAATGCGGATGGAATGCAGGAAGACATTTGATCTAATTATTTGAAAAGATAGGCCTTCTCATTCCCGCACTAGTTAAATCACATCTAGTATGGTTTTCCCTCACTTTTAGAATTGCTTTTTGTTTTTAAACCTACTAACACAAAGCAAAAAGTACATTCAACAGGTCATAGGCAAGTGCTATGAAAAATCATGCATTCATTTACCAAAAGTCAATTCTAGCTAACTCTTGCTAAATAATTGTTTTTATGTTCATTGTATTATTTAAATTTGGGTGTCTAAACATGTGTTTATTCGTTCATTAATCAATAATGTGTGGAAAAATGTCCTTTTCATTTGAAATAACATTTCATGCTTTCATTTGAAATAATGTATTCACCCTGGCTTCTGTTATTTAAAGAAATCGAACATTATTAGGCTATGTTCTTTAACATGCATATGGACAAAGGGTCCCCTGTCCCAATGTGATAGTAAACAGTAATTAAATTGATTAATTCAATGTAATAAAATATACATTTAGTTTGACCCTATCACTATATGTTGGTATAGATACTGGACAATAACATACTGGATTATGAAATGTGTTTCTTAACATACAGTTTTCACTTAAGTGTTTAAAACGTTGTACATACATTAATTGAAATTTACGTCATTTATTATTCATAAATATATGCCATATTTATTAATGTATTTCTATGTTGCATGTTTATTATGAAATTTACAAAATGTTTGTATTAAATCGGACAGGCTTTAACCTGCAGCAGCAGGTTTGGCACAAATGTAAAACACATTAATTATTTACGGGAAATGATAAGCATAATAATGACAAGAAATACGCCTATGGACACAAAGGAACACCAAGTAAGAATGTGGACTCCCCCTTCTAAAGAACACTTTTGTCTGATTAAGACATAATTTCTGTAAGCCAAATGCAACTGTAAAAAAATGTTCTATAGACCTGCATGTCAACACAGTTTGGGCAAGGCCTTTTCTATTCTAACGTGACATTGCCCCGTACACAAAGCAAGATTGCAGTGTAGAAGAACTTGACTGTCCTGCTCAAAACCCAGATGTGAATCCACACGAACACGAAATGTAGATTACCAACCTTTCATTTCACAACATCAGTGCCTTTCCCTTAGCGCCACAGTCATTTTGGAACAGATAAAAACACTTTCCAAAACTGTAATAAAGATGGAAACAAAATCTTTTGCAATTTCATGTTTGGTTTTTTGCATGAAGTGTAAGAATCTTTTAAAACCATCTTAATTGTGTAAGAGGAACTCTCTGAGATAAGCGTAACTTGTCCCGCTGAAAGCAGGCCTCGAACCAGCGCTGGTCAGGTGTGACGACCTCTGCTGTTGGTTCTGGGAGTTGATCCTGGCAATTGAGCAACCAATTACCAGTCAACTGGAAACACCTGTGCTCATGCATTAGGCAGTGCTTAAAAGATCTAACCGAGCCGGGAAAGGGAGCTTTTTAGGTTGTTGCCCTTTGCTTTTGTTTGGACTTTGCGTTTGGATTTAACTTCAGTTTTGTTTATTTTCACTGACATTTCCACTTTCACATTACATTACATATACTGATATTGCTGACGAAGACTGAAACTCTGCTCTTTTCTTTATCCGTTTCCATTTTATTATTCTTTGTTGATTCATTTATATTTAAATAAATAATTATTTAAGCATATGCTTTGTTTTTCGTGTGTCCCTTGTTTTTGTTGCCACCCTTGAGACAAGGGTCGTAACATCCGGCATGAGAGACGGGCAATCTAACGAGGTGGCGAAAGACCTCAGCTACAGCACCTCTTAGAGGTCAGGGAGTGAGGTTCACTCGCACAGTTTTCTCTCTATAGTTTGTTACATGTAAGGAATAATGTAAAGGCAATTGGTTGTTCTCGCCCCTTCAGTGCAATGCAAGTCAAAAAACCTGTAAAAATGATTTTTGAGAGGCTGTTCTCTGGGAATAACGAACCTGCAAATGTCGCGGCTGGCCAATCAGAATCATGCTTGTAACAAGCCGTGTATGAATTAGTTTTATCGCTCTAGTTGTAAAAGTAAGTGTGTTGTGTAAAGACTTGGAAGTTTTGTAAAGAATCTAACTGTGAAGTGTTCTAAATTTAATTCACAACATTCAATTATGCTTTCCTGAAGATTCCCTTTTCCTGACAGACCAGAATAACAATATATGAACATTATTTTTAGCCTTTGTAGGCCACTTTGCAAGATGTCAATAACATTGGCCCAGAAGCACTTCCCTTAAATTTAATCATACTTGATGTTCTGTTGATTGCATTTTGTACTAACATTGTATATAGTGACAGAAAAAGAAACAGAAACAGAAAAAGAAAAAAAAATTATCTTGCAAGAAGGTCCAAACATTATAATCTGTGGAACATCGTGAAACAATAACATTTCCCACACGATTGACTGCCAGTGGCGTCACCTTGAAAAATATCAAAAGCTATTATAATAATTAACGCAATTAACAAATCCACACCTCTGGCAAACAAACACGCCTAGAGAGTGAATGCTTTTAACGCATGATAAAGTCTATATTTATGCTGTCAGAATACCCATCAAATCTGTCTTAATTTAGAACAATGTGTATGAGTGCTGCTCTCCGTATTGCAGCATAAGAGATTTTAATGTGATAGATGAACTGAAAACGAAAAGCCATGAACTGAATAAGTTTCCAGTCTGATGTTCAACTGGTTTTCGCTAATATTTAACTCATAGACCTATTTTTTGTTTGCAAAGACTATGACAAGATTCTGCTCCTCCTTCAGCTGCTCATTCTCCTCTTTGCGTGTGTTGCATTTATGTAAGTTGTTATACTCTGTCAGAAGCTGGACTTCGACTTCACTGTATGGCTTGATGGATCACACACAGATGAAAGACGACAAGAAGAACACATACTCAATAGAGCGAAATATCCCTAAACACTTGAATCTTTGTTATGATCAGTGATACTGTTGTGGGAATGAGATCAACTGGTTGTACACAGTAATGACCAAAAAAGATGCCCAACTTTGAAAACTGCTATTTATTCAAATAGATTATTATAGATGGGTGTTGTCATGTTGTTTGTGTGAAACAGGAGCTTTTTTTTTTTCAAATCATTCTTGGCATAAGCCTTTCAGTAAATGAGATGGTCCATCGCTTAACCCCACCAACAAACAAATGCCCAAAAAGAAATTTCTCGCAGACACTTTGTTGTTATAACCACTGCCATGACAAAGTCAGGAAGAAATATTTTAGAATTTTTAAAAAAACTTTTTATAAGTTTCTGATCATAATAAAAAATGAGGTTTAACTGGTTTATCAAGATTTCTCCAGACCATGACCGTATCGGAATATTTGCTTTTTAACAGTAACTGCTGCTTATTTGATATATTAATCCGTAATACCATCTATGAAACATTTACAAGGTTTTCGAGACATAAAGGTCTGATCATCACAAATCCTATACAGACAGAAAAAAATATTTTCAGTTCATTGATAAATTCTTGATCACTTTCTCATCTACGTAAATGTCTGCACTATATGAACTGTGAGCATGTCGTGTGTCTTTGGTAAACCAATGTGCAGTGAGAAATTATAAATGAATAAAATTGATACCGTACACAAACATCACACAACAAGTGTAAGGCCTACAGACACCATAAGTGACAAGTATTATTCAGTTATTCCATTATTCCAAGCTTTAGGCCTCAGTGTAGGTTTTGTCACATTCAATAAATGCATTGTTTCTTAAAATTAAGCACTAACAGAACAAAAACATTTCTTACCTTCCTCTTTTTCCACTGATCTGGGTTTTAAGGTAACACAACATCCATTTTTATGAAGCTTATGTCATGTGTAAAACACGGATAATCGCTTTTGCAAATTGGGCAGAAAGCCCTCAGTGGTATGTGCTGCTTTTGTTATTATTTTTATTTTCATATTTTTACTTCAACATTTTTGTCTAATGACTCTATTAACTAGGAAAAAAGAAAGATGTTATTGTCAAATCCAACAATAATATATTCCGCAAAACCATTTAGATCTTGTGACCTTGAAGGCTATTTAAAGCAACACTAGCTCATACAACGAATGTTGCCTTTTCTATTAGCTTAAACTAGTCTGGCCATTATTTTATGCCATCAACAACAAAGTATTTTTAGTCAGTGAACTGCTCTCTGAATATTTGTTATGCCCATTCTCTGTTAACTTTAGAGATGAATGTACAAGTTTGTAATAATAATAGCAGACAAATTAAACCAGCTCTTCTGGCACAAACAACAAGTCCCTTTTTTTCCCTATTCCTGCTTGGTGTGAACTTTATTTTGACAATATGTATTTTTATTGAAACACATAAAGTCTTTAACAAAGAAACAAAAGAAATCAACAGTAAATTAAAATCTTATTTTATTATGCTAGAAAGAAAAATCAAATGGTCAAAACAAGACCATCGCTGTATACTCATTAGAAAACAAATTACGATATAAGAAATGAAAAAGCAAATGTTAGGATATTTGATAAGTTATAAAATGTACTAATTCATTTCATTAAAACAAAATTGTGTAAATATCCTAGCAGATGCTGCAGACACTCAGTAGTGAGACCAGCAGAATGATCAAGCAACCACAGAGTCCTGAAGCTCCGGATGCCATCCGTTTTTCTGGGCTCCATGTATCTGTGAATATGGTTCAGTGCATTGTAAAATTACAAATAATTACAATACAAATAAATATTTAAAAGGAAAATAACCATCAGAACATTGAACAAAAAAAGGATATTAAAGTAAATGTTTACCTGAAGTGAGTTTACCTGAAGACCAGACCAGAGGACCCATGGATATAGAAGAACTGTCATAAAAGTCCACAGACCTGCCCATCCTGTGGTGATGTCCAGAAAGACAATCCTAAAGATTAAAAGTAGATAAAATGATTACCATTATAATTTACATAATCATAATTTTCCCTTTCAAACTTCTAACATACAGAGATTTAAGCTTTCTGGAAAGAACAGTTGCTGTCCACTACATTTTGGTACTAGCGCCCTCTAGTGACATCACGCAAGGGCGGAAATTCCCATTCAAATTGCAATAGTTATTTTCTGAGTGGCGAGACAACACGGTTATGCTGCTTATGTATTTATTACCAAAGCATTTGTGAGTAATATACCTTTACCACGGGGCTGTTGAATGCTTCATTCTGATTAGTCGACGAATGTCTACGGGTGTGCATTATTTTTCAGTTAAACACACACCTATGAAGTAGTTCCAGATCTGTCGACCGAATTTTTCCATATCATTACGCCAAGTTGAACTGAATAAGGTTATAATGTAGCCTACTGTCCACCACTGAATACGGATGTAACACCAGACAAAATGACATTGTCCGAGAAGAAATAACTATTAATATTTATGGACAGCTTGAACATGAACAACGACAGTGTTGTACAGGACTGTTCAGACCAAAAACGAAAGCATATATCAGTCTATCAGCGGTAATGGCAAACTACACGACACAATCAACAGGTTTAAGATAAAATACGAAAAATAACAAAACAGGAAGCGCTCACGTTGCGTTCCAGACAACTGGGATTTGGAACGGGACTCGAATTCGAACATGGGACTAGAAGTCGAACATGGTACCTTAAGATCGAACAGGCCGTCCTAAGGCGTTGGCATTAGCTGTCACGCTTTTTTTTGGGCTAAAGGTCACAGGCTTTCGATTTACTGGATTTGGCAGAGGCGGACCTACCCAATTTAAAAATGTTGACCAATCTAATTGGGTTTACGGAATTCCATCCAATAAAATTACAGAGGGCAAGCAGCTGTTCAGCCAATCACACTGAAGAGGCTGTAAGACCGAACGTGACTGCAGTGAGGCGGGCGCTCATGACGGTTGTGTAGTGAGATGCGAGAAGGCAAACATAACAAAGCTAACAGGTTTTCAAGAAAAAGGATAAATGGTCATATTCAGAGATGCAAACTAGGTATCCTCTGCGAATTCTGCTTTTAAAAATATGTCCTGTCACATAATGTAAGACTTGGACCTGACATGTTAAAAACAAAAGAAAAACTTTATAGCATTTAAATCATAGGATGACTGCAGGCTTGGATTAAGAATTCAGAGGCCCTGGGCACAAGTGTCTTATGGTGGTCGGAAAATAATACGCGTGGGCAGAACGCATATCCAGTAGCCAACTTCACAGCGTTGATCATTGTAGCCAATCACATGCAACTGATGATGGACAGCAGCCAGCTATATTGATGACTCGATACATTATCACAATTTTAATAAACTTATAGCTCATCATGCTCCTGGTCCCTTTTCTGCATCAAGCTTTATTTAGCCTTGATGGAAGCTTAGCCTTTAGCGGCTTTGGTATGGAAACTATTGTTAATATCACATGAACAATATAGCTATTTTAACAAATTTAGCATAAATTAAATTTATAAGAACTTTCTTAAGATAAATTATAGAAAGTTCTTAAGTATATTTTTAAATACAATTCTAAAATATTTTCATCTTAATTTTTTCTAAGATTAAAAGGGCAGGCTTTGTCAGTCATTATACTATAAGAGTCATTTGGCCATTTGTTAAACTTGCACTCGCACCTCGCGACTCACGTTCTTATGTAAGCGTGTAATGTGTTACAATAAACGGCATTAACGAGTATTATTAGTATACTTCTTTAGCCTATATATTACGACATCATAATATTTGTGTGTATTCAAACATTTGCAATGTATGTAAAAGCTGATTATCTAATAATGAAGGCTAAACATTGGTAAAGTAAGGCAGTTACTGATCAATCAAAATTAATCAATATAAAATTCATAATTTGCAAGGAAACACCACCAAATAAATGTAAAAAAACCTCTTACCTTTTAAGATTTAAGACAAAACATCGTGACATCTTCTAACAACTCACAATAAAAAACTGTGAATTCGGCTATATGATCTTTCACACAGCCTCATGGTAAACATGTGCATATTTACAGACGAACTGTATTCATATTTATCTATCCAAACAGTCGATAACAGTGACATGTTTGGTACTCATTTTTTTCATGAGTCTCCTGTCGTAGAGTGCAGCTACTTCCTCCTGCCGCTCACTGTATGAGTGACACGAAGAGAAGGGATCCGACTCGATATTTTTGGATAAAATGTAAGGTTTATCCAAGAAGTCGCTAGATTTGTCGCTATGCACTTCTTCTGAGCAAAAGTCGCTAGAGGGCTCGTAAAAGTGACAGAAGTGATCAAAAGACAGATTTCCTAAGTTAGAAACACTGTTTTATTTGCACACCTCCATGTGTGTGGACCAGAGAAGCGCATAGCAGAATGAATATAGCGGAAACGCTATTATGTGAAATCTTCTTCCCCTTGACTTGGCCCCAAGCACGCAAGGGCCCCTATGGGCCTGTGCCCATAATGCCCATTGAATAATCCTGTTTTATGACTGTGTATATGATGGATTTAATTAAGAATTCAATAGATTGCAGGAGTATTATCACAGGTACTGAAATTATGATTTTCTTTTCAAATGTATTTAAGATTATTTAATCAGTTGTTGGGCAAATGGTCCCTTTAGTTAATAAATATGTTGTAACAGCATTATGTACAATTATTGTTTTTTTCACAAGAGAGTACTGGAACCTTGTTCTCACATCAATCACTGCCTGTGTAGTACCACATTTCATTATTGTAATCTTTATGAGAGCTTTTCTAAGAATTAATATATTACTACGAGATGTGTTCATTCTTTGTTATGATC
This sequence comes from Barbatula barbatula, assembly GCF_947034865.1. Classification (NCBI taxonomy): domain Eukaryota; kingdom Metazoa; phylum Chordata; class Actinopteri; order Cypriniformes; family Nemacheilidae; genus Barbatula; species Barbatula barbatula. The sequence goes on along the minus strand of NC_136779.1, from coordinate 1,092,508 downwards.
AGTCACATTATCCTGGAGCATACTTTATAGGTCTGTGTGAGTGAACAGTAATAAATGTTTTTAATGGATATATGTATTGTCACAATGTGCTTATCAAAACTCATTGTGTGGATGATTAAAGGTGATAAAAGCCCTTCATCTTTCCTGGCTTTGGAGAATTAGCATTACATCATTTATGTGAATTATTTGTAAACTTACAGTTGAGCAGTGATTGTTGGACATAAGACACAGATGAACAGAACAGTGCAGGTAAACTTTAGTGGAGTTTGAGCTGAAGATAAACATCCTGAAGGAGAAACGGCTGGATGTTGAGACACCGTTCTGAAGAAGCTCCACTGTGTTGTCTTGTGGATTTGGACACCTGAAGATAAAGATGATGATTTATTTCACTCTTTCACTCTTTAAACATGTTAAGAAGCTCAAACTGATGTTTGTGTCTTACTCTCCAGTGATGAGATCCCAGCTCAGACTGTTCTCTGGATCATTCACAGGTGTCGCCCAACATCTGTCAATCACTGTGACAAACTGACGGCTGTCAACCCCGTCAACACCAACCTCAACAAAAATCTGCTGATCGAGTTCTGCATCCACACGACCAGTGAAGGGCTGAGAGAACTCAGAATCCTGATATGGAACCATTCGCACCTGATACCTCCCTTCACCAGCGGGAAGATCCTTGTTCACACGGCTGATAAAATAAACAATAGATGATTTCAGTTTCTACGGATGTAGTTCAATGTATCATTCTTGCATATAGATATGTATTAATATTTAGTTCAAATTGAGTCTCACGTCTCCAGTGGGTTGATATCTATCATAGAAAGTGTTTGTGTTTGGGGGTAAATGCAGCTGAAATTTAGCTTCAGTATTTTCTCTCTGCTGATGAGACCTGCGGGTGACTCTGGTGTCCCCAAAATAAAGTTCTCATAGATGACATGAGTGCCGTTGGCCTGTGGGCAACATGCTAATTTAATATTTAGTTTAAAAGTCAGATATATTGATTGAACCAATTGTTCAATGTGATTGTATGTTAATAATATTGAGTCTTACCACAAGATTGGTTCCACAGATCTGATCGTTGTTATCAAAGTGAAACTGCACTCTTCCGTTCTGGACGGTTCCTCTGCAGCTGGGGTCATTGAGATGAAGAACATGAGCTGAGAAACCAGCTTCAAACAGCTGACAGCGAGATAGAGACAGAGATCCTGAACTACTCTCACAGGTTTGAGAGAAATCTAAAAAAAAGATTGTCAACATTAGGAATCAACTGTCTCATCAGTTTTATTATCATATTCATTTGTATTTTGTTAAAATTGATTCAAACCGAAAGAGTCGGGTCTGTGTTGGTCCTCATTGCAGAAACAGTCGTAAACACCATTTCTTTCTCCACACCATTCATGTTCAGTACAGTTTAGCTCAGAACAAAGCACATTTTCAACTAAGAGGAAGACAGAGATTGATGAAATATGTGCATTTACATAACAGACACCAAATAAAAAAATTACGCTTTGGTCCGCCGATCTGTAAAATATTATGACTGTTCACTGGCCTGACTCAAAAGATTTTTGTACTGTAAATAAAAAGTTTTTTTTTTTCAGAGTGTATTCATCTATCTTTTTTTTATGTGAGAACGTGGCAACTATCAAAAGTGACAGTTACCGCACATGCTATTCATTATCAACTCACCATAGCAGTCACGGCTTCCATTTCTAACTGTACACTCCATATTCGGTGGGCAAGAGGATGAAGAACAACGCAGATCATTTGGGGCAAAACATTCACAGTGTTGGGAACATTCTGAATTCCAGAACTGTTCACCAATCTAAAAGAAAACAGATATGGTTGAACTTTTCAGGTTTCTGGAACCAAACCAAAGCATGTTTACTACTGAGTGCCATGATGTGGCAAAAAGAAGTGGTACGTACATACAGTAGTCAACTAACAAATATCTACCAAGAACAATTGTGAGACTATTACTGTATTTGCAATACAATAAAAAAAGTAATGTTTTAACCCCTTACATCATAGTAGAACCCGTCATACAAGCATCCGCATTGCTCCACAGGCACACAGTTTTCTCCACTCCTCACAAATCCATTATTACAGAAACATCCCTCAGAGCATGTGTGTTCACAACTAGCGTCAATGCTGCTGGCACATGTATGACCACAGTCTGTACCACACAACCCATAGGTACTATTATCTGGACATATCGTGGCTGTCGATGGAACAAAAATGTTTTATGGTGAAACATGTAATTCAAGGTTTAAAATATGACAGAAAGAAGCATTCCTTAAATGAGCAAAACATTAAGTCTGTAGTTTAACTAGACATTTTCCTTAGCAATGCTCACTTCCAGTCACTTACCACACGATGCCCTTTCTCTCCAGGGGAAGACAACAGCATTGGCAGATTGACAGGCCCTCACATAGGATTGGGTAGAATGACACAATACATCATGAAGGTTTCCAGATAGGCAAACATCAAGTGAACAGTCAGTAAAGTACGCTTGTGGATCTACGAAAGCGTGACAGAAGCTAAAGGGGCCCTGATTGTCTCTGATGATCTCACACATGGCATGAGCAATGGTCTGATCTTGGCACAAAGGACAGTTGTCTCCACACCCGTCACTGCATGGCATTTCGTCCTCAACCTTCCATTCTGCCCCAAACTGGTCTACTGAAGGAGCCAAAGAACCTGAAGGAGTCATGAAGTCATCCTCTGTAAGACCGTTAAAGTTGCCACAAAGTCCACACGTAATTCCTCGGTAGTCTGCTGGTACAATGATGTTCACCATCCAGAAGCCATAAGTCACACTCAAACCGAAGTCAGTTGAAACAAGAGTGTTTGATCCGGTGGAGTACACAGATACCCGGCCAGAATCAAGTAGGATGGGAAGGTTTCTGACCTCTCCATCAACCTAAATAGAAAAAGAAACTGCTGTATTATACTAAGCCAACAAAACTGTCCTTTTCCAGACACATGATCCAACAATTTGGCTATGCTTTTCATGTTATAGCACCAAGAGTGTTCAACCTGGTTAAATAAGCACAAGTTTTGTCAAAATTACTTATTGCATTTAAGAGTTCAAGTAATTCACTAAAAGGGGTGACAGGTAGTGAGTTTTGCCTGCCCTCACTATGCTTAACATACATAACATGTTTCAAATTTTTATTTGCGTATATTGGGAATCCAGATAATGTTCTTTAGTCCTCTGGTTCAGTTGGTCAAATGGTTTAGGACAAGTTGGCAAAAATAGTGTGCGTACACCAATTGAAATTCAATTCTGCAAGTGTTGTGGAATGTCATTCGGAATCAATATTAGATTGTCATGGTCTCATAAAAAGGCAAGAAAATTATGAGTCATATTTGTTTACCTGAACAGAAGAATATCCATTTAGGTCCTGTGACATGTGGACAAGATGTCCCGAGACATTGACAAAAACCTCAACGGTAATGGACACTGGGAGTCCTTGCCAAGCCTCATTTCTTGCATCCACCTGGAAATGTGGTAGACCACGAGTGTCATTACATACTGTGGCCAGCACATATCTGCATGTGCCTTGGAAATCAAAGTAGGTCCCATCAAAAGAGATATAATGTGGGTCTCCTGAAGCAGAACAACTAGCATGTGGACTGGGATGGCAGCCATACTCTCCCTCCACCACACTGCAAAGTTCCTGTTCACTGCAAGATGATGGTGTGCAATGAACATTTCCAGTAATCCCATCACAAACACACAGAGACTGGCACTCCTCATCATGCCAGAACTGCTCTCTAGGCTGTCGATAACGTCCTGCGTAGTGACAACCACAACCCATGGGCGGCACACAGTGATCTCCATTCAAAACAAGCCCATCATTACACTGGCATCCATCCTGGCACTGCAGGGTGCACTGAAAGGGAAATGAGAGACTAGGGCAGGATGCAGGACAGGATGTGCCACACAGTTCGTAATGGGCATTCGGTGGGCAGGTGGGTTCTGGAATGACAAAGCACAATGACAAGCAGGACAGTGAGCAAAATTATCAGAACTTTGCAGCCCAATTCAAAAGAAATGAAGAGGGTTCAGTTTCAGTCTGCAAATCACATACAGTAGGTTATAAGATACTAACCACAGTGGGTAATGTTTCTCCACTCTCCAACTGCAATGCCATTCTGTTGGCAGAGCAGAGTGTATCCCCGCAGGGCCTCACAGAGAGCCTCTCTGGCTCCGCTGGTCTGCTCCAGCATCTGAATGCAATCTTGGATTCGTTGCATAGGGTCTAGTGTTCTGCTGCACTCAGCAAATGGTCCAGCGGGCATGGACATTATGCTGCATTGCTCACCGAACTGGCTGTTCTGATAATGTCCTGATTCCCAGAGGTCAGCTGGATCCTCACAGTGGGCTGATAGGGACCCATCACGCCAACTGTCTGCAAATGTTTGGGGGTCACCCAGCAGTTCACCATCTGGACCTATAAACTCATCATAAATATCTCCATTCAAGTTCCCACATAGACCTCCAAGTGTACCATTGTATGTGTTCGGCACTGTGATCCTGACAATGTGTGGCCAGTCAGCTCTAATGGTCACCCCGAAATTTGTTTCCAGAACAAAACCCATGACACCACTGTGATAGATGCTGATCTGACTGGATCCAACATTGATGGGCAAACCAACCATCTGTCCATCCACCTGTTCATGGGAATGAAATGGTTAATTTAATTTTAAAGTTGCCTTTTTTTAGCAAATGAATCCTTATGAGAAAGTTTTTTGGCTAACCTGCACATTGCTACCTTCCCCCATTTCTATGGAGACATGAGTCCCTTCTGCCTCAAACTTCAGGAATCTAGCAAAACCTTGAAGGCCTCGTGGTACTTTCTCCACTGTCAAAATAAAGGATGGTAATTGGGATGGTCCCATGACCCTTGCAAGGGTCAGTCCACAAGCTCCTGGATATCTGAAAGTTTGTCCATCAAAGGTATGATAGAATCCTAGGCCTTCAACTGAACAGGAAGCATAGCTGGTGGGTCTGCAGCCCCTCACACCGTGATGAACTTCACACACCTCTGCTGAACTACACTGGTGCTGATGGCAGATCATTGTCCTGCTGCTGCAAACACACTGTCTCCCACAGTCCTCATCCAACACTACTGACTGTCCCTCAGCATAATAGAATCCCTCAAAGGTGCAACCACAGTCTGCTTCAGGAACACATGTCCCAGCACTGAGAATGTACCCAGCATCACAGATACAGCTCTCTTGATTGGGCAAGGGACAGTTCATGGGGGCAGAGGGATCCGTGCAGGTTGCAGGACAGCTTGTTCCTTGAGGCTCAAAATGGCTGTGCTCATGACATTGAATCTCTGAAAATGTATGATGCAAATAAGAACATTCAAAAATTACAGATCTTTCATCTTATACAGTCATGGCCAAAATTGTTGGAACCCCTGAAATTTTTCCAGAAAATCAAGTATTTCTCACAGAAAACTATTGCATTAACACATTTTAAAGCAAATTTGACATAATGTACCACAATACTCCAAAAATGACATGGACAGAATAGTTGGCACCCTTTGAAAACTGTGGATAAATAAGATTGTTTCATGCATGTGATGCTCCTTTAAACTCACCTGGGGCAAGTAACAGGTGTGGGCAATATAAAAACCACACCTGAAAGCAGATAAAAAGAAGAGAAGTTGACTTATTCTTTGCATTGTGTGTGCCACACTAAGCATGGACAACAGAAAGAGGAGAAGAGAACTGTCTGAGGACTTGAGAACCAAAATTGTGGCCAAATATCAACAATCTCAAGGTTACAAGTCCATTTCCACCGATCTAGATGTTCCTTTGTCCACTGTGCGCAACATTATCAAGACGTTTGCAACCCATGGCACTGTAGCTAATCTCCCTGGACGAGGACGGAATAGAAAAATTGATAAAAGGTTGCAACGCAGGATAGTCCGGATGGTGGATAAGCAGCCCCAAACAAGTTCCAAAGAAATTCAAGCTGTCCTGCAGGCTCAGGGTGCATCAGTGTCAGCGCAAACTATCCGTTGACATTTAAATGAAATGAAACGCTATGGCAGGAGACCCAGGAGAACCCCACTGCTGACACGGAGACATAAGACTACAGTTTGCCAAAATGTACTTGAGTAAGCCAAAATCCTTCTGGGAAAACATCTTGTGGACAGATGAGACCAAAATAGAGCTTTTTGGTAAAGCATGTCATTCTACTGTTTACCGAAAACGGAATGAGGCCTACAAAGAAAAGAACACAGTACCTACAGTCAAATATGGTGGAGGTTCAAAGATGTTTTGGGGTTGTTTTGCTGCCTCTGGCACTGACTGTGTGCAAGGCATAATGAAATCTGAGGATTACCAAAGGAGTTTGGGTCGCAATGTAGGGCCCAGTGTCGAAAGCTGGGTTTGCGTCCGAGATCGTGGGTCTTCCAGCAGGACAATGACCTCAAACATACTTCAAAAAGCACCCAGAAATGGATGGCAACAAAGCGCGGGAGAGTTCTGAAGTGGCCAGCAATGAGTCCAGATCTAAATCCCATTGAACACCTGTGGCGAGATCTTAAAATTGCTGTTGGGAAAATGCGCCCTTCCAATATGAGAGACCTGGAGCAGTTTGCAAAGGAAGAGTGGTCCAAAATTCCGGGTGAGAGGTGTAAGAAGTTTATTGATTGTTATAGGAAGCGATTGATTTCAGTTATTTTTTCCAAAGGGTGTTCAACCAAATATTAATTCAAGGGTGCCAATCATTTTGTCCAGGTCATTTTGGGAGTTTTTTGTAACATTGTCAAATAAGCTTTTTTCCCTCCTTGTTTTCGTTTTCTTCCAATACACACAAAGGGAATAAACATGTGTATAGCAAAACATGTGTTAATGCAATACTTTTCTGTGAGAAAAACTTGATTTTCAGAACATATTTAAGGGGTGCCAACAATTTTGGTCATGACTGTATATGGCTTGAAATACTGTAGTTTGGTGCAAAATGACATTATAAAAATTGCAGGGGTCTTACCACAGAATCCCTGCTGTCTCCACTGGCCAAGTTGTACTCCCTGCTGTTGGCATTGAGCAGCATACACATTGAGAGCCTGGCACAGAATGGGTTGGTACCCTCCTCCTAAGCAAAGATCGTACATACAGCTCTCTGTGTATGTCTGAGTTGAAAACACAGAGTGACAGGCAGCAAAGGGGCCAAACACATCTCCTAGGATCCCACAGTGGTTTGTATCACCGTAAACACTCATTTCGTCATTGCTGCAACCAGCACAAGCCAGACCCGTGCACCTGACATTATGACATTCTGGGTCTGTGTCCCCCTCTACCTTCCAAGAGTTGGCAAAGTCCACATCTGAGCTCAGTATCTCCCCAGAAGGGGAACGGAAATCATCGTCAGGATGCAGGTTAAAATTCCCACACAGACCACATGTGGAATTCTGGTATTCATAAGGTACAGAGATGGTGACCCAGCTGTATGCATCATATGTAACTACCAGACCAAAGTCTGTGCTGATGGCCAAGGTAAAACCTGACTGATAGACCTGGATGGAGCCATTGCGCAGACTGAAAGGTGTTGCTGTAAGGGTCCCATTAACCTAGAAAATGTCATGAAAGATTTCAAAAATCTGAAAACAATACCAAATTCAAGTCAGGATTCCAGCAAACATTGATACGAACCTTTGCCTCATAATAGTGATCTTTAATCAGTTCAATTTCTTCATCATACACAACCACTCTGACCATCCTAGTCCACGACACATGTGTACTACCACGGTGGTCATTTTTGCCCTCAATGCGATAGTAAGGCAAATCATTTCCACAAGCCTAAACAATGATACAAGATTAGAATTACTTGAAAACTGTCAAATGAATCATATATTTCTCATTATACATATAATGCCAAATTAATAGCTGGTAAAAACTAACCTCTGATAGAACGTAGGTACAAGTTCCTTGAAAGTGAAAAACTTGGTTGTCAAAGGTGTAGTAGTGAGGATCTCCGGAGACAGTGCAAGTTTGCCTTTGAATGTTCTGACAAGAGTATTGGAAAGCGTCTCTACGGCATGCTTGGGAATAAGTGCAGGGCTCAAGGCTGCACTGGAGACCACTACTGGTACATGTGCATTTCTCCTGACAGGTGGAATCACTCCAGAAAGAATTTCCCAGCTGCACTGCTAAACCTAAAACAATTTATAATTGGTATGTATATATACTGTATAAAATAATTTACTGAAAGACCTCACATTTATTCTACAGACATGGTACAAAGAATACGTAGATCATTAATATATAGCTTCTTTACAAAAATCACTGGAAATAAATTTACCATTAAACTGACAACCCCGTGATCCATGATCTGTTCTGAAGGCCCATCTGCCTGTTACATTGACATTGCTGCTGTATGTTAAGCTTGTGAAGTCATTCAAAAGTGATCCGGTAATTGAAAAATGATGGCTCGAGTCGATGGTGTCATAGCCGGCCTAATGTTTAAATATTCAGATGTCTATTTAGTCAGTTAGCGACAGATAATACAATCTATCGTTATTTTTTCAGTGTGTACCTGAACATATCGCTGAGATGGAGCAATAGTACCATAGTTCATTATTACAAATGAGAGAAGGCCATCTGAAATCAAAACCACTTGGAAAGATGTTTCCTGCAAGAATATAACAAACATTTGTATTGAATATTTTAATAGGTTTGATATGCAAATGTTTTTTTATGGACAGCAGGGAAGTGAGTTTCTTACTGTTCCCGAATATGGATAATATGCCACTCTGTCCCATGTCGCCACAAAGACCCATGAAGCAGAAAAGCTCAGGTCAGGGAAGTACTGGTTGATGTCTTGTGTAGCCTGTGTCAGGACATCGCCAGAGGTGTACTGCTGATATGAGACAACACCATTCCCGCGGTTATCAAGATCAGTCCAGAATGGAGCGATGATGTCTTTACCACCATAAGCTGGGAATGGGTATGGAGAGTAGCTGCCCCATGACCCATCAAACGTCAAGTGTCCATTGTTGTTCACCTGATAACAAAAATAATGTCAGAATCCTTTAAAACTATGTTGTCTTATATTTGATACATATTAAGGGTTGAAATATTTTGGTAGAGTCAAAAGATAATTCAAAATAAGTTTTCAATAGCGTTAAAATATTGACGATGCATTATTCTATGCAAACATTTACAGCAGTGGTTTATTCGTATGTTCTTTTTAAATCACACTTAAGTATTATTTACTGTACTTTTTATGTTGGCATTCTAGCTCAGTGATGATATTTCATTTTTTTCAAATAAAAAGTTATAGTCTCAAAATAATCAACTCAAATGAATGTACTAATGAGCATATTTGTTATATCATTGCGTCCCATTTAAAGTAGAGTAGGCACCTGTCACACTCATTTTTAAACAACCCCCTTGTTTCTGTTGTCAGGAATTAAAAAACACACATACACACACAAATTAATTCACATACAATTCATTAATGCAACATGTTAACCGGCATTTCCACGGATTTAAGATTGAAACCAGCGTACAAATGTTTCCACGAACAAAAAAGGATTCACTAAAACTTTCTAACAAATTTGTTTCTAAATTTAAGAAAAAATATAGGAACAGCTGAAAGCACGCGTACGCAAAATCACACTCTGACCACTCATTAATAATCTAAACTCGAAGATCTGGCGAGAGTCAGCGTCACATGGGGTTGTGTGGAGTAGCTTTCACTTAAGTGCGGTAAAGGAAAGGTTAGGCCCTGATATGGAGATGGTCTGGGCATGTTTTATTCAAATACCAAACTCGTGCATGCGGCTGCTGGTAAGAATACTCCAAATTCTTTATTAGGACGAGAGTAAGAATTGATGTGGAACGCACGTGTTGTGAATTAGGTGGAAAGTTTTCGTAAAAAGTTCAAATGTGCATATAAATACAAACAATCTACGTTATTATAAGTGAATGAGACCTAATGTTTGTGTCATCTTGAATAACATTTTTATGTGTTATTTTTAACAGAACTAAATCTAAAAGTAACACAAAACACGTTGTCCCAAGAAAAAAAACGCAGTTAAGGGCAACACATTAATGTATTAACAAAATGTCTTGCTTTTAACACAACTTTTCTTTGCGTGTATGTGCATTTTTTTCATTTGTAAATCGATTTGAATAGCCAGGAGATTGAATTTCATTTGTGAATCGATAGTTACCCCACCACCACATAATACACACTAAAACTGTTGTGTTAAAAACAACAACAACATTTTGTGTTCAGTAAGGACAACACACAAATGTATATATTAACACATCATTTTAAAGAGTACTTATTATTGATCTCTAAACTTGATGTTACACAGTCAAAACCGAAACATGATTCTCTTTTAAAAGCCCGACTTACATTTATTTGGGTGTAGGTTTGTCCAAAAAATAAGAAAGGTTGCTGGAGGTAGATGACTTCAGAACTTCCATCATCACTGCGTCCATTCTCCATATCTCCAGTTCCAAACGGATAAAATGGGCCTGTGACTGAAATATAAAATCTCATATTATATATTAGCAAAGACGAGATATCAGACATTATTAGACCTTAGATAATAGATATGAACAAGATGCCACAAATCCATTGCTACAGTATGAATAGGACATAATACAGCACTATTTAAAGTCCCACCTACAATAAAGACTGATGATTTTCTTGAGCAATGGTTCTCAAATCTAGTCTTCAGGTTCCTCCAAAATGTTAAAAATCTCTTCTTTTATAAAACACCTGAATCAATTAATCTGCCTTCTACCAGCAACCTGGAGAAGGTTAACACACTGACATGATGAGTTTTATAAAAAAAGATATTTAAAATATTCTGTGGGGGGCCCGAGGACTGGATTTAGGAATCACTGCTACCAAGGAAGGACTGTGTATAGTGTTCCAAGGTACTTTCCAGTCTTATCGCATCTGTTGAAGTCAATTATTAGGTTTACCTATCAACAATTGTTGTTCTATCTCTAATATATGGTAATAATATGTTGTTTGATTGTGATCTTGGCAAGTGAACGTCTGTCTCCCCCATTCAAGTACAAAGAACTTAGACTCAGATGACTGAATTGCTGCATGGGAAGGTATTGCAAACATGGCAGCCAGTTCAATGTCCCTAGGGACTCTGAGATTATACATACCATACGTTTTGAAAGAGTGTCAATAGGTTTTGGTTAAAATAAAATGAAATAAAACATATTTTTAAAACATTAAAATACAGCAAGAGCGATTCAAAAGCATATGGAGCAGTCTTGAATCACACTCGGGGTACTTTAATGTAATACACAGACAGATTTGAGCAACACCGCATTAAATTAAACGCGTCTGTTCCTTAAGACGTTGATTAGCTTGTTCAAGTGTGTTTGAACAGACTTGGGACTAAACTCAACAGGAAAATGGATCTCGCAGGCCAGAGTTGAGATGCTCTGCTCTAGGCTGTACCAGTACCAGAAAACACTACATACCAGTACCAGTTGTGATCACAGTGGTTTCTGTGGTTGAGGTTGTCTCTGTCCTGATAGTACTGAACCTTCTTTCATCTAAAAGATGAAAAATAATAATATATAAAGAACAAACAAGTATATATGTTTGAAGTGCTTAATGAGTAAATTCTCTACCTGCACAGTAAGCAGCACACTCCATTGGTCTGACAAACTCATAAACATAATAATCTCCTGGACAGGCTTTGACCCGTATGGGATGAGATTCAGAACCACAGCAGCCGTTCCATGAAGACATACAGACGTGTCGTCTGACCACTCCATCTCCCAGCTGTGGATGAGGATCTCTGAGATACAGTGGATTATATGTGCCACACATCCCTTGACTCACACATGATTCTGACACCTGAGTGCTCTGACCATTGATGAAGAGTCTGTACCAGCCATTCCACTCCACATTATAATCACACATGCTGTAGTAGCTGTAGTAATTGTAATTGTAATTATCAGTGGATCTCCAGGGTTCATCCAGACTGGTGTAGCTGTCACAGGGGTCAATACTTGGAGTGCTGAAAGGAACTATAATAAGAGAAAAAAAAAGATTTTGCATATTACAATTATTCGAGTCTGCACAGGAAGATGTCAAATAAAAATAAAATGTAATTCATGACAAACATACAAAGTGTATCATTGATTGTAGCAGATTGAAAGTACCTGCACAATATGAAGGGAGTGGGATCGCTAGATCTGGTCTGGTCAGTTTGTAGACATAATAATCTCCAGGACAAGCTTTGACTTGGATTGGGTTGGATGTGTAATGACTGCACTGTCCATTATAAGTGCCGTAGACTTCACGAGTAACAACTCCATCTTCTACTCCAGGATGAGATCCACCAAGATACAGAGAACTGAAACCTCCACATGACATGTAACTAACACACCAGTCAGGCATCTGAGCACTTGATCCATTGATGAGGAGTCTATACCAGCCGTCCCATTTCACACGAGTGTCATCATGTTCAGTTATATATCCATACCAATACATGTAGTTGAGTGTGCTCCTCCAGTATTCATCCAGTACCTTGTAGTTTGAGCACGGATCACCTGAGATTAAAATAATGTAATGCAATTATAAGAGTGTTTTTAAATAATTGTGCTAATCATTTACGCAATATACACTGACAATAAAAGTGAAATATATGTCGGTCTATATCTACATTACACTCTTCGGTCATTTAGAGCAAGTAACGTAACCCATTTATTTATTATACAACGTAATCACAGCATACAGAACAGTCACGGCTGTTTTTTTAAACGTACAAATAATCCAAGAGTACCAAGGTCAAATGATGGATTTTTATGATCACTATCTGCAGCAAATCTTCATATCTACTAAGTTTACAGGTCAAACACAGGTTTAAATTATGGCCATATTAAATGATGCATCAACTTTAATTATAAAGTGTAATTTGTATCTTGTGACCAACTGCGTCTTTACGCCAGTTTTAAATGTGAAGTGTTATTGGCCCTCGTGAACCATTGTGTCTTGATTTATGCCTGAAGAGATTTGATCTGAGTTCTTCTGATCTGAAGCCAAAGTTTTATGGCTTCAGATTAAAAGGTCGGCAACACAAGTTGTTTTGTAATATTTGTATACTGTTAGACTAAATACATGAAGTTTTTTATGTTTAGGTTAAGGGTGGGGTTAGTGGCTTCAAAATACTCCAAAATAACTATTGATACTTTTACAAAAACAAAGAATTAAATCTAAAACAATGGAATACCCTGTACATCAAAACACGCTACAGTAGGTCGTCATAAGCAGACCAATGTTTAACAATATCTCAAGTGCTATATGGTGCTCATAAACAACATAGAGTATATGGTATTATCGAAGTTATCAAATATCAATGGCTTTTTACTTATAAATGCAAATGTAAGCCTAACATGCACAACACTAATGTAGAATGTTGCATAATAAATGTAATGTTTTCATGAATTAAAGAATTTATAGAAGGTCGATTTCTTCCTTGAGATATTGTTAAACATTAAGATCCACTATTCTCCCAAATTATAGACGTGAATAGAACACTTCTTAATGGTGGTCCAGCAGCACATCTGATTTCATAAAAAACATTTAAACATACATATTGAAATCTTAAAGATATTAATTTAACATTTGGTTTTGGTTAAAAATGTTCTGTTTGTGGACTGTTATAAAAATGAAACTAGTTATTTTGGACCAACAATGCTTATGTTTTCTGCAGTGGTCTATAGAATATGGGAACTTACTCGGGATGACGTTGGATCCAGTAATGAAAGCTGGAGTTGTTAGGAAATCTGTCTGTGATAAAGTGTTGACATCTGAAAGAAATAGCAGAAAACGGGAGTAAGGGGCCTGTGTTATGTTACAGTTCAAGTTTTGCTCCACTCTGTAGTTTTATTCCACCCTAATTGTCTTAATATGTCTCTTGTTATTCTGATAGTCCAAGTTTAAAGCCTTTGTGTTGCCACTGGTTTTTGTTGACCATTATTTGTGTCGTTGTGCTGTTACAATAGTGCTACATTTGTCAAGTCCAGTTCAGTCATATTTACACTGGGCTTGACTTGCCTCTCGGTGGATTATTTGAAGGGAGACTGAATTAATTTAAAAACAATTGTAAGATTAAGTTAGAAATTATGAAAAGCTGTACCTGTGCAGTATCCTGAACAGGCGTTGTCTATTGGATTTACAAGTTCATAGACATAATAATTTCCAGGACAGGCTTTTACTCGGATGGGTTTTGACTTGTAATCACAGCAGCCACCCCAAAGGTCCCCTGCACAGACCTCCCGGGTCACCACCCCATCTTCTATCTGAGGGTGAGGACCATTGAGTGACAGACCCCTCTCTGCATTACAGCTGTATGGATGAACACAGGTCTCTGACATCTGGATGTTCATCCCATAATGATAAAGTCTGTACCAGCCACTCCAGGAGAAGGATTCATCACAAATGTTCAATCCACTTTCAGTTGTTGCTCTCCAGGGACGATCCAGAGACTCATAGTTGTAACAGGGATCATCACTGATGCTGCTGAAAGAAACTGACAGGGAGAAAAGAGATGTTTCATTCATGTTTCATTCAATTATTGTTTATTAAAAACCGTTCTGATCTTTGACTTCAACCTGACTTACTCTAGTACTTCATTGCTTACATATTCATGGATTTAAAGTATAATATATCTGAAGCACAATGAAGTTGTACTTTAGTGCTCTAAAACAATTACAGTATATTGTAACCAGTAGTATCAAGCAGACATTTCCGTTTCTTATTAAATTCCATTAAAAAACAACAAAACAAAACTTCCTTCATTGTGACTGTGAACAATTTACCTACATTGAAGCTGAAAAAAGGAAAATCTTGGTTTAGACAAGTTTTGAGTAACTATCAGTTGCAGATTGTGATACGCAACATGATTGTTAGAGCCAGTTAGGACCATACATCATAAATCCATTAGGACTTGTCAAATACATTTTATTATGAAATAATATCCTTAAATAGGCAATGTACTCGTATTACTCCTTTAAAAGATCTTCAAAAGAAAATATCAGTAGCATTTGATCTTCACCTGCACAGTATGAAGGCTTGTAGATCGACACGTCTGGTGTCTTGAGTTCATAGACATAATAATCTCCCGGACAGGCTTTGACTTGGATGGGGTTTGATCTGTAGTTGCCACACTGGTTGTGGTACCACCACCACAAATAATTTCCCATAACATCACGGGTCACCACTCCATCTTCAAGTCGTGGATGAGAACCACTGAGATACAGTCCAGTTTCACCCCCACATCCCATATTGCTCACACACCACTCAGACATCTGAGCACTTTCTCCATTCAGATACAGCCGATACCAGCCGTTCCACTCAACAACACTGTCATTATGTCCATAGTCCTGGTATGAGTTCAGGTGTATGTCTCTCCAGTAGTCATCAATGATGTTATAATCAGAGCACGGGTCAGAGCTGGTAGTTGTAGGTACTGAGAGAGAAAAAATGAATGTATTTACGAACACAATACAAACCAACAGTAACAGCTCACGCAAAACAGTTTCGCCCCAGATTTTGTCACAATAAATAAGGCAGCACATACCAGTTACAGTTTCTGGGGTTGAGGTTTGAGTAGTGTCACTGTTTCCATCATCTGAGGGGGAAAATGGATGAATATAAAGTCAACAAAGATCAATTTTCCACTTATGTACGCAACAAGAACAAGTAAATGTATTTACCTGCACAGTATGCCAAATAGCAGTAAGTTGGACTCACAAACTCATAAACAAAATAATCTCCTGGACAGGCTTTGACTCGTATGGGATTGGACTGGAAAAGGCAGCAGTCATTGTTCCAGTGACCACACACGTCTCTGGTGACCACTCCATCCTCAACACTTGGATGTCCACCGTTCAGCCACAGTGGTGCGTGAGTACCACAGCTGTACTGAGCAACACACGTGTCTGGCATCTGAACGCTCTGACCCAGAACGAAGAGACGATACCAACCCTGCCAATTCCCATTCACGTCACACATTAAACTAGAGGAATGCTGATTACTGGTGGCTCTCCAGACATCATCCAGATCATGGTAGTTGAAGCAAGGATCCACTTCTGTTTTAAAAGCATTCGAAAAATTCTAATTTAATACATAATAATGTATAGAATAATTTATTAAATACTTTTGCACATTTTTTTTGTGGTGTACACGATACATGGACAAATTAAAAAGAACCTACACGTGTCTCGAACAACTCATATCTCATTGTCTCATCTGTCCAAAGGACATTCACACAGAAGCATTGTGATCTAGTCAATATGTATTTTAGCAAGTGGAAGGTTTGATTTGATATGTTTTTGTCAACACTGGAGTCTTATTCCATTAACCCCACTGTTCACACACTGATATACATTTATCTAGGAGTTCATCTTGTTTTTTGCATTTTCCTTGGCTTTTTGTTTACTACTCATGCCATTATTATATTTAATCGGAGATTGATTTTCTTCTTGCAGTGGTCTTCAGGAAGGCTGGCTAGAGTTCCAACATTTCAACATTTTAACTATTACTGTAGTCACAGGAGAATCAAGCTTCTATGAGATGGTCTTACATACTTTATCTTTAAACATGCTGGTCAAAAGTGGACAGTAAACGGGTATGTGCCTTTTTCGTCCACTTAATACCAGGCATTTACAGGGTCTTATAAAGACTACAGGGAACCCCAGCAGGGGGGCAGAGGAGCCACATGCGGCTGGAGCCATGGGTTGTCGACGCCTGCGCTAATGTGTTCCCTTAAAGGTTCAATTCAACCAAAAATGTAAGTTCTGTTTTGCATTGCAACTAAGTTCTTAAGTTACTCTTTACATAAAATGAAATTTAAGGGACCAATACAGCTCCCTAAGTTTCAAAAGTGTTGACTGATATCATGTTTATTGAATAGCTAAGTAGGATATAAATAAATATTTGATATGCTTTTTGGAGTTTTAAAGTCCTATGCAGTGAACCAAAAGTTGCGATTTGTTTTGACTTCCATTTGAGTGAATCAAAAAAATTGTGGCCGTGGCTTGTGTTTTTCAACGCAAATTGATTGGATCTATGAGCCGTTTAATTTACGTTATCAGAGATGGATAGTCACATGAGGGCTGAAGTAGGCCTACATTTTTAGATTTTAACTGAACTGATGAGGGCACATACACTTTACAAGACAATGACCACACTATTTACAATAAACACGGCAATATACTGTATCATGAAAAGATATGGGGAACTATTCCTTGAATAAAATCACGTCTCATAAAGGAAACAGGACCATACTTTACCGGTGGTTGTGATGGGCGGAGTAATGGCTTCTGTGGGCGGAGTCTCTGCTGTCTGTATTGTTGGAGCCATTGTGGTGAAGTTTGTGACTTTTGTGATCAAAAACATGTTTATCAATGTCAATTATGCTTCATGTTTACATGTTTAAAGCTTACAACTTTGGCTGCCTACAGCCAATCACATTTCAGCTGTGAATAACATTAAATCTGAATGGAAAACCTTTAAAAAATGTTTACAAAATTACAGCCCACATGTGGACGCTATAATAAGCATTCGCACATTTTAGCTAGAAATGCAAAGCTTGCCTTGCGATAATATTAAACATGCTTTAAGCATTAAGAAATGTGTATTTCATTTTAACTTGAAGGTGCTAAAAATGTTGACGAAAGATCATCAGTTTTACTAGCTGACAAACTGTTTGCAAGTGAATGTTGAGAATAATCATATGTCATTGTCTTATCTGTCCAAAGGACATTCACACAGAAGCATTGTGATCTAGTCAATTTGTATTTTAGCAAGTGGAAGGTTTGATTCTTATTCCATTAACCCCACTGTTGTTCAGAAAGCAACATGATCACACACTGATAAACATATATCTAGGAGTTCATCTTATTTTTTGCATTTTCCTTGGCTTTTTGTTTACTACTCATGCTCTTATTATTTTTAATTGGAATGTTGAGAATATTCAGTCTTACTAAGACTGCATGTCTGGATGTAGTCACTACAGCAGTCCCCTAATATGACGCATATCTCATCACAAAAACATCCACGATTACAGCTGTTATCCTGTCCAGGACAGCAGAGTGCTGTGGGCTGAGCACATGATCCTAAAAGACAAACAAATTCAGACACATACAGAGAGTAGAGATCATTCACCCCAAAATAAAAAGTCTGTCATCTTTATCTCACAATAATTCTTTGTTAGACAACAACCGACGATGTATGACATAAAGAGTGCCCTCATCAACATTCTTTAATTATTTGTGTATATATAAGCTACATGTAACAAAATATATCATGAAGTATATCAAAAAATAACGAAAGAAATACATTTTTAAAATGACATTTAATGTATTGTATTTGACCCTGCCTGTGATAACCCAGCCTCAGCTAAAGTCATTTTATCTACATACAATCTATCTTTGTAATCATGTAAAGAATGTTTTGTGAAATATAACCCTAATATCTTTAATGCTGAGTGAGTAAGGCCATGTCAAAGACTAATCCCCATTTACTGTTGTATAATGTTCTATGAAACACCTCTAATGTGTCGCACATAAAGCACACATGCTTATATCCTCAGCCCTTTATATCTAATGCTACCATCAGTGCTTAAATGCATAGCTCTAAATTTACACACTTGTAAAGTTAATGTACCATATAAGTGGGTGAACCTGATGAAGTAATTTTTTTCTCTTCAAAAAAATGTTTTCTCGTAGAGACTTATTTCACTTCAAGAGGCCAAACTAAATAATAAAGTTTGCTAGCTAACAGTAAATATGATGTACCAACACTGACCACCAGATGTCACTGTGCGTCCACACAACAGAACATTCATTTTCCTTCACCTGAGACATTTTTAGCATTGAGGTTATGGGCAACTACAACATCTCCACTGTCTATCTGTTCTTTCAAATTGTTCAGAAGAGCACCTGCACAGATAACATACTTGATAATGGTGAGTATGTTGGTGAAGCTGAAGTTGTTGTAGATTCTGTTGAGGCTGTTGTGGGTGATTCTGTTGTGTCTGGTGAGGAAGGAAGAAGAATTTCATGTGATCGGGGATAATGTGCATGATAAAGATTGGTGAAAAGTTAGTAATGATTCTGTAAGCACAAAGCCATTCATTGAAACAATGACATCGCAATCTTACATTTGCTTCAAGCAAAGGTGATTGAAAACTACTGCTCCCAGAGAATTGCAAGTTATGCTCAGCGATATATACAATGCATTATACATTGAAATTGTTATTATTCGGCCATTTAAGGAGAGTATAGCATGGCACGTTCTCGTGTGTTTTATTAGACCTAACCAGTGAGTTTAATTTATTAAATGAGGCTTTAATGCTTTTGAGATATATGGTACACATTTAGAAATAAAAAGTGTGTAAGGCATTGTTATCTTTGAGTTTATGATAGTTTGCCTTTCAAGTGGACAAGATCAACAAATCTACAGTTTTTTAGAATTGAAAGTAAATAGATGTAGTAACATTTCATCTTCCTATTCCCGGTTTTAAAATATGACTTTTATGTTTGATGTGACTATGCTGCGCATTAAGAGCCGCTGTCCGTCCATGATGTGCTAAAATGTTCAAACCAGTGTATCCACTATTATTATTTATTAAATTGATTTATCGACTGGTATGTTTGTTAATCGTGCAATATTTTACAGTATAATTATGATTTAATATTAATGTCACATTGTATACAAAACATACAATATGCATTTTAAGTTTTGTTGTAATTTCGCATTTGTCACCGCATCTTGTCGAATCTTGCAACTTTCATAAAAAGTCAAATGTAATGTTGTCTGAATCCCTGTTGTTGATGTGCAATCTTGAACTGGAGAAGCCGACCAATGTTATGTTAAATTACTTGGTGTATGAAAGCAACACGGTGTTTAAAGGTTTTTTTTAGATTTGTAAAAACTTTGTATTACTGTGTTCATGCATTAGTCCATGTATCGTTTACTCAGCTATAACCTCACAGTTTGCAGCCAGTAGCGCAACAACTGTGAGATGCAGACATCTCTAAATCATGCATGACTCATTTCTCAAGTCCCAGTGTATAACACGTCAAACTGAAGAAAACGAAATAAAATGATGAAGTCGTTTTCCTTTTAGTGTTATGTTTGCGTTGATTGGTTTGGTCTGCAATTTGAAAAGCTTTTCGATTCTGCTTGAAAAATAAAAATAGATAATAGATATGAACAAGATGCCACAAATCTATTGCTACAGTATGAATAGGACATAATACAGCACTATTTAAAGTCCCACCTACAATAAAGACTGATGATTCTCTTGAGCAATGGTTCCCAAATCTAGTCTTCAGGTTCCTCCAAAATGTTAAAAATCTCTTCTTTTATAAAACACCCCAATCAATTAATCTGCCTTCTACCAGCAACCTGGAGAAGGTTAAGTATATGTATATATGTTTGAAGTGCTTAATGAGTAAATTCTCTACCTGCACAGTAAGCAGCACACTCCATTGGTCTGACAAACTCATAAACATAATAATCTCCTGGACAGGCTTTGACTTGTATGGGATGAGATTCAGAACCACAGCAGCCGTTCCATGAAGACAAACAGACGTGTCGTGTGACCACTCCATCTCCCAGCTGTGGATGAGGATCTCTGAGATACAGTGGGTTATATGTGCCACACATCCCTTGACTCACACATGATTCTGGCACCTGAGTGCTCTGACCGTTGATGAAGAGTCTGTACCAGCCATTCCACTCCACATTATAATCACACATGGTGTAGTAGTTGTTGTAGTAATAGTTATAGTAAGAATTATCAGTGGATCTCCAGGGTTCATCCAGACTGGTGTAACTGTCACAGGGGTCAATACTTGGAGTGCTGAAAGGAACTATAATAAGAGAAAAAAAAAGATTTTGCATATTACAATTATTCGAGTCTGCACAGGAAGATGTCAAATAAAAATAAAATGTAATTCATGACAAACATACAAAGTTTATCATTGATTGTAGTAGATTGAATGTACCTGCACAATATGAAGGGAGTGGGATCGCTACATTTGGTTTGGTCAGTTTGTAGACATAATAATCTCCAGGACAAGCTTTGACCTCGATTGGGTTGGATGTGTAATGACTGCACTGTCCATTATAAGTGCCGTAGACTTCACGAGTAACAACTCCATCTTCTACTCCAGGATGAGATCCACCAAGATACAGAGAACTGAAACCTCCACATGACATGTAACTAACACACCAGTCAGGCATCTGAGCACTTGATCCATTGATGAGGAGTCTATACCAGCCGTCCCATTTCACACGAGTGTCATCATGTCCAGATATATATCCATACCAATACATGTAATTGAGTGTGCTCCTCCAGTATTCATCCAGTACCTTGTAGTTTGAGCACGGGTCACCTGAGATTTAAATAATGTAATGCAATTATAAGAGTGTATTTAAATAATTGTGCTAATCATTTATGCAATATACACTGACAATAAAAGTGAAATATATGTCGGTCTATATCTACATTACACTCTTCGGTCATTTAGAGCAAGTAACGTAACCCATTTATTTATTATACAACGTAATCACAGCATACAGAACAGTCACGGCTGTTTTTTTAAACGTACAAATAATCCAAGAGTACCAAGGTCAAATGATGGATTTTTATGATCACTATCTGCAGCAAATCTTCATATCTACTAAGTTTACAGGTCAAACACAGGTTTAAATTATGGCCATATTAAATGATGCATCAACTTTAATTATAAAGTGTAATTTGTATCTTGTGACCAACTGCGTCTTTACGCCAGTTTTAAATGTGAAGTGTTATTGGCCCTCGTGAACCATTGTGTCTTGATTTATGCCTGAAGAGATTTGATCTGAGTTCTTCTGATCTGAAGCCAAAGTTTTATGGCTTCAGATTAAAAGGTCGGCAACACAAGTTGTTTTGTAATATTTGTATACTGTTAGACTAAATACATGAAGTTTTTTATGTTTAGGTTAAGGGTGGGGTTAGTGGCTTCAAAATACTCCAAAATAACTATTGATACTTTTACAAAAACAAAGAATTAAATCTAAAACAATGGAATACCCTGTACATCAAAACACGCTACAGTAGGTCGTCATAAGCAGACCAATGTTTAACAATATCTCAAGTGCTATATGGTGCTCATAAACAACATAGAGTATATGGTATTATCGAAGTTATCAAATATCAATGGCTTTTTACTTATAAATGCAAATGTAAGCCTAACATGCACAACACTAATGTAGAATGTTGCATAATAAATGTAATGTTTTCATGAATTAAAGAATTTATAGAAGGTCGATTTCTTCCTTGAGATATTGTTAAACATTAAGATCCACTATTCTCCCAAATTATAGACGTGAATAGAACACTTCTTAATGGTGGTCCAGCAGCACATCTGATTTCATAAAAAACATTTAAACATACATATTGAAATCTTAAAGATATTAATTTAACATTTGGTTTTGGTTAAAAATGTTCTGTTTGTGGACTGTTATAAAAATGAAACAGCTAGTTATTTTGGACCAACAATGCTAATGTTTTCTGCAGTGGTCTATAGAATATGGGAACTTACTCGAGATGACGTTGGATCCAGTAATGAAAGCTGGAGTTGTTAGGAAATCTGTCTGTGATAAAGTGTTGACATCTGAAAAAAATAGCAGAAAACGGGAGTAAGGGGCCTTTGTTATGTTACAGTTCAAGTTTTGCTCCACTCTGTAGTTTTATTCCACCCTAATTGTCTTAAGATGTCTCTTGTTATTCTGATAGTCCAAGTTTAAAGCCTTTGTGTTGCCACTGGTTTTTGTTGACCATTATTTGTGTCGTTGTGCTGTTACAATAGTGCTACATTTGTCAAGTCCAGTTCAGTCATATTTACACTGGGCTTGACTTGCCTCTCGGTGGATTATTTGAAGGGAGACTGAATTAATTTAAAAACAATTGTAAGATTAAGTTAGAAATTATGAAAAGCTGTACCTGTGCAGAATCCTGAACAGGCGTTGTCTATTGGATTTACAAGTTCATAGACATAATAATTTCCAGGACAGGCTTTTACTCGGATGGGTTTTGACTTGTAATCACAGCAGCCACCCCAAAGGTCCCCTGCACAGACCTCCCGGGTCACCACCCCATCTTCTATCTGAGGGTGAGGACCATTGAGTGACAGACCCCTCTCTGCATTACAGCTGTATGGATGAACACAGGTCTCTGACATCTGGATGTTCATCCCATAATGATAAAGTCTGTACCAGCCACTCCAGGAGAAAGATTCATCACAAATGTTCAATCCACTTTCAGTTGTTGCTCTCCAGGGACGATCCAGAGACTCATAGTTGTAACAGGGATCATCACTGATGCTGCTGAAAGAAACTGACAGGGAGAAAAGAGATGTTTCATTCATGTTTCATTCAATTATTGTTTATTAAAAACCGTTCTGATCTTTGACTTCAACCTGACTTACTCTAGTACTTCATTGCTTACATATTCATGGATTTAAAGTATAATATATCTGAAGCACAATGAAGTTGTACTTTAGTGCTCTAAAACAATTACAGTATATTGTAACCAGTAGTATCAAGCAGACATTTCCGTTTCTTATTAAATTCCATTAAAAAACAACAAAACAAAACTTCCTTCATTGTGACTGTGAACAATTTACCTACATTGAAGCTGAAAAAAGGAAAATCTTGGTTTAGACAAGTTTTGAGTAACTATCAGTTGCAGATTGTGATACGCAACATGATTGTTAGGGCCAGTTAGGACCATACATCATAAATCCATTAGGACTTGTCAAATACATTTTATTTTGAAATAATATCCTTAAATAGGCAATATACTCGTATTACTCCTTTAAAAGATCTTCAAAAGAAAATATCAGTAGCATTTGATCTTCACCTGCACAGTATGAAGGTTTGTAGATCGACACGTCTGGTGTCTTGAGTTCATAGACATAATAATCTCCCGGACAGGCTTTGACTTGGATGGGGTTTGATCTGTAGTTGCCACACTGGTTGTGGTACCACCACCACAAATAACTTCCCATAACATCACGGGTCACCACTCCATCTTCAAGTCGTGGATGAGAACCACTGAGATACAGTCCAGTTTCACCCCCACATCCCATATTGCTCACACACCACTCAGACATCTGAGCACTTTCTCCATTCAGATACAGCCGATACCAGCCGTTCCACTCAACAACACTGTCATTATGTCCATAGTCCTGGAATGAGTTCAGGTGTATGTCTCTCCAGTAGTCATCAATGATGTTATAATCAGAGCACGGGTCAGAGCTGGTAGTTGTAGGTACTGAGAGAGAAAAAAAATTATGTATTTACGAACACAACACAAACCAACAGTAACAGCTCATGCAAAACAGTTTCGCCCCAGATTTTGTCACAATAAATAAGGCAGCACATACCAGTTACAGTTTCTGGGGTTGAGGTTTGAGTAGTGTCACTGTTTCCATCATCTGAGGGGGAAAATGGATGAATATAAAGTCAACAAAGATCAATTTTCCACTTATGTACGCAACAAGAACAAGTAAATGTATTTACCTGCACAGTATGCCAAATAGCAGTAAGTTGGACTCACAAACTCATAAACAAAATAATCTCCTGGACAGGCTTTGACTCGTATGGGATTGGACTGGAAAAGGCAGCAGTCATTGTTCCAGTGACCACACACGTCTCTGGTGACCACTCCATCCTCAACACTTGGATGTCCACCGTTCAGCCACAGTGGTGCGTGAGTACCACAGCTGTACTGAGCAACACACGTGTCTGGCATCTGAACGCTCTGACCCAGAACGAAGAGACGATACCAACCCTGCCAATTCCCATTCACGTCACACATTAAACTAGAGGAATGCTGATTACTGGTGGCTCTCCAGACATCATCCAGATCATGGTAGTTGAAGCAAGGATCCACTTCTGTTTTAAAAGCATTCGAAAAATTCTAATTTAATACATAATAATGTATAGAATAATTTATTAAATACTTTTGCACATTTTTTTTGTGGTGTACACGATACATGGACAAATTAAAAAGAACCTACACGTGTCTCGAACAACTCATATCTCATTGTCTCATCTGTCCAAAGGACATTCACACAGAAGCATTGTGATCTAGTCAATATGTATTTTAGCAAGTGGAAGGTTTGATTTGATATGTTTTTGTCAACACTGGAGTCTTATTCCATTAACCCCACTGTTCACACACTGATATACATTTATCTAGGAGTTCATCTTGTTTTTTGCATTTTCCTTGGCTTTTTGTTTACTACTCATGCCATTATTATATTTAATCAGAGATTGATTTTCTTCTTGCAGTGGTCTTCAGGAAGGCTGGCTAGAGTTCCAACATTTCAACATTTTAACTATTACTGTAGTCACAGGAGAATCAAGCTTCTATGAGATGGTCTTACATACTTTATCTTTAAACATGCTGGTCAAAAGTGGACAGTAAACGGGTATGTGCCTTTTTCGTCCACTAAAACGCATCTTAATACCAGGCATTTACAGGGTCTTATAAAGACTACAGTGAACCCCAGCAGGGGGGCAGAGGAGCCACATGCGGCTGGAGCCATTGGTTGTCGACGCCTGCGCTAATGTGTTCCCTCAAAGGTTCAATTCAACCAAAAATGTAAGTTCTGTTTTGCATTGCAACTAAGTTCTTAAGTTACTCTTTACATAAAATGAAATTTAAGGGACCAATACAGCTCCCTAAGTTTCAAAAGTGTTGACTGATATCATGTTTATTGAATAGCTAAGTAGGATATAAATAAATATTTGATATGCTTTTTGGAGTTTTAAAGTCCTATGCAGTGAACCAAAAGTTGCGATTTGTTTTGACTTCCATTTGAGTGAATCAAAAAATTGTGGCCGTGGCTTGTGTTTTTCAACGCAAATTGATTGGATCTATGAGCCGTCTAATTTACGTTATCAGAGATGGATAGTCACATGAGGGCTGAAGTAGGCCTACATTTTTAGATTTTAACTGAACTGATGAGGGCACATACACTTTACAAGACAATGACCACACTATTTACAATAAACACGGCAATATACTGTATCATGAAAAGATATGGGGAACTATTCCTTGAATAAAATCACGTCTCATAAAGGAAACAGGACCATACTTTACCGGTGGTTGTGATGGGCGGAACAATGGCTTCTGTGGGCGGAGTCTCTGCTGTCTGTATTGTTGGAGCCATTGTGGTGAAGTTTGTGACTTTTGTGATCAAAAACATGTTTATCAATGTCAATTATGCTTCATGTTTACATGTTTAAAGCTTACAACTTTGGCTGCCTACAGCCAATCACATTTCAGCTGTGAATAACATTAAATCTGAATGGAAAACCTTTAAAAAATGTTTACAAAATTACAGCCCACATGTGGACGCTATAATAAGCATTCGCACATTTTTCCTAGAAATGCAAAGCTTGCCTTGCGATAATATTAAACATGCTTTAAGCATTAAGAAATGTGTATTTCATTTTAACTTGAAGGTGCTAAAAATGTTGCCGAAAGATCATCAGTTTTACTAGCTGACAAACTGTTTGCAAGTGAATGTTGAGAATAATCATATGTCATTGTCTTATCTGTCCAAAGGACATTCACACAGAAGCATTGTGATCTAGTCAATTTGTATTTTAGCAAGTGGAAGGTTTGATTCTTATTCCATTAACCCCACTGTTGTTCAGAAAGCAACATGATCACACACTGATAAACATATATCTAGGAGTTCATCTTATTTTTTGCATTTTCCTTGGCTTTTTGTTTACTACTCATGCTCTTATTATTTTTAATTGGAATGTTGAGAATATTCAGTCTTACTAAGACTGCATGTCTGGATGTAGTCACTACAGCAGTCCCCTAATATGACGCATATCTCATCACAAAAACATCCACGATAACAGCTGTTATCATGTCCAGGACAGCAGAGTACTGTGGGCTGAGCACATGATCCTGAAAGACAAACAAATTCAGACACATACAGAGAGTAGAGATCATTCACCCCAAAATAAAAAGTCTGTCATCATTATCTCACAATAATTCTTTGTTAGACAACAACCGACGATGTATGACATAAAGAGTGCACTCATCAACATTCTTTAATTATTTGTGTATATATAAGCTACATGTAACAAAATATATCATGAAGTATATCAAAAAATAACGAAAGAAATACATTTTTAAAATGACATTTAATGTATTGTATTTGATCCTGCCTGTGATAACCCAGCCTCAGCTAAAGTCATTTTATCTACATACAATCTATCTTTGTAATCATGTAAAGAATGTTTTGTGAAATATAACCCTAATATCTTTAATGCTGAGTGAGTAAGGCCATGTCAAAGACTAATCCCCATTTACTGTTGTATAATGTTCTATGAAACACCTCTAATGTGTCGCACATAAAGCACACATGCTTATATCCTCAGCCCTTTATATCTAATGCTACCATCAGTGCTTAAATGCATAGCTCTAAATTTACACACTGGTAAAGTTAATGTACCATATAAGTGGGTGAACCTGATGAAGTAATTTTTTTCTCTTCAAAAAAATGTTTTCTCGTAGAGACTTATTTCACTTCAAGAGGCCAAACTAAATAATAAAGTTTGCTAGCTAACAGTAAATATGATGTACCAACACTGACCACCAGATGTCACTGTGCGTCCACACAACAGAACATTCATTTTCCTTCACCTGAGACATTTTTAGCATTGAGGTTATGGGCAACTACAACATCTCCACTGTCTATCTGTTCTTTCAAATTGTTCAGAAGAGGACCTGCACAGATAACATACTTGATAATGGTGAGTATGTTGGTGAAGCTGAAGTTGTTGTAGATTCTGTTGAGGCTGTTGTGGGTGATTCTGTTGTGTCTGGTGAGGAAGGAAGAAGAATTTCATGTGATCGGGGATAATGTGCATGATAAAGATTGGTGAAAAGTTAGTAATGATTCTGTAAGCACAAAGCCATTCATTGAAACAATGACATCGCGATCTTACATTTGCTTCAAGCAAAGGTGATTGAAAACTACTGCTCCCAGAGAATTGCAAGTTATGCTCAGCGATATATACAATGCATTATACATTGAAATTGTTATTATTCGGCCATTTAAGGAGAATATAGCATGGCACGTTCTCGTGTGTTTTATTAGACCTAACCAGTGAGTTTAATTTATTAAATGAGGCTTTAATGCTTTTGAGATATATGGTACACATTTAGAAATAAAAAGTGTGTAAGGCATTGTTATCTTTGAGTTTATGATAGTTTGCCTTTCAAGTGGACAAGATCAACAAATCTACAGTTTTTTAGAATTGAAAATAAATAGATGTAGTAACATTTCAACTTCCTATTCCCGGTTTTAAAATATGACTTTTATGTTTGATGTGACTATGCTGCGCATTAAGAGCCGCTGTCCGTCCATGATGTGCTAAAATGTTCAAACCAGTGTATCCATACATTATTATTATTTATTAAATTGATTTATCGACTGGTATGTTTGTTAATCGTGCAATATTTTACAGTATAATTATGATTTAATATTAATGTCACATTGTATACAAAACATACAATATGCATTTTAAGTTTTGTTGTAATTTCGCATTTGTCACCGCATCTTGTCGAATCTTGCAACTCGTTTTTCAAGCCTAGCAACAATGCTTTCGGGAAACGTAATTTATGTCAAGTAGGCTACTCTGATAAAAAACACTGGAGGAAAGGATTTAATATCCTTTATGTCATTGTATTTTCCCTAACTATAATAAAAAGACATTACGGTAACGGCAAAAGCGTTCTGCGCAAATGTCTTGATATTGCTTTAAACTAGGCTCGACATCATTCTTTAAACGCAACTGAATAGGTTAATTATGGTCAGCAAAACATTGTGAGAATTATTTCTATATATATTAACACCACGACAAACATGTCGAATGTTTAATAAAAAGTCAAATGTAATGTTGTCTGAATCCCTGTTGTTGATGTGAAATCTTGAACTGGAGAAGCCGACCAATGTTATGTTAAATTACTAGGTGTATGAAAGGAACACGGTGTTTAAAGTTTTTTTTTTTAGATTTGTAAAAACTTTGTATTACTGTGTTCATGCATTAGTCCATGTATCGTTTACTCAGCTATAACCTCACAGTTTGCAGCCAGAAGCGCAACAACTGTGAGATGCAGACATCTCTAAATCATGCACGACTCATTTCTCAAGTCCCAGTGTATAACACGTAAAACTGAAGAAAACGAAATAAAATGATGAAGTCGTTTTCCTTTTAGTGTTATGCTTGCGTTGATTGGTTTGGTCTGCAATTTGAAAAGCTTTTCGATTCTGCTTGAAAAATAAAAAAATGAAGCGCTCTGGGGAAATATGACAAGGTTTCATTTACACATTTTATTGATAACTAATCACATTCTTTTCTAAATCCATCAATAAAGAATCATTTTAATCACGGAGAGTAATCATAGGATGCAATGTTAGGAAAGATTGATCACAGTACCTAATGTTTGTCCATTGGTTATTTCACCTGTTAAACACAAATAAGAAATAATGATTTAAAATCTGGACAGTTGGCATATTTGAATTATTCTTAAACAGATTTGTCATGGGGTGTGTTAAACACTCACTAATATTCAGCAGCAGAAGACACACACACAATGAGATAAAAAACCCCATTGTGAAAAACTATTCCACCTGCACCTGCAATTACAAAATGCATAAAAAATATGAAACAAGTCTATATCTAAATAATCAAATCTATAATTGAATAGATACAAGACAAAGATGACATTTATTATTACCTGAGGTGAGATGCTACTGCAGAGCAAAATCTGTGAGATTCTCTCTTCAGCAGTTAAAGCAGAATAGTGAAGCTGCAGGTGACAAAATCTGTTTTATTAACCATGAAATGAGGGAGGTGCTTTACTGGAACCATAAGTAGTCACTCATCAATCTAAACTAGTTTTTCTTCAAGTGACATAAAAATATTTTTTCCAACACTTTGCTTCCTTGTTGGCATGTTCTTTGTCTTAGAATGAACTGATCTGAATGAAGGAATTAACTTCAACTATGACGGTGTTCCCAAACACACAGATTTTTTTGTGGTATTACATCTGATAACCTTGAAACTCAGCAACAAGTTCAACAGTTAAAAAAAATGTTCAAACAATGTAATTTTAACACAGCTGAAGAACTAAAACAAAAACTAAGTTACCAAAGTAAAATTATGATAGTGATGAAACACGGGTTTATCACAGAAACTACTGCATTTTATTTTAGGTAGACACATAGATAAAGGCTGATCTTATCGACTGTTTCTCAGCACAAACCTCCTCTACATGCAGACGCTTCAGACCTTCGAGCAGAACATTTTTCTCTATTCAGTAAAGAGCAGATACTGCCATGTCATCTGCCATGGTAAACAGCCTGTGTGCAATACCAGACGGAAATCTGACATTTGTTTTTCGTGTCGCGCAGCATTCTTTCATCTTAGAAATATTTCCAAGTTGTAGCACATGCATACTGCTTTAGAGACCAGGAACCTTTTTCAGACATTCATATACTACATACATTTAATACACATTTATTGTTGGTTGGGTGCTCTGTTATATTAAAAAAACATCAGCTTTCCTTTTTTATGAAATGAAATCATCATCACTGCACTGGTTGTCTGTGATTTTTCAAAAATCTTCTTAACAACTTGGATAGCAGTCACATAATTCTGTCCTGTTGTTGTTAACAATTCCCAGAATACTAAAACTTCTCAAATGGTGGTAAATCTTTTTCATCCTTGGCCATTAAACTTTGGAATGCTTTTAATACAAAGATCCCATTACAATTGCATATGCCCTTAACAATTTAATTCTCAGAAAGTAATGCTAAAGTATTTGTTATGGTTTTAATGCAATCTGTTCATGTATATTAACATGTTCATGTTTTTATATAATTTGTTCTATTTTGTCTCATTTCCATTTAACCTGGAACAGCATGTCTGGTTTAATTTGACACCAGTCATCTGTCATTCTAACCGAGTAAATGTCTCACAGTCTCATTGTGTTTTCAAAGATTGTCATCTCTTAATGCATTACGGAAAGTACATGCTTGCTTTCGGATGAAATGACAGCTATTTCTGACAAGCATTCATTCCTTGACATAGTTATAATTAACACAGTTGTTATCAATTCAGTCGCAGGCTTCAGAAATCTCTTGAGTCAGAAGAGAGGGACCTGAGATCTGACATGTTTTCTCTTTGTGACCAGGACAAATGCACTTTGCTTATATGACCTAAACAAAATGTTTAAATGACAAATCTAAAATAGTTTAGTGTTACTATCTCTTCTGTACATCTTTTGGAAAATGCAAAGCAGCTACAAACATCAGACAGCATGAACACTACTGACACCCTGACCTGCTCTCTGATAATGAATAGACCATTTCACTGAATTTGGTTTTAGTTTCTTTTCACTATAAAGCAAACAAACAAGAACATTATTTTACTCTCTAAATAAACATTTCAGCCAGTGTAACAACATTCTTCAAAGAAGGGAAAACAAACTCACAAGACTTCTGTCACGCAAATTTCTGCCAACACCTTGATAGATAACAAGAATATAAACACTTTCAAGAGTTTCCGCATGTTTTTCAGGAGTATGAGTCTGCTGGTCTTTATTTCTGCTCTTCCTCTTTAGTTAATATGATGATATTTATGTAAAGTGTTGTCTATGTTTGTGTGTAAATCTACTGAACACCCAACAGAGAATCAAACAAAACCATCAGAGAACTACACAGACACGGAGCCACAGACGCCTTCACTCGCTCGGAGAGCCCCAGATCTTTGAAGAGAAAATATAACACAACACAGTGAAAATAAATGTATTCAGAGCAAAAGTCAATCAGAAAAATCTGTTTAAATATTCACCTGTGCTTCCAATCAGAGGACCCATAGAGATGGAGGAACTGAAATCAACAGATCTGCAGATATCCAGGGCAACAGGGCTGAGAGAGAGAGAGAGAGAGAGAGAGAGAGAGACAGAGACATTTTCAGTCTGCGTATAAATTGATGTCAATGGAGCGAAAAGTCAAGTGTGACTGCGGCTTAAATGTCTGCTATTTTTGTCTATATATTACACTATACATTATATACTGTGAATTTTAGGATAAAATGATGCAGTGCTTGTTTTATGAGAGAACCATAGATATAGATATGATGCACTTTGTTATTTACACATATTGGCTGTGACGGTGCAGAGCCGTCCTGCTAAATAATAAAAGGAAAATAAAAACATTATCAATTACTACAATAGAGACTACCTTATCAGTATAAACTTAATCACTTGACTGTGTCCCCTACGACTTAATAAAGCAACAAGCCCCAGGAAGCAGTGCATTTTATAACAGCTAAGAGTGTTGTGGCACGACGCAAAGTGGAGACTCTAAGCTTATGGCTTTTATAAAACGGTTATTCCATGTGTAGAAAGGTTTCATAAAATAAAGTAAATGAAGTGATATACAGGCTATGTAATGCGGTCAGTCATTATATTTAAGTGTATTTTATACAGTTATACCTGAACTCAGTTAAGTCAATCAGAATCAAGGTGTCAGGGGATGGAAGGAGAACCCAAGCACAGGCAGCGGTGAAGGAGTTAAAGAGGCTTTAATAATAAGACAAACACAAAACAAACACCCACAATGAGGGGAAACACTGGCAAAACTGAAACCAACACCAGAACACTCACAAAGACTAGACCATATGAACACGGCAGCTCTCTGGACAAGGCACAAGCACAGATACAGTTACAACAAATGAGCACAAGACAATAGAAATGAGGGCATTAAATAGGGAAACTAACAGAGGATAATTAACAAGGGACAGGTGTGGGTAATGAAACACTCAGGGGAAGCTAACAAGGAAACGAGAGGGGCATGAAGCTCTCTCTTCTTTGCCTTACTGCATGAAGTCTCAGAACATGAGCTGCAGCTCGGTGCGACAACATCAGGTTCAGCCTGTTGAGGTGTAATAGACGTGGAGGGGTCTGAAGGGTGGGTCAGTTTGGGAGACCTTGACTAAGGTAAGAAACCTTTGCAGGGCCAGTGACAGATCTCTGTAGCACCTTAATCTTATCGCTCCTGAAGCGTGAGCTTTTCCCATAACTGAAATCAAAATATTTGGCAATTATTGGATAAGACAAACTACAAGCCATACTTCTCATCACAGCCTATAAGACATAAACACATCAGTGGACATGGGATGCAGATGAGGGATATGTATTAAGTGATCTATTAGATAGACAGATAGGCAGACAGGCAGACAGATTTTAATCCATAGAACTTTATTTGCCATAA
This sequence comes from Barbatula barbatula, assembly GCF_947034865.1. Classification (NCBI taxonomy): domain Eukaryota; kingdom Metazoa; phylum Chordata; class Actinopteri; order Cypriniformes; family Nemacheilidae; genus Barbatula; species Barbatula barbatula. The sequence goes on along the minus strand of NC_136779.1, from coordinate 1,059,115 downwards.
AATACATCTTGGGATTTAATATTTTAGTCATTGCGAGTATAATATAACGTTAGCTTCAGTGAGCAGATAACTTGTATATGATATGCAATAAACTAGAGTGGAACAGTTAACGTACAGTGTAATTGTAATGTTTTCATGTTCGAAAAAAACTTTCTGAAACCTGTACTAACACTGGTGGAGTGTATCGAGCACAGAAATACTGCGTCTGAGGAAACGGCCTCAGACGCAGTGTTGTAATGTTTCAACAGTTTCAATGAATTATCAAATAACTGGGTTGTTACTGTAAGGGAAATGTAAGGAAAGAAAGAATTAAGACAGGCAAGTTTCTTCTTATTTTGTTCCAAGTTGTTCTCTTAGAGGGATAATATTAGGGGTGGGAGGGAACTATACTTTAAGTTATAAAGATGTGGTTTCTGACCTTGAATTTTGATAGGTTAGCAATTTGGCAACATGTTGTTTCAGATAAAACTAAGCCTGAGAAAGAGCTTTTTTAAAGTTGTAAATTTCTACGTAAGCACCATTTTTATTTTTATGCTAAAACAAATCATAAGTTTTCTTCAACTTGACTTGAAATACTTAATTAAGTAGATTTAATATAAAAGTACTTTTTATACTTAAATACAATATTTATCTGTTACTTTAAGACATTTACTTAAGTCATATTCTAAATGGTACTTTCACTTCTGCCAAAGTAATTTTCTGGCAAGATATTTGTACTTTAACTCAAGTATTGCTTTTAGGTTATACATCACTGCGTCAGACGAAAATGCATTTAGTGCATATAGTATATATTTACACATACTGTATATATTTCAAGATGTGTAAGACATTTACGGTTTACAGCAGAGTGTGAAGCGGCTGGAATGAAAATCAGTACCTCCAAATCCGAGGCCATGGTCCTCAGTGGGAAAAGGGTGGCTTGCCCACTTCAGGTTGGTGGAGAGTTCCTTCCTCAAGTGGAGGAGTTTAAGTATCTCGGGGTCTTGTTCACGAGTGAGGGAAGGATGGAACGGGAGATTGACAGACGGATCGGTGCAGCTTCTGCAGTAATGCGGTCCATGTACCGGTCCGTCGTGGTTAAGAAAGAGCTGAGCCGCAAGGCGAAGCTCTCAATTTACCGTTCAATCTACGTTCCTTTTGGATCATGACCGAAAGGACAAGATCCCGGATACAGGCGGCTGAAATGAGCTTCCTCCGCAGGGTGGCTGGGCGATCCCTTAGAGATAGGGTGAGAAGCTCGGTCACCCGGGAGGAGCTCAGAGTAGAGCCGCTGCTCCTCCACATCGAGAGGGGTCAGCTGAGGTGGCTTGGGCATCTGTTACGGATGCCTACTGGACGCCTTCCCCGGAAGGTGTTCCGGGCCCGTCCGACCGGGAGGAGACCCCGGGGAAGACCTAGGACACGCTGGTGGGACTATGTCTCCCGGCTGACCTGGGAACGCCTCGGTGTCCCCCCGGAAGAGCTGGTGGAAGTGTCTAGGGTGAGGGATGTCTGGGCATCTCTGCTTAGACTGCTGCCCCCGTGACCCGGCCCCGGATAAGCGGTAGAAAATGGATGGATGGATGTCAGACATTCACCATTTACCAGCAGCAGTACACACCTGTGCATTGACAATAAGGACCTCATTGTGCCGAAATACCCCACCAGCACACAAATACAGAACAACTATATATATATATATATATATATATATATATATGCACAGATACTGTATAATGATACTTTTATAAGAAAATAATAAAAAATGAAGATTTGCATTACCTGAGATGAAATGTTAAAAATTCAGGGTTATTCTTTCTTGTTTAGTTTAAGTGCTTTACTGGAACCCTCACTAGTCACTCAACCAGTTTTTCTATTCTTCACACAACAAGAAGAGTTATTTGAACACATCTCTTCCTCATTCTGCTGCTTTAAGAAAAAAACTTTTGCATAAAATCCTGAATATTGTGTGCGGGTTCTCTTTTTTTCATTAGTTTATACTGAATGTTATAATAAAAGGCAGTCTGGATAATGAGTTCATGAACATTCTTTAAATTATTCAAACCTATTTGCATCTTTATGAATGATTCCCTCACAGATCTGAGTCAGTGTCTTAAGTCAGTGTTACTGGTGCTGATTTACACATCGTTTAGTAAATCTGTTTCAAAGCCGTAATGTATTGCCCATGAATCCACTTAATATGAACATTTTATCCACACATGTGTGGCACATTTATGAATATACTGTATATTAAAGCATTTTTGTTGTTGTGCTGAATACTGTATATTGAATCTCATCAACAAGTTTGGTAACAATGTTAAGAAGCGCTGAAGGAAAAATGTGTTAAATTCAACTGACGAGAAGTGTGAAACAAAAAGAGAAAATATGTTTTGTGTGTTTTGAGAAACCTCAAAGTTATGTGACAGAAAATGAGATTTAACTGGTTATTCTGCATCTCTAAGGTTACATGACTGTGCGAGAATATTTGTAAGTAAAGTTAAAACACCTACTCCATTTATTATATTATTAGAGTACAAATCACTGTTTGACAGAATTTCAGATTATTATATTAAACACTTTCACAGAACTAAAGCAAACATCATATCTTCATCTCTGAAGAGGACGTGCAGAAATAAAGACTCAGTTAATACAGAAACTGAAGCTCTTAAGCCCATTCCAGGTTCATTTATTTTATTAAAATGATCATTACTATAGTATAATATAGTTACTACAGTAAACAAGCCATTAACGATTCTTATATTGACAAACACACAAATTACAGTTTGGAAATAAAGATATAGTTAGAAAGTTATACTCTGTGTAACATAAAATATTGTTTAGCCGATAGGCATGTGAAACGTTGTCTATTTTGTGTGTAAATCTACTGAAGGAAGGTCAGAACACCCATCAGAGAAACAAACAAAACCATCAGAGAACTACAGAGACACGAAGCCACAGACGCCTTCACTCGCTCTGAGAGCCCCAGATCTGTGAAGAGAAAATATAACACAACACAGTGAAATTAAGTTTATCCACAGTCAAAATAAATCAGAAAATCTGTTGAAATATTCACCTGTGTTTCTTTCAGACACAACCAGAGGACCCATAGAGATGGAGGAGCTGTCGTGAAAGTCCAGAGATCTGCGGTTCCTCCGCTGATACCCAGAGTAACAGGACTGAGAGACAGAGAGAGAGAGAGAGAGAGAGAGAGAGAGAGACAGAGAGTCAGAGAGACACAGAGAGAGAGAGAGACAGACAGAGAGACAGAGAGACAGAGAGACAGAGAGAGAGACAGAGAGAGAGAGAGACAGAGAGATTATATATAATTATAATCATATTTACAGTATACACTATAAAATGACACAGTATATACTAGTTATTCTAGATATATTATATTAAAGGGAATATTATAATGAATATAAAATGTGAAATATGTATAAATACTATCAACAAATGTCAGCTAATATATCATAGAAATGTGTTTATAACTCACAGTTGAGCAGTAATTGTTGGACATAAGACACAGATGAACAGAACAGTGCAGGTAAACTTTAGTGGAGTTTGAGCTGAAGATAAACATCCTGAAGGAGAAACGGCTGGATGTTGAGACGCCGTTCTGAAGAAGCTCCACTGTGTTGTCTTGTGGATTTGGACACCTGAAGATAAAGATGATGATTTATTTCACTCTTTCACTCTTTAAACATGTTAAGAAGCTCAAACTGATGTTTGTGTCTTACTCTCCAGTGATGAGATCCCAGCTCAGACTGTTCTCTGGATCATTCACAGGTGTCGCCCAACATCTGTCAATCACTGTGACAAACTGACGGCTGTCAACCCCGTCAACACCAACCTCAACAAAAATCTGCTGATCGAGTTCTGCATCCACACGACCAGTGAAGGGCTGAGAGAACTCAGAATCCTGATATGGAACCATTCGCACCTGATACCTCCCTTCACCAGCGGGAAGATCCTTGTTCACACGGCTGATAAAATAAACAATAGAAGATTTCAGTTTCTACGGATGTAGTTCAATGTATCATTCTTGCATATAGATATGTATTAATATTTAGTTCAAACTGAGTCTCACGTCTCCAGTGGGTTGATATCTATCATAGAAAGTGTTTGTGTTTGGGGGTAAATGCAGCTGAAATTTAGCTTCAGTATTTTCTCTCTGCTGATGAGACCTGCGGTCGACCCTGTTGTCCCCAAAATAAAGTTCTCATAGATGACATGAGTGCCGTTGGCCTGTGGGCAACATACTAATTTAATATTTAGTTTAAAAGTCAGATATATTGATTGAACCAATTGTTCAATGCGATTGTATGTTAATAATATTGAGTCTTACCACAAGATTGGTTCCACAGATCTGATCGTTGTTATCAAAGTGAAACTGCACTCTTCCGTTCTGGATGGTTCCTCTGCAGCTGGGGTCATTGAGATGAAGAACATGAGCTGAAAAACCAGCTTCAAACAGCTGACAGCGAGATAGAGACAGAGATCCTGAACTACTCTCACAGGTTTCAGAGAAATCTGAGGAAAAAACATTGTCAGCATTTAAAAAAATAGATATTTTTGTACATTTGAGATTTTGTTGTGAGGTGATTCTAACCTAAGGAATGAGGTTCAGATCTGGTTTGGTTGTCTTTGCAGAAACAGCCGTAAACACCATTTCTCTCTCCACACAGTTCATCTTCAGTACAGTTGAGTGAAAGACACGGATCAGTCACAGCTAAGAGAAGAACACAGAGAGATGAAGCTCATAAATACAACAAAAGAGTCCACTGAATTATTTTGGATTAGGGCTCCGCAGCTTTATAAAAAATTAAAGGATGGAGGGAAATGGGATGAAAGTTTATTTCTATATACTTGAAAAAGAATAGATTTCTCTAGATCATACAGTGTTTGAGAGTTTACATGTTTGGCTAGGAAATTGCTGGATGTTACTTGGTGGATCTTAAATCCATTTACTAATACAAGTGAGCACATACTCATTATTAAACAAAAGAACATTTGAGTACTTAAATTCTCTACCTGCACAGTAAGCAGCACACTCCATTGGTCTGACAAACTCATAAACATAATAATCTCCTGGACAGGCTTTGACTCGTATGGGATGAGATTCAGAACCACAGCAGCCGTTCCATGAAGACAAACAGACGTGTCGTCTGACCACTCCATCTCCCAGCTGTGGATGAGGATCTCTGAGATACAGTGGGTTATATGTGCCACACATCCCTTGACTCACACATGATTCTGGCACCTGAGTGCTCTGACCGTTGATGAAGAGTCTGTACCAGCCATTCCACTCCACATTATAATCACACATGGTGTAGTAGTTGTAGTAATTGTAATTGTAATTATCAGTGGATCTCCAGGGTTCATCCAGACTGGTGTAACTGTCACAGGGGTCCACGCTTGGAGTGCTGAAAGGGACTATTATGAGGAAACAATTATGTTACTATTATGAGGCGTTAATAAAAGTAGATTGGATGCTAATTTTATGCATTTAAGAAAATAGTACACAAACGATATCTTCACAGATCTGTAAATAAACCAGTCATATAGATTATGTCTACAATACAAATAATCATAAACATGTAAAGTCTTTGAGCTGAATGAATGCACCTGCACAATATGAAGGAGCTGGGATCGCTACATTTGGTCTGGTCAGTTTGTAGACATAATAATCTCCAGGACAAGCTTTGACTTGGATTGGGTTGGATGTGTAATGACTGCACTGGTCAAAATAAGAGCCGTAGACTTCACGAGTAACAACTCCATCTTCTACTCCAGGATGAGATCCACCAAGCCACAGAGAACTGAAACCTCCACATGACATGTAACTAACACACCAGTCAGGCATCTGAGCACTTGATCCATTGATGAGGAGTCTATACCAGCCGTCCCATTTCACACGAGTGTCATCATGTTCAGATATATATCCATACCAATACATGTAATTGAGTGTGCTCCTCCAGTATTGATCCAGTTTGTTGTAGTTTGAGCACGGATCACCTGAGATTAAAATACATTACTAGTAATGAGAATTAGGGTCATTGTTAACCTGGCCTCATATTCTTAAAACTTTCTCTCTGAAAAATTTATAATAAAAATGGTGTCATGTAAGTCGACTAAAGTGAAGTTTAAAAAGTTTAAAATTTGTGGAACAATTGTATTATTAGCTCATAAGTTCCAGTGAATAACTAAATAAATAAAAAAATCACCTGCATACCAATTTGAAAAACTGAAAATAACCATTTATTATTGAAACTTACTGAAGGTGACGGTGGGTCCAGTAAACACAGCTGGAGTTGTTGTGGGATCAGTCTGTGATATAGTGCTGACATCTAAAACATTCAATGTAAGACATGACTAAAGTAACATATAGGCCTAAGAAAATGTTATAATTAGAAATTCAGTGGGTAGAAAAAAAAGCTTTACCTGTGCAATATCCTGCACACCAGTATTGTGGATTCACAAGTTCATAGACATAATAATTTCCAGGACAGGCTTTTACTCTGATGGGTTTTGACTTGAAATCACAGCAGGAACCACCCCAAGAATACCCTCCACAGACCTCCCGGGTCACCACCCCATCTTCCATCTGAGGGTGAGGACCATTGAGCCACAGACCACTGTCTGCATTACAGCTGTATGGATTAACACAGGTCTCTGGCATTTGGATGTTCATCCCATAATAATAAAGTCTGTACCAGCCACTCCAGGAGAAAGATTCATCACAAATCCACATTCCACTTTCATTTGTTGCTCTCCAGGGACGATCCAGAGACTCATAGTTGTAACAGGGATCCTCGCTGATGCTGCTGAAAGAAACTGTCATGGAGAAAAGAGATGTTAGTCAAAGTACTGTAAATAAATAATTTCTCAAAGCACAAAGTTAGTGGAGGCTCTTCAGACACTTTAAAGTGATGACAATTGGGCTAAAATAAAATCATATGATGGTCTTCTCATTGCCATTCATGTGTGACTGAGACACAGATCTTGGTAACCAATCCAAATAATCTGTCTCTGCTCTAAAGTTCTTGTCACTAATCAAAAATCGGCGATTTAAAATGTCTCATGGGCATTGACATGCAGAGGTTTTCTTCAAATGAAGAGACAAATTGCACTTGCTTGCCATATTCCCACTTTTATATCTCGTTTTAGTGGTTTCTGTGTAGCGTATCTTCCTCTTCACTATATAAAAGGTCAATTAAAAGATATGCAAGAAACAAACATCCTTCCAACAAGACTTGAGGGAGGCTCTGCTGTTAAAAAAATGCCTACTTCTCCTTTAGATTATTTTGGAAACATATTTGTCACAAATTAAAATTTTTAAGAAATAAGGATAAGTAGAGTTAAAGCGTCACCTGCACAGTATGAAGGTTGTTCCAGTGACTGATCTGGTGTGATGAGTTCATAGACATAATAATCTCCTGGACAGGCTTTCACTTGGATGGGGTTTGATCTGTAGTTGCCACACTGGTTGGAGTACCATATGTGACTGCCTATAACATCACGGGTCACCACTCCATCCTCAGGTCGTGGATGTGAACCGTTGAGAGTCAGTCCAGTATAACCTCCACATCCCATATAACTCACACACCACTCAGACATCTGAGCACTTTCTCCATTCAGATACAGCCGATACCAGCCGTTCCACTCAACAACACTGTCATCATGTCCATAGTCCTGGAATGAGTTCTGCCCTATGTCTCTCCAGTAGTCATCAATAGTGTTATAATCAGAGCACGGATCAAAAATGGTAGTTGTAGGTACTGAGAGCGAAAAGAGAAACCTCTTTACACACGGTCACAAACAGATTTGTATCCAAATAGCACATGTTTACCTACCTGCACAGTATGCCAAATGGCAGGCAGTTGGACTCACAAACTCATAAACAAAATAATCTCCTGGACAGGCTTTGACTCGTATGGGATTGGACTGGAAATGGCAGCAGTCATTGTTCCAGTGACCACACACGTCTCTGGTGACCACTCCATCCTCAACACTTGGATGTCCACCGTTCAGCCACAGTGGTGCGTGAGTACCACAGCTGTACTGAGCAACACACGTGTCTGGCATCTGAACGCTCTGACCCAGAACGAAGAGACGATACCAACCCTGCCAATTCACATTCATGTCACACATGACACCAGAGGAATGCTGATCACTGGTGGCTCTCCAGACATCATCCAGATCATGGTAGTTGTGGCAAGGGTCCACTTCTGTTTAGAAAACATTAGAAAAAACAAAAAGAATTCTGACTGGATGCCATTTCTGCCATAAACAAATTGTACATTTACACTTTATTTGAAATAGAATAATATTGTTGGATCCATTGAACATTTTAAGAGAGGCACAAGTTAAGATAAAAATACAATAAGACAACATGACAATCTACAAAGGGGACTTTTACAATTCAATATTTATTTTATGAACATCGTTAACTCATATTTGACTTAACATTGAACATTTCTTTAATAAACTTAAATAAGGCCTTTGCTGTTGCTATTTAATTATTTTGCTCAGAGAAAAACTTTGGATTATTCACACATGCATCTCATTAACTCCATGCAGTTCATTAATAAACCATCTGTTTTGGCCTTTTTCATGCTATTGCCGATATGCTGATGGTGTTAAATTAATCCAATATAAGATGAATAATATCAGTGGCCGATACATCGGTGCATCCCTTATTTTTAGCCTCAGTTTTGGGATGCTCAGTTTAAATAAAGTGTTTTTGAGGTTTCTTTGTAAGAACGTTCTTGGATCTCACCAAAATTGTTCCCTACAGGAAGATATTAATTCTGAATTTGGTGTTTCAAAGCAACAACATAAACAAACGTTACTGTTCATGTGCTCTTTTTTGTCCTAACGTAACTTCCAGTGCATTTTTTATTGTAGTAAATTATTTGGCTAGCAAGATAAACAAATTTTATTTAACAAATGATTTATGCGTCTGATAAAACCGTCTTAAGAACTGTGACATTGTTCAGATTTTCCTGCCTCTTATTTTATAACAATGTAAGACATTCTATATTTAACTTCTATTTTATGTCTATTTTGTATCCTTAATGTCTATTCTGTCATTACCGTTGTCCTCAGGGATAGGGTTTTCACAGTAGTCAACATGACTACATCCTTGTATAATAGTGTGATTATCATAAAGTTTAATGAAATGTCATAAAAGAAGATCATAAAAAAGAATAAAAAGAGAAAGCAGGACAATACTTTACCAATAGCTGGGATGAGCGGAGTGTTCAGAGTCTCTGTTCTCTGTGTGTTTGGAGTCAATGTGGTTAAGCTTGTGTCTTCTGAGATCAGGAAAAAATATTTTGTCAATTATTTGTAAACAAATCTCAGAAAAGTATTAGATTAATTTCCATGTGAGTAAAATTCTCTACCTGCACAGTAAGCAGCACACTCCATTGGTCTGACAAACTCATAAACATAATAATCTCCTGGACAGGCTTTGACTCGTATGGGATGAGATTCAAAACCACAGCAGCCGTCCCATGAAGACAAACAGACGTGTCGTGTGACCACTCCATCTCCCAGCTGTGGATGAGGATCTCTGAGATACAGTGGGTTATATGTGCCACACATCCCTTGACTCACACATGATTCTGGCACCTGAGTGCTCTGACCGTTGATGAAGAGTCTGTACCAGCCATTCCACTCCACATTATAATCACACATGCTGTAGTAGTGGTCGTAGTAAATGTAATTATCAGTGGATCTCCAGGGTTCATCCAGACTGGTGTAGTTGTCACATGGGTCCACACTAGGAGTGCTGAAAGGAACTATTATAAAAAAAGAGTGCATTAATAATATTGATAAGGTTATATATAATTAAAATACAAGTCATTTGGAAATGAAAAAATATTCTGAGAGAATGTTGGGGAGTCCTCAAAGAAAACATTTTGGGGGGTTGATGTTGATTTTTGTGAGGCCTTGTTTATGAAAAGTTTAAACCAAAGATTCTTAATGAGATGAAATAAAACAAGTAACTGCACGCAAAAAAAAAATTATATGCAACCTTTTTAAAGAAATTTTTGAATTTATCTCAGGTCCTAATAACATCATTTGTTTGACACGTGCCACTGCACAGATCAATTGATATATGACATCAATGCCCTGTGAGAGCAATACTGTATGCACCGTCCCAAAGCTGTAGTTTGTGGCAGTTTGTTTATGTTAGTTGAGCATCTGGTGGAGCGCTGTAGAAATGTCTTTCTCAAAGAAAGCCAAATCAGGACACCGAAAAAGAAAGGAAAGACAGGAGAAGAAAAGAAAACAAAATGAGGGGAAACAATTGGTTACTGACTTCTTTTCAATGAAAAGTGAGCACAAACTACAACACGAAATTTGAAGTGCCAAGCTGCTTGAATATCCCCACGAATCCGCGATCGTTAGTGCACACTTTCAGATGTAAATTCGGTTATACATGTAATCTCAGGTAAAGGCCACATAAATAAACTGTACACTAACAATGCTGTTTGCATACAACACACCATTTAAATAGCGTCATTGTGAAACCTGTTTAATTTTAAATTAATAGGCTATAATATTTCAAATTAGCAATAGTAGGCTTATCAGTGTCATAGGTTGGTAACTCATCAGTAGCTACAGGTGAATCTCGAACAATTATAATATTGTGCAAAAGTTCATTTATTTCAGTAATTCTAATATAAAGTATAGTTACTATATTGGTATAATGGTATAACTAATATATCATATAGACTCATTACATGCAAAGTTAGGTATTTCAAGTCTTTATTTGTTTTGATGTTGATGATTATTTATGGATTACAGTTTATGAAAACCCCAAACTCAAAATATGAATATTATTAAGGTTTTTATAGCTATATGCCATTATCATAAAGATTACAACAAATAATGGCTTCCAATATCTCACTTTGCATGTTATGAGTCTATGATATATATTAGTTTCACCTTTTAAGTTGAATTACTGAAATGCATTTTTCAAATTGAGACTATACACAAGACTATGATAAAAGAGATGATGACATGTATATGGCAATATGGCATTAATATTAGGCTACCTCCAGTGGCATTTACTGAGAACACTCCAATGTCAAATAAGCTATCTGTTCCCTTTGTGTTGTTCATTCTGCAAATGAAATATGACCGAATCAATTCTTGTTTGGTTATCATACAGCACGCAGTTTGTATGGGGGGGCATGGGGGCCCATCATGACTGCCTATGCATAGGGCCAGGGATCTTGTGCAACACCCCTGGCTTTAACACACCTGAAAACTAAGAGATCGAGGACTGAGAGAACTAAGATAACAAAGACTGAGAGAGCTGAACTAGACGGATAACTGTGAAATAATAATAACTAAAACTAGACAGGAATACAGGGAGGCAAGATACTAAGGCCTAAACAAGATTAATCAGAATGTACAAAACATACAACAATCTGACAAACAACGAGAGGACCAGAGGGATTAAATAGAGGGAACTAAACCAGCGGGAATGGTGAAGCTAATGAGTGAGCCGAAGCGGCTCTAATTGAGAAATGAACTACAGGAGTGAGGGTGATGATGTGATGGAAATCCGGTGAGGGGAAAGCCTGATGGAGACACGGAGGGCGGGGCAAATGACGTAGACACCGAACACGTGCGTAGCTGTCAAACCGGCTCCCCACACGATCGACAAAAACAACACGACACACAACCAAGACAGGGCTAGGATCACGACAGTAGAGCTACACCGTAAACTGACTAGAAAAGATCAATGATTTCTATTACTATTTCTAGGATACATAACAACATTGTTTTGTGTCAGAAAAGTACTACCCACTGACTTTTGGACCATTGGTGCAACCGGGAGATATGAAACAAAAGGAGATCATGAAAGGCAAGCATTTAAACACATTTTTCAGTGTTTTTGTAATCCTGCTCCTAAAGCAAATGGCACTTCAGGTGACGCTGCAGTAGCTGTAAAAGAAAATGCTACGTTGTACGTGGGGTCCCCCTCCATCGCGATAGCATCCCCACATAGTTTCTCTGTGCGCAGGTGTATTATACTTTCTGATGATAACTCATCCCCACTTTTAAAACCACCGCGTATTCTTTAATAAAATTAGCATATGCGTTATCATTAATGTAACTCTGGGATTGTTGGCATACATTGTATCTAATTAGCTAAGTTCACAAACGTTCGTGTGGTGAATCAATACATGAGAAAACTTATACTACAATGTATATAATTGTTTTGATGTTAAGAGAGGAGAACTGATGGCCAGCCTTGTGAAAGTCAACTGGTATTTAATTAAACTGCACAAATGTTCATTGGTAATTATTATAATGAACTATCAATGTCAATAATTGCCACAACTTGCACTCATAAGTTTGACCCGGTGTGTGAAAACTAGGCTACAAATCTAGTTATTAGTGACGAGCATCAGAGTTTGATTTTAACCATTTATTTCAATATCATTTACTGTAAGTCTTTGACATGGCCTCAGTCAAAGTCAATCTCAATTTAAATCTAAATTAAATTAAAATAATAAAAGATTATACATTCACAGGATATTCTTTACATTTTATTGGTTGCCCTGCTGAAAAATACTAGATCCCTGTTCAAAACACAATATATGCAGATGGGATTCAAGAGGACACCCAGATAACGCTCATTACATGTTTTTGTTATTTTGTAATAAAAAATGTGTGGTTCATAATGGTATTTTAATGGAAACCACTAGAATATATGTGATGGGTTTATTTTTTTAGTAGGGTGAGTTTATGTAGGAATAGTATATTACAAATAAATGACTTTAATGATGGGTTTTCAAAGACTGGATCACAAATATGCATTGCAAATTCCCAGCTGATAAAACCTGTGGTTTAGGGGTTGTACAAGACCGCTGAAGAACACATATTGAGAGACGGTCGTTAATTTGCAGCTTTAGCTGGGTTTGATCGAGGTTGAAGCTGAAATATTCCTTGTTTTTTCAAGTTCAACAAGTACACTGTATTCAACAGTATGCACTACATTATTTACTTTCATAGACATAAACTGTAATATACACTCACCCCTTAAGGATTATAGGAACACCATACTTATACTGTGTTTGACCCCCTTTCACCTTCAGAACTGCCTTAATTTTACATGGCATTGATTCAACAAGGTGCTGAAAGCATTCTGCAGAAATGTTGGCCCATATTGATAGGATAGCATCATGTAGTTGATGGAGATTTGTGGGATGCACATCCAGGGCGCTAAGCTCCAGTTCCACCACATCCCAAAGATGACTGTGGGGGCCATTTTAGTACACTGACCTCATTGTCATGTTCAAGAAACATGTTTGTAAACCCTAGAAATGGTTGTGCGTGAAAATCCCAATAACTGAGCAGATTGCGAAATAATCAGACCGGCCCGTGTGGCACCAACACCCATGCCACGCTCAAAATTGCTTAAATCACCTTTCTTTCCCATTCTGACATTCAGTTTGGAGTTCAGGAGATTGTCTTGACCAGGACCACACCCCTAAATGCATTGAAGTAACTGCCATGTGATTGGTTGATTAGATAATTGCATTAATGAGAAATTGAACAGGTGTTCCTAATAATCCTTTAGGTGAGTGTACATGGTAGCCCTTTTAAGCCAGGTGATAAAAAATATAGAAATATAGACTTGATTAAGTGGTTTAAATACATAATATCTTCTTTACTTTTGAATAACAACTCGCATCTAAATGTGTTGCCCATCAAAATACTAATTACATTCTAAAAACCAATGAAATGTATGTTTTAAAAAGATTTAATTGAAATAATGCGTGCAGTATATACAGTAGATTATGTCTCTAACATAAATAATCATAAACATGTAAAGTCTTTGAACAGAATGAATGTACCTGCACAATATGAAGGTCCTGGGATCGCTACATTTGGTCTGGTCAGTTCGTAGACATAATAATCTCCAGGACAAGCTTTGACTTGGATTGGTTTGGATGTGTAATGACTGCATTGGTCATAATTAGAGCCGTAGACTTCACGAGTAACAACTCCATCTTCTACTCCAGGATGAGATCCACCAAGATACAGAGAACTGAAACCTCCACATGTCATGTAACTAACACACCAGTCAGGGATCTGGGCATTCGATCCATTGATGAAGAGTCGATACCAGCCGTCCCATTTCACACGAGTGTCATCATGTTCAGATATATATCCATACCAATACATGTAATTGAGTGTGCTCCTCCAGTATTCATCCAGTTTGTTGTAGTTTGAGCACGGATCACCTGAGATTAAAATACATTACTAGTAATGAGAATTAGGGTCATTGTTAACCTGGCCTCATATTCTTAAAACTTTCTCTCAGAAAGCTCCTGATTTAGTGAAGAAATGTCTAGTCTCAGCTTAAAAGTGATTCAGAAACTGAATCTGAAACTCCTGAAAGTACCTGAAACTCTGAGCGAGGGCAAAGACAAAACTTCCCTGATAGCACATATACATCTGTACGTTAAACTGCTCTTTCTAAAATGTTTATCAGATGTTTTACACAGCAGATTTTTTCCAGATCTGCAGATCTTTAGCAGACGTGTAACATACGCACTTGCTAGCTGGGTTTTATCTATGAGGAGGTGAGGCTCTCTTTGTTGTAAGTTGTGTATGACACACTGATCTATAGAAATGACTGGATTGCTCATTATGTCATTACTCTGAAGCCAACGCGCCGCCAACATTTGTTGTAGTAACAGGGAGCTTATTACAGTAATGATAAAACAATACCTTAACAGTCCTTAACATACTTGATCCGAAGTCTTCCAGTATTCTTACATATCAAATTCTGTTAAAACACATTTATTTTCCTTCTTCTCGGTTTGTCCATTGTCCCTGATGCTAAACTCTTAAGTCTCTTACTAAAAGTCCTCATCTATACTCCTGCCATTTCTGGACCTGAAGACCTCAGTTAAGATGCTTTCTTAATAACTATTTCTTTAGGATCTTTCCTTTAATTTGTAAGACTTGAAGTAGCCATTTATTATTGAAACTTACTGAAAGTGATGCTGAATCCAGTGGCCAGAGTTGTGGTTGTTATGGGATCAGTCTGTGATATAGTGTTGACATCTGAAAAAAAATATTCAAGATATGACTAAAATAACATAAATTAGATAGTTCCAAAGCTGGAAAAAGCTTTACCTGTGCAGTATCCTGAACACCAGCCTGTTGGTCTCGCGAGTTCATAGACGTAATAATTTCCAGGACAAGCTTTGACTCTGATGGGTTTTGATTTGTGATCACAGCAGTTATCACCCCAAGAATTCCCTCCACAGACCTCCCGGATCACCACCCCATCATCTATCTGAGGGTGAGGACCATTGAGTGACAGACCACTCTCTGCATTACAGCTGGATGGATGAACACAGGTCTCTGACATCTGGATGTTCATCCCATAATAATATAGTCTGTACCAGCCACTCCAGGAGTAATATTCATCACAAATATACAATCCACTTTCAGTTGTTGCTCTCCAGGGACGATCCAGAGACTCATAGTTGTAACAGGGATCATCACTGATGCTGCTGAAAGAAACTGACATGGAGAGAAGAGATGTTAGTCAAAGTACTATTAAAGAATTGTGATTAATGAAGGCTATGCAGAGAGAGGGTAAAAAATATTTTTTAATGTAAAAATGAATTTGTCTGCATTGAATTATGCAAATAATAAATAAACAAAACACAAAACACTAATTTACAACTTCAACTTTGAATGATGGTCGAGTTCCTCTAATGTCTCATGTTGTCTTTCGTCTGATGGAAACTGTTAAATGTGTTGTTCCTAATCAAAACTGAGTATTATTGTGATACTTCTGGCTCTGTAAGTAATATAAACTCAATAAACGTTTGGTTATTTTCAACCCAGAATTGGGCCAAAGAGACAAACCCAACCGCTGTGTTAAAAATATAATTTTTATTCTTCCAGCAGTGTATTTCTTGTCATACATTATTATCAAATAATAGTCATGTTATCAAAGTGACAGATAATCAGCCAAATAAAATAAAATCTTTTTCACACAAGGTTTAGGGCTCTGCACCTTAAGTGTCATGATTCCACCATCATGTCATGTTTATTCTTGTTCTTGCAGTGGAGTCATGGCATAGCCTAGGGTTTTGTGTGAGAAGGTGAGCTGTCATGCGCTTTCTCGTGTCTCGTCTATGGCCCTGCCCTCTCGTTCCTTGTTAGCTTCCCTTCAGTGTTTTATTACCCACACCTGCCTATTGTTAATTATCCTTTGTTCGTCTCCCTATTTAATGCCCTTGTATTCTCTGTCCAATGATGAGACTGGAGAGAACATATATTATCTTTCTGTCCTGATTGACAATAATATGTTTCTCTCCACATAAAACGCGTGGCTCTGTCACGATACTGCCACTAGAGGGCATAATCATATCAAGAACACCCAAAAATGCTCAATAAATGTTTTTGTTATTTTGTAATAAAAAATGTGTGGTTCATAATGGTATTTTAATGGAAACCACTAGAATATATGTGATGGGTTTATTTTTTTAGTAGGGGGAGTTTATGTAGGAATAGTATATTACAAATAAATGACTTTAATGATGGGTTTTCAAAGACTGGATCACAAATATGTATTGCAAATTCCCAGCTGATAAAACCTGTGGTTTAGGGGTTGTACAAGACCGCTGAAGAACACATATTGAGAGACGGTCGTTGATTTGCAGCTTTAGCTGGGTTTGATCGAGGTTGAAGCTGAAATCTTCCTTGTTTTTTCAAGTTCAACGAGTACACTGGATTCAACAGTATGCACTACATTATTTACTTTCATAGCCATAAACTGTAATATACATGGTAGCCAATTTTAGCCAGGTGATAAAAAATATAGAAATATAAGCTTAATCAAGTGTTTTAAATATATAATATCTTCTTTACTTTTGAATAACAACTTACATCTAAATATGTTGCCCATCAAAATACTAATTACATACTGAAAACCAATGAAATGTATGTTTTAAAAAGATATAATTGAAATAATGCGTGCAGTATATACAGTAGATTATGTCTCTAACATAAATCATCATAAACATGTAAAGTCTTTGAGGTGAATGAATGTACCTGCACAATATGAAGGGAGTGGGATCTCTAGATCTGGTCTGGTCAGTTCGTAGACATAATAATCTCCAGGACAAGCTTTGACTTGGATTGGGTTGGATGTGTAATGACTGCACTGTCCATTATAAGTGCCGTAGACTTCACGAGTAACAACTCCATCTTCTACTCCAGGATGAGATCCACCAAGATACAGAGAACTGAAACCTCCACATGACATGTAACTAAAACACCAGTCAGGCATCTGGGCATTCGATCCATTGATGAGGAGTCTATACCAGCCGTCCCATTTCACACGAGTGTCATCATGTCCAGATATATATCCACTCCAATACCAGTTACTTTCTGTGTTCCTCCAGTATTCATCCAGTTTGTTGTAGTTTGAGCACGGATCACCTGAGATTAAAATACATTACTAGTAATGAGAATTAGGGTCATTGTTAACCTGGCCTCATATTCTTAAAACTTTCTCTCAGAAAGCTCCTGATTTAGTGAAGAAATGTCTAGTCTCAGCTTAAAAGTGATTCAGAAACTAAATCTGAAACTCCTGAAAGTACCTGAAACTCTGAGCGAGGGCAAAGACAAAACTTCCCTGATAGCACATATACATCTGTACGTTAAACTGCTCTTTCTAAAATGTTTATCAGATGTTTTACACAGCAGATGTTTTCCAGATCTCCAGATTTTTAGCAGACGTGTGTAACATACGCACTTGCTAGCTGGGTTTTATCTATGAGGAGGTGAGGCTCTCTTTGTTGTAAATTGTGTATGACACACTGATCTATAGAAATGAATGGATTGCTCATTATGTCATTACTCTGAAGCCAACGCGCCGCCATGTTGGTATGCCCAAACATTTGTTGTAGTAACAGGGAGCTTATTACAGTAATGATAAAACAATACCTTAACAGTCCAGGTCCGTAGCCAGCCTATTGAAAGGGGAGGTTATTTTTTTTAAAAAGTGGACCTTTTTGCCGTTTTTCTCCTCCTTTTGTATTTAATTATGAGGTTCAAATACTTCCTTTTGGTGACCTTTTATGCACTAATTTCTGCTGGATTAGCTTGTCTGCTGGTATCTTAACCAGCACGCTTTTTGATGCACTTAAAATATTTATCGCACTGTTGTCAAATTGCTTCCTCATGTAACACTCTTGTCAGTCCATACACAGTTCATAAGTTTAAAGACCACACTAACAACAGAATAGATTTAATGAACTTTTTCTGAAATATTCATAATAATTCTTCTCATGATAATTTATTGACTCTCTGTCAATGCCTCTTTGCAATGTTTTATTATTATAAATTCGCTATGTTTATATGACTATTATATTGTACACCAGGGGTCCCCAAAAATTTTTCTGCAAGGGCCACATAATTCTCCCTGTCTTTAATGGGGGGCCGGGTCGGTTTGTAACAGAAAACTACATGGGCAGGAGGTACTACTTGAATTGTAGACTTTTGAGTGGATAAATCATTTTAATAAAAAAAGTATATATATATATATATATATAACCCCTCCCCCCGCATCATTCATATGGCGATGCTTCTTCACTTTGCTTTGAAAAGTGTATTGCGAGAACTCTCTCTGTCTGCACACGCGCACACACACATACGCACACGCGTCCTGCAACAATAATCATATTAATTTGAAACAGCACCGCAGAAATTGGTCACAAGCATTGATTAAAGCAATGATGACAATAATCACATGAAAAAAACCCACTTAAATTCTGGACCTTTGGCAGTGAGGGGGGGTTCGTTCGAACAACCCGAACCCCCCCTGCCTACGGGCTTGCAGTCCTTAACATAATTGATCCGAAGTCTTCCAGTATTCTTACAAATCAAATTCTGTTAAAACACATTTATTTTCCTTCTTCTCGGTTTGTCCATTGTCCCTGATGCTAAACTCTTAAGTCTCTTAAAAGTCCTCATCTATACTCCTGCCATTTCTGGACCTGAAGACCTCAGTTAAGATGGTTTCTGAATAACTTTTTCTTTAGGATCTTTCCTTTAATTTTAAGGGAAAACGCGCACATTTCTAAGAATAACTTTGAATTCTGTCACAATATGAGCAACTTTTTGCACTAAGACTTTTTATGAATACGGCCCCTGGTTGTTAGGGCTGATTCTGAACCCCCGAGAACATGACTCCCCCCCTTCAACCCCCCACAAGATCTTCAAAACAACAAGCATCTGAATCAGTAATATGTGACTTTTTTTCTTCTTGTTTGTCATTTTTAAGTCTTTACATCTCTATCTATGTTTTTCTTTCAGTTGATGTGTTCAGTTCATTTGTTATCTTATATCTGCCGTCTCTCCTCAATAGCTTTGTTTGTCTTTACACCATAATTTTTTTCTGTTTCTCAATTTTTTTATTTGAGTGTAAACTGACATAAACTGTAAAATAATCCAATGAATAAATGAAATTTGTAAGACTTGAAGTAGCCATTTATTATTGAAACTTACTGAAAGTGATGCTGAATCCAGTGGCCAGAGTTGTGGTTGTTATGGAATCAGTCT
This sequence comes from Barbatula barbatula, assembly GCF_947034865.1. Taxonomy (NCBI): domain Eukaryota; kingdom Metazoa; phylum Chordata; class Actinopteri; order Cypriniformes; family Nemacheilidae; genus Barbatula; species Barbatula barbatula. The sequence goes on along the minus strand of NC_136779.1, from coordinate 1,039,510 downwards.
GTGATATAGTGTTGACATCTGAAAAAAAATATTCAAGATATGACTAAAATAACATAAATTAGATAGTTCAAAAGCTGGAAAAAGCTTTACCTGTGCAGTATCCTGAACACCAGTATTCTATTGGTTTCACGAGTTCATAGACGTAATAATTTCCAGGACAAGCTTTGACTCTGATGGGTTTTGATTTGTGATCACAGCAGTTATCACCCCAAGAATTCCCTCCACAGACCTCCCGGACCACCACACCATCATCTATCTGAGGGTGAGGACCATTGAGCCACAGACTCAAGGCTGCATTACAGCTGGATGGATGAACACAGGTCTCTGACATCTGGATGTTCATCCCATAATAATAAAGTCTGTACCAGCCACTCCAGGAGAAAGATTCATCACAAATATACAATCCACTTTCATTTGTTGCTCTCCAGGGACGATCCAGAGACTCATAGTTGTAACAGGGATCATCACTGATGCTGCTGAAAGAAACTGTCATGGAGAAAAGAGATGTTAGTCAAAGTACTATTAAAGAATTGTGATTAATGAAGGCTATGCAGAGAGAGGGTAAAAAATCATTTAAAAAGTAAAAATTTGTCTTCATTGAAATATGAAAATAATAAATAAGCAAATATAAAATACTAATTTACAACTTCAAAAGCAACTTTGAATGATGCTCGAGTTCCTCTAATGTCTCATGTTGTCTCTCATCTGATGGAAACTGTTAAATGTGTTGTTCCCAATCAAAACTGAGTATTATTGTGATACTTCTGGTTTGTAAGTAACATAAACTCAATAAACGTTTGGTTATTTTCAACCCAGAATTGGGCCAAAGAGACAAACCCAACCGCTGTGTTAAAAATATAATTTTAATTCTTCCAGCAGTGTATTTCTTGTCATTCATTATTATCAAATAATAGTCATGTTATCAAAGTGACAGATAATCAGCCAAATAAAATAAAATATTTTTCACATAAGGTTTCGGGCTCTGCACCTTAAGAGTCTATATAGGGTGATACACGCAGGTCACATGCTGAATCTTGATATTATATTCATAATTTTTAAATCATGAGCAGTTTGAGGAACTATAACAGATTGTGTTACACATATGATAGAATTTAGATTCATGTTAAATCAACCCAATAAATTATTATCTTTGCACTATTTACATTGAGGGAACTTGATTGATCTTAAAGTTTCTTAAAAGCAACCTGTGTGTGATATCTGAGGTGACTAAAAGAGTGCAGACATACAGGACATCTGTGTTGCATTTCCCGTTATCTTCTCAAAATATCAAATAAAGTTTAAGCTTCACCTGCACAGTATGAAGGTTGTTCCAGTGACTGATCTGGTGTGTTGAGTTCATAGACATAATAATCTCCTGGACAGGCTTTCACTTGGATGGGGTTTGATCTGTAGTCGCCACACTGGTTGGAGTACCATATGTGACTGCCTATAACATCACGGGTCACCACTCCATCCTCAGGTCGTGGATGAGAGCCGTTGAGAAACAGTCCAGTATAACCTCCACATCCTGTGTAACTCACACACCATTCAGACATCTGAGCACTTTCTCCATTCAGATACAGCCGATACCAGCCGTTCCACTCAACAACACTGTCATCGTGTTCATAGTCCTGGTGTGAGTTCTCCCCTATGTCTCTCCAATAGTCTTCAATAGTTTTATAATCAGAGCACGGGTCAGAGCTGACAGCTGTCGATACTGAGAAAATATTGTAAAATAGAAATGTCATTTGATTATATTTACTCATTCACAGACTCTATTTTAGGAAATCCTGTAAGTAATAAATCTACAATTTCAGCGAAACACATTTATGGTTTTTGTGGTTGTGGTCGTCTCAGTGGTTTCTGTGGTTGTGAGAAATTAGTGATTATTAAACAACAGTTATCACATACAATTTCCTGAGCACCTGTATATGTATTTACCTGCACAGTATGTTAAACTGCAGCAAGTTGGTCTCGCAAACTAAAGAATATCTGAACAGGATCAAGTTTAACTGCACACAGAATGTGTTTACAAAAGAAATCATCACAGAGACTCTGTTGGTGTCATGAAACTGCTCCGAGACTTAGGGTGAGATCCAAATGCAGCTTTATTGGTGGGTAATCCAGAGGCGTAATCCAAATAACAGGCAGGGGTCGTACACAGGTAGGCAGTTCAAACAAGGAAACCAACAACACAAAGAAACAAACAAAACAGGCAGGGACCAGAGGCAAAAGAGTGAACAGGGAACCAGGCAATAAATCCAAAAAAACAAAAGACAAGGAACCAGGGAAACGCTCAGAAATGCAGTGTAGACACAACAAGACTTCGCAGTGAGTGAATAAGTGCACATGGTATATATAGAGTGAATGTGAATGATATGCAGGTGTGTGTGAAATCAGTGCTGATGAATCCGGGTAGTGAGTTATGGGAAATGTAGTCTGTGAGTGAATGATAAGTTTGATGTGGAGTGCCCTCTGGTGGTTTTCAAGGGCACTCCAGCTGGTGACCGTTACTGTTGGCTAGAATGGGTCACATTACTGGCAAAGTTTTGGCTTCTATTGGAGAGTCCCATAAGAGCCACAGGAGTTGTGTAGCGCAATGAGTGTGTGAGTATCGCACTCCAATGATGTGCTGCTAATCTGAAAAGTAGAATATAATGGCCTAGTGTGAAGCATTAAATATGCTGTGTGAGACGGTGCAGTCTACACCACTAGGTGGCGTTGAGTGGCTAGAAAACTGAACGAGAGTCGTGCATGAAAACCGCTGCTAAACGTGTTCATTTCTATTTTTGAGGTAAGCTGATGGGAAATCTGTAAGACCAGTGTATTAAAGGAAAAGTTCGTCTCAAGATGTGTTGCTACTGAAATGACAACTAGCCACAACCAGCAAACGCCATGTCCTGGAATGCACCTATCATATGGGTTGAACACCGCCTCCACAGAAGAATGTAATATTCGCTAATGTTATTTAACACATTACACTCTTACATAAGAACGCGCTTAGTTGCTAAACAAATACAGTTTAAGAAATGAACAAGTTACTCGCATTTTCATGGACAAAGTCTGCCCTTTTATTCTTAAAAAGATGAAGATGTTTATAAGAAAATATTTGAGCATAAAGTTAATAAAGTTCTCTTAAAAAGGGTTTTGTTATTCCGGCATGTATGTGTGTGTGTGTGAATTATGGAAGAATCTTATAGAACTTGATTGATAGGTTTGAGGTGCAGTGTGTGCTTGCGAATGCCAGAGTAACAGTATGAAGGTTGATATTGTTGTTGATCTACAAGACACTTGTGCCCATGGGCCCTGTTTTATTAATCCGGGCCTGCCCATAATATTGCAATGATATATATTTATACTTATGAAAGATTTCGCATATTAAAATACATTAGATTGAAAGTCGTGCTGGGTGACACGAAAGAAAGTTTTGCTGACACGGAAAAAGGCTGAAATCTTTGGATTGTAAGTACACATTTGATGTAGTTTTAGCCTACTTTATTGACCCATTTTACGAAACTTTACACATTTCCACTACTATTATAAGTTATTGCTCCACTGGGTCTGAAATATAAATTGTACTGTACTTAATGTTTTCATGTGGCCTACCACAAAAAACTGCATATTATAGTGAAGATAAGATAATAATAAATATATTTTATTCGTAATCCTTTACACAGCCTTCTAACCAATGATATCAAATCGTGTGACAAATCTTTATTGTGAACGTTTTGTGCATGACGTCGTCAGATTTAACAAGATGATTACAGGAGTGTGTGGCAGAATTTTGAAAGATAAACTGTTATGAATGCTGCTGGAAAAAAATAAAACGTTAATTGTTTTTTGTGGTAGGCCACATGAAAATGTACTATATGTATATATATATATATATATATATATATTCCATACCTAGTGGAGTTATAACTGAAAGTGACAGGAAATGTGTAAAGTTGCATATTATAGAAATGCTTTATAAAGTAGGCTAAAACTACATCAAATGTTTACTTACAATTACACTACTGTAGGTGCGTGATATAGTAATGCGGTATTGAAGTGCACAAGCGTGAACTTGAACAATGAAAACCTGAATTTTAGGATGGTGAATTCATAGAAAAATATTATTTTAAATATGAAGGACAATCAAATCCCTGCATTAATTCATGCATTGTTTACTCAACTAACAGATATTGCAGTCAGAAGCGCAACAATTGTGAGATGCAGAGATTTTATTCCTTCTAAATCATGTATGAATAATTTCTCTAGTCCCAGTTCATAGAATGTAAACTGAAGAAAACGAACAAATGAAGTGTTAACAAGTCTTTTTCATTTAAGTGTTATTTTTGCGTTTGATTGGTTTGGTCTGCAAATTGAAAACCTTTTCGATTCTGCAATACATAAGAAAAATGAAGAGCTCTGCTAAAATATGGAAGGTTCAATTTTAGTTTCTTTTCTAAATCCATCATTAAAGAACAATTTTAACCACTTAGAGCAAAGTGATCAAAAGATGCAATGTTAGGAAAGATTGATCACAGTACCTAATGTTTGTCCATTGGTTATTTCACCTGTTAAACACAAATAAGAAATGATGATTTAAAATCTGGACAGTTGGCATATTTGAATTATTCTTAAACAGATTTGTCATGGGGTGTGTTAAACACTCACTAATATTCAGCAGCAGAAGACACACACACAATGAGATAAAAAACCCCATTGTGAAAAACTATTCCACCTGCACCTGCAATTACAAAATGCATATGTAAAAAATATGAAAACAAAATAGATAATTGAATAGATACAAGACAAAGATGACATTTATTATTACCTGAGATGAGATGCTACTGCAGAGCAAAATCTGTGAGATTCTCTCTTCAGCAGTTAAAGCAGAATAGTGAAGCTGCAGGTGACAAAATCTGTTTTTTTAACCATGAAATGAGGGAGGTGCTTTACTGGAACCATAAGAAGTCACTCATCAATCTAAACTAGTTTTTCTTCATGTTATATTAAAATATTTTTACATTTTGTCTTTGCATGAACTGATCTGAATGAAGGAATTCACTTCAAATATAAAGATGTTCCCAAATGACTTTGTTTCATTCCACTACTGACAGTATTACTCCTTAATTTAAATAAACATATTGTTTCTGTTTGCATTTATTTGCAGAAAATGACAAAGAAACTGGTGAAAATAACAGAAAAGGATGCTGTGTGAGTTTTCAGACCTCACATACTGCAAAGATAGTGTTCATATTCACTTTTAAGCAATACAACAGTCATATTTAGGAAAATATATTTTTTGTGATCATTTTATCAAAGCCAGCATATCATTTACTTACAAAATGGTTCTTATGAATGTCACGTTTAGATGTATATATTTTATTGGGGTATAACATCTGATAAGGTTGAACCTCAGATACAAGTTATAGGCGACACAGTTAGTTCAGAAACAATTTTATTTTAACCACAGCTGAAGAAAAGTTCAATGAAAGTCCAAAAATGAAAATATATGGTTGTTCAAAGAAACAGTTCTTAGTTACTAAAGTGAAGTTGTGATTGTGATGAAACATGGGTTTATCATGGCAACTACTGCCTTTTATTTTTGATAGATACAAATCTATATATATATAAAGGATCTTATCGGCTGTTTCTCAGCACAAACCTCCTCTACATAAAGGAATGCTTCAGACCTCCGAGCAGAAATGTTTTCTCTATTCAGTGAACTTGTGATCTGTCACATTTACTGTCAGGCAGCATTCTTTCATCTTAGAAATATTTCAAAGTTGTGTCACATACACACTGCTTTAGAGACCAGAAACCTTATTCAGGCATTCATACACTACATACATTACACGCTGTCATTTATTGTTGGGTGGTTCACTGCTTAAACCTGCCCTAACAACAGTCAGCCAGACCAGAACCAAACTCACATGAGACTTCTATGATTTTTTTAAATAATGTGTTTTCCTGCTTTATGTATAATGTCAAAGTTCATTTATTTAGTTGCCTAATTTAGGAGTTCCCAAAGCCAGGGCGTGGTAGCAAGGTGATTTCCAGATTTGTATTATTATTTACCTAATGTTAGAAATAGCGTAGGTATTTAATGAGTTTAACAAAATATAGAAATATTAGTTAAGTTAAACGTGAAACCATGCAAATAAAAAGCTATCAGCCTAATGGATTTTCTCCCCCTCGATCATGACCCCTGAGGTGATTACGTCACATTGAGTCTGATGTGCACACAGATTGTTTTCTGGCTTTACGTTTAGGATATTCTTATTTGTCAAAATGTAACGTTGATTAATAGAACAAATAAATAAATCAAAATTATCGATTTTTCTTTTATAAGGATATTAAGTTAAGATATTTTGTAACTTTCCTACTATAAACATATAAAACTGTATTTTGTGTGTATTTTTGTGAGTTACAGTGCCTCTGATTAACAACTTCAAAGGCAATTTTCTCAATATTTTGGTTTTTGCTGCACCCTAGATTCAGAGTTTTAAACAGTTTTATCTCCACCAGATATTGTCCTATCCTAACAATCCATATATCAATTGAAAGCTCAATTATTCAGCTTTCAGATGATGTAAAAATCTAAATTTCGAGGTGCATTTCCATTTAACCTGGAACAGCATGTCTGGTTTAATTTGACGCCAGTCATATGTCATTCTAACCGAGTAAATGTCTCACAGTCTCATGAATGATATTTAAAGACTGTCATCTAAAAATGCATTATTTAGGAAAGTACATTCTTGCTTGCGGATGAAATGACAGGTATTTCTGACAAGCATTCATTCCTTGAAATTAACACAGTTGTTATCAATTCAGTCGCAGGCTTCAGAAATCTCTCTAGTCAGAAGAGAGGAACCTGAGATCTGACATGTTTTCTCTTTGTGACCAGGACAAATAAACTTGCTTATATGACTTATAAAAAAATGTACTTCACTATACAGCAAACAAAAAAAACATTATTTTACTCTCTAAATAAAAAATTTAGCCAGTGTAACAAACAGTCCCTTTCTTCAAAGAAGAGAAAGCAAAGTCACAAGACTGGGCAGACAAACAAACAAAAACAGCAATAAAATCTCTTTGTAACTTTGCATATAATTAATAACTGATTTACTTTATTGTCGAAATTGAAATATAAAAAAAAGACAATAATGTTGTGGTCAGACTTCGGAAGGTACTGCGAAAATGGGCGGTTGCGATTCCTCCATCTTTTAGGCATTTGAGCACTTGATCCATTGATGAAGAGTCGATACCAGCCGTCCCATTTCACACGACTGTCATCATGACCGGTTGTATATCCATACATATACCATTGATGGAGTGTGTTCCTCCAGTTGCGGTCCAGTATGTTTTTATTTGAGCATTGGTCACCCGAGATTACAATTGTATGTACTGTAGTTTATAAATATCAAACAATGTACCCAAGCTGGAACAGTAACCTTTCAAAAGGTCCAAATATGTATCAATATGTACCTCTATTACGCTCTAGCAAGGTGTAAGGCTGTACATTTCCAAAGGCCCAATGATACTATCTTGAAACTATTTTTTTCTGATGGTTTAATCATCAGACATATAGGCCCAAATTACCTAAACAGGGCAAAATAGCAAGCAAACTTTTTAATTATCTAATTATCACCGGGACCAAGATATGCTTTTTTTTACCAGTACAACGACGAGTGCAGACCTGCGTGATTCATTTAAACACACTTCTCCTATAAAGTTTGTGTCTGAAAAGGAAACTCCTAAAAATTACATATGCAATAAAGTCAGTGGCAAAAACCGCAGAAATATAAACATTATGATGCTTTAGACACATAACCCCAGGAAGTTGCCCCACAGACAAAATTCTGCATTACGGCTGTATGGATTTATACAACTTTCTGGCGTTTGAATGTTCATCCCATAATGGAAAAGTAGGTACCAGCCACTCCAGGAGAAATCATGATCACAAATTCTCAATCCATTTTCATTTGTTGCTCTCCAGGGACGATCCAGAGACTCATAGTTGTAACAGGGATCATCACTGGTGCTGCTGAAAGAAACTGTCATGGAGGAAAGAGATGTTAGTCAAATGAAAACTTCAAACAATGGCTGAAAAGACTGGAGAGACATGTCCAATAAACCTGTTTTACTAGGATTGTAACAATGTTTGCTAATGTGTGTGCTGTGTTTAAACTTGATTTTGAAATCAGCCCTCTTTACAGGACACAAATTATACCAGAAACAGGACTGAAAATGGCTTTAAGTTATCTGTTAAAAGAATATGTTTAAAAACATGAAACAGAAAATAAATTATCAATTTAGGAGATAAAAGAAGAATGACTGGTATAGTTGAATAAAATACTCCAGAAGGTCATAAGTGACCAATCAGAATCAAGTATTCCAGAGTGTCATGAGAAATTAAATGTTAATTTTATGAAAGATTGAGGACAGAAGTCTACATGATGATTGTCCATTTATTATTTTACATGTTAAATACAAAATATAAGCACAATTATTTGTTAATGTATATTTGGAAATTATATTCACTTCACGTATATGGTTATACAGCAGTTTCATTCTAAAGCACAAGACAGATTCCTCAGATTTGTATATCAAGATACATTCACCATTAGCCAGCAGCAGTACACACACGTGAGAATAAGACTGTCCTTGTGTCAAACTACCGCACCTAAATGTTACTGCAGAGATTATTCAGAGTTATTCTCTCTTGTTATAAGTGCTTTACTGGAACCCTAAGTAGTCACTCAACCAGTTTTTCTTTTCGTCACACAACAAGAAGAGTTATTTGAACACATCTCTTCCTCATTCTGCTGCTTTAAGAAACTGGTATGTTTAAAGCTGTAATGTATTGCCCATGAATCCACTTAATATGAACATGTTTATCCACACATGTGTGGCACATTTATGAATATACTGTATATTAAAGCATTTTTATTGTTGTACTTAATACTGTATATTGAATCTCATCAACAAGTTTGGTAACAATGTTAAGAAGCGCTGAAGGAAAAATGTGTTAAATGAAGCTGATGAGAATTGTGAAACAAAAGGAGAAAATACGTATTGTGTGTTTCGAGAAACCTCAAAGTTATGTGACAGAAAATTAGATTTAACTGGTTATTCTGCATCTCTAAAGTTACATGACAGTGAATATTTGGAAGTAAAGGTAAAACACCTACTCCATTTCTGAAGAAGAGGTGCAGAAATAAAGACTCAGACACAGAAACTGAAGCTCTTAGGCCCATTACAGGTTCATTTATTTTATTAAAATGATCATTACTATAGTATAGTATAGTTACTACAGTAAACAAGCCATTAATTATTCTTATTGACAAATACACAAATTACAGTTTGGAAATAAAGATATAGTTAGAAAGTTATAATCTGTGTAACATAAAATAATTGTTTAGCCGATAGGCATGTGAAACGTTGTCTATTTTGTGTGTAAATCTACTGAAGGAAGGTCAGAACACCCATCAGAGAAACAAACAAAACCATCAGAGAACTACACAGACACGAAGCCACAGACGCCTTCACTCGCTCTGAGAGCCCCAGATCTGTGAAGAGAAAATATAACACAACACAGTGAAATGAAGTTTATCCACAGTCAAAATAAATCAGAAAATATGTTGAAATATTCACCTGCGTTTCTATCAGACACAACAAGAGGACCCATAGAGATGGAGGAGCTGTCGTGAAAGTCCAGAGATCTGCGGTTCCTCCGCTGATACCCAGAGTAACAGGACTGAGAGAAAGAGAGAATATAAAATGTGAAATATGTATAAATACTATCAACAAATGTCAGCTAATATCATAGAAATGTGTTTATAACTCACAGTTGAGCAGTAATTGTTGGACATAAGACACAGATGAACAGAACAGTGCAGGTAAACTTTAGTGGAGTTTGAGCTGAAGATAAACATCCTGAAGGAGAAACGGCTGGATGTTGAGACGCCGTTCTGAAGAAGCTCCACTGTGTTGTCTTGTGGATTTGGACACCTGAAGATAAAGATGATGATTTATTTCACTCTTTCACTCTTTAAACATGTTAAGAAGCTCAAACTGATGTTTGTGTCTTACTCTCCAGTGATGAGATCCCAGCTCAGACTGTTCTCTGGATCATTCACAGGTGTCGCCCAACATCTGTCAATCACTGTGACAAACTGACGGCTGTCAACCCCGTCAACACCAACCTCAACAAAAATCTGCTGATCGAGTTCTGCATCCACACGACCAGTGAAGGGCTGAGAGAACTCAGAATCCTGATATGGAACCATTCGCACCTGATACCTCCCTTCACCAGCGGGAAGATCCTTGTTCACACGGCTGATAAAATAAACAATAGAAGATTTCAGTTTCTACGGATGTAGTTCAATGTATCATTCTTGCATATAGATATGTATTAATATTTAGTTCAAATTGAGTCTCACGTCTCCAGTGGGTTGATATCTATCATAGAAAGTGTTTGTGTTTGGGGGTAAATACAGCTGAAATTTAGCTTCAGTATTTTCTCTCTGCTGATGAGACCTGCGGGTGACCCTGTTGTCCCCAAAATAAAGTTCTCATAGATGACATGAGTGCCGTTGGCCTGTGGACCGCACAACATATTAGTCCAGATATCAATCAACTCATTAAAGTGTGTTAATATTGAGTCTTACCACAAGATTGGTTCCACAGATCTGATCGTTGTTATCAAAGTGAAACTGCACTCTTCCGTTCTGGACGGTTCCTCTGCAGCTGGGGTCATTGAGATGAAGAACATGAGCTGAAAAACCAGCTTCAAACAGCTGACAGCGAGATAGAGACAGAGATCCTGAACTACTCTCACAGGTTTCAGAGAAATCTGAGGAAAAAACATTGTCAGCATTTAACAAAAGATCTTTTTGTACATTTGAGATTTTGTTGTGAGGTGATTCTAACCTAAGGAGTGAGGTTCAGATCTGGTTTGGTTTTCTTTGCAGAAACAGCCGTAAACACCATTTCTCTCTCCACACAGTTCATCTTCAGTACAGTTGAGTGAAAGACACGGATCTGTCACAGATAAGAGAAGAACACAGAGAGATGAAGCTCATAAATACAACAAAAGAGTCCACTGAATTATTTTGGATTAGGGCTCCGCAGCTTCATAAAAAGTTAAAGGATGGAGGGAAATGGGATGAAAGTTTATTTCTATATACTTGAAAAAGAATAGATTTCTCTAGATCATACAGTGTTTTAGAGTTTACATGTTTGGCTAGGAAATTGCTAGATGTTACTTGGTGGATCTTAAATCCATTTACTAATTCAAGTGAGCACATACTCATTATTAAACAAAAGAACATTTGAGTACTTAAATTCTCTACCTGCACAGTAAGCAGCACAATGAAGTGGTTTGACAAACTCATACACATAATAATCTCCTGGACAGGCTTTGACTCGTATGGGATGAGATTCAGAACCACAGCAGCCGTTCCATGAAGACATACAGACGTGTCGTGTGACCACTCCATCTCCCAGCTGTGGATGAGGATCTCTGAGATACAGTGGGTTATATGTGCCACACATCCCTTGACTCACACATGATTCTGGCATCTGAGTGCTCTGACCGTTGATGAAGAGTCTGTACCAGCCATTCCACTCCACATTATAATCACACATGCTGTAGTAGTTGTAGTAATTGTAATTGTAATTGTAATTATCAGTTGATCTCCAAGACTCATCCAGACTGGTGTAACTGTCACAGGGATCCACACTTGGAGTGCTGAAAGGGACTATTATGAGGAAACAAAACCCAGAAAGAGTGCGTTAATAAATGTAGATTGGATGCGGATTTAATTCCATTAAGAATATAGTCCACATACGATATCTTTACAGATCTGTAAATAAACCAGTCATATAGATTATGTCTATAACATAAATCCAGATATACATGTAAAGTCTTTGAACAGAATGCATGTACCTGCACAATATGAAGGGAGTGGGATCTCTAGATCTGGTCTGGTCAGTTCGTAGACATAATAATCTCCAGGACAAGCTTTGACTTGGATTGGGTTGGATGTGTAATGACTGCATTGGTCATAATAAGAGCCGTAGACTTCACGAGTAACAACTCCATCTTCTACTCCAGGATGAGATCCACCAAGCCACAGAGAACTGAAACCTCCACATGACATGTAACTAACACACCAGTCAGGCATCTGGGCATTCGATCCATTGATGAGGAGTCTATACCAGCCGTCCCATTTCACACGAGTGTCATCATGTCCAGTTATATATCCATACCAATACATGTAATTGAGTGTGCTCCTCCAGTATTCATCCAGTATGTTGTAGTTTGAGCACGGATCACCTGAGATTAAAAAAGTTTATTTTAATGTGTTGTTATGGTTGGTTATTGAGGCTAAGCCCCCTGAGAACATGACTCACCCCGCTGAATCCCCCACAAGTTTTTCAGAACAGCAAACACTTTCATAATACTCTAATAAGTGACTAATTTTCTTTTCCACTGTTTGCGTATCTTCATGCTTGTCTTGTCTTTATGCGCTGATCTCATTAATATATATTTTAATTTGTCTTTCAAAAATGTATTCATGGGGATGTTCACAACCTGTAAAATGGATTAACTCATGTGGCGATGTCATGAACATGCGTGCGTCACTAAATGTTGTACCACGTGCGTAAGTAGAGATCACATCTCTGATGAGCTGTTCATGTTTGTATTTTCAGATAAGCGAAAACTGCAGATATATGCACAAACTGTTGTATAAATTGAATATCAGTAGATTATTTCTGGGAGTTACGGGGTACATTACTCTGCTAAGGATGAAGTTATCTGCGTTACTTTACTTCACTGTAAGAATTAACTAATCTAGCAATTTGTTATGAGTTTATTATACATACTGTTTAAGTAGGAGGCCACTAATGTAAAAAGAGCTAAAGAGATAATGTGAATAAATTAAGATTAATGTTGTACCATGTGCGTTAGTAGAAAACGCATCTCTGAGCTGTTCATGTTTGTATTTTCAGTTGTGGATCACTCAGTAAAGAAATATCATTCGTTGTGATTACTCGAATGTGTTACAAAACATTAAGGATAAAATGGTGTCATGCAAGTCGACTTAAGTGATGTTGAAAAAGTTTAAAATTTGTGGAACAATTGTATTTTAATTACAATTAAAATAGCCATTTATTATTGAAACTTACTGAAGGTGACGGTGGGTCCAGTAAACACAGCTGGAGTTGTTGTGGGATCAATCTGTGATATAGTGCTGACATCTAAAACATTCAATGTAAGACATGACTAAAGTAACATATAGGCCTAAGAAAATGTTATAATTAGAAATTCAGTGGGTAGAAAAAAAAGCTTTACCTGTGCAGTATCCTGCACACCAGTATTGTGGATTCACAAGTTCATAGACATAATAATTTCCTTGGCAAGCTTTTACTCTGATGGGTTTTGACTTGAAATCACAGCAGGAACCACCCCAAGAATACCCTCCACAGACCTCCCGGGTCACCACCCCATCTTCCATCTGAGGGTGAGGACCATTGAGCCACAGACCACTGTCTGCATTACAGCTGTATGGATTAACACAGGTCTCTGGCATTTGGATGTTCATCCCATAATGATAAAGTCTGTACCAGCCACTCCAGGAGAAAGATTCATCACAAATCCACATTCCACTTTCATTTGTTGCTCTCCAGGGACGATCCAGAGACTCATAGTTGTAACAGGGATCCTCGCTGATGCTGCTGAAAGAAACTGTCATGGAGAAAAGAGATGTTAGTCAAAGTACCGCAAATAAATAATTTCTCAAAGCACAAAGTTAGTGGAGGCTCTTCAGACACTTTAAAGTGATGACAATTGGGCTAAAATAAAATCATATGTTGGTCTTCTCATTGCCATTCATGTGTGACTGAGACACAGATCTTGGTAACCAATCCAAATAATCTGTCTCTGCTCTAAAGTTCTTGTCACTAATCAAAAATCGGCGATTTAAAATGTCTCATGGGCATTGACATGCAGAGGTTTTCTTCAAATGAAGAGACAAATTGCACTTGCTTGCCATATTCCCACTTTTATATCTCGTTTTAGTGGTTTCTGTGTAGCGTATCTTCCTCTTCACTATATAAAAGGTCAATTAAAAGATATGCAAGAAACAAACATCCTTCCAACAAGACTTGAGGGAGGCTCTGTTGTTAAAAAAATGCCTACTTCTCCTTTAGATTATTTTGGAAACATATTTGTCACAAATTAAAATTTTTAAGAAATAAGGATAAGTAGAGTTAAAGCGTCACCTGCACAGTAAGAAGGTTGTTCCAGTGACTGATCTGGTGTGATGAGTTCATAGACATAATAATCTCCTGGACAGGCTTTCACTTGGATGGGGTTTGATCTGTAGTTGCCACACTGGTTGGAGTACCATATGTGACTGCCTATAACATCACGGGTCACCACTCCATCCTCAGGTCGTGGATGTGAACCGTTGAGAGTCAGTCCAGTATAACCTCCACATCCCATATAACTCACACACCACTCAGACATCTGAGCACTTTCTCCATTCAGATACAGCCGATACCAGCCGTTCCACTCAACAACACTGTCATCATGTCCATAGTCCTGGAATGAGTTCTGCCCTATGTCTCTCCAGTAGTCATCAATAGTGTTATAATCAGAGCACGGATCAAAAATGGTAGTTGTAGGTACTGAGAGCGAAAAGAGAAACCTCTTTACACACGGTCACAAACAGATTTGTATCCAAATAGCACATGTTTACCTACCTGCACAGTATGCCAAATGGCAGGCAGTTGGACTCACAAACTCATAAACAAAATAATCTCCTGGACAGGCTTTGACTCGTATGGGATTGGACTGGAAATGGCAGCAGTCATTGTTCCAGTGACCACACACGTCTCTGGTGACCACTCCATCCTCAACACTTGGATGTCCACCGTTCAGCCACAGTGGTGCGTGAGTGCCACAGCTGTACTGAGCAACACACGTGTCTGGCATCTGAACGCTCTGACCCAGAACGAAGAGACGATACCAACCCTGCCAATTCACATTCATGTCACACATGACACCAGAGGAATGCTGATCACTGGTGGCTCTCCAGACATCATCCAGATCATGGTAGTTGTGGCAAGGGTCCACTTCTGTTTAGAAAACATTAGAAAAAACAAAAAGAATTCTGACTGGATGCCATTTCTGCCATAAACAAATTGTACATTTACACTTTATTTGAAATGGAATAATATTGTTGGATCCATTGAACATTTTAAGAGAGGCAAAAGTTAAGATAAAAATACAATAAGACAACATGACAATCTACAAAGGGGACTTTTACAATTCAATATTTATTTTATGAACATCGTTAACTCATATTTGACTTAACATTGAACATTTCTTTAATAAACTTAAATAAGGTCTTTGCTGTTGCTATTTAATTATTTTGCTCAGAGAGAAACTTTGGATTATTCACACATGCATCTCATTAACTCCATGCAGTTCATTAATAAACCATCTGTTTTGGCCTTTTTCATGCTATTGCCGATACGCTGATGGTGTTAAATTGATCCAATATCAACCGATTAATATCAGTGGCCGATACATCGGTGCATCACTTATTTTTAGCCTCAGTTTTGGGATGCTCAGTTTAAATAAAGTGTTTTTGAGGTTTCTTTGTAAGAACGTTCTTGGATCTCACCAAAATTGTTCCCTACAGGAAGATATTAATTCTGAATTTGGTGTTTCAAAGCAACAACATAAACAAACTTTACTGCACATGTGCTCTTTTGTTTCCTAACGTAACTTCTAGTACATACATACCCGCAAGGATTAGAGTCCCTGTAGATTGTTTTTTATTGTAGTAAATTATTTGGCTAGCAAGATAAACAAATTTTATTTAACAAATGATTTATGCGTCTGATAAAACCGTCTTAAGAACTGTGACATTGTTATGAAATAAGAGGCAGGAAAATCTGAACAATGTAAGACATTCTATATTTAACTTCTATTTTATGTCTATTTTGTATCCTTAATGTCTATTCTGTCATTACCGTTGTCCTCAGGGATAGGGTTTTCACAGTAGTCAACATGACTACATCCTTGTATAATAGTGTGATTATCATAAAGTTTAATGAAATGTCATAAAAGAAGATCATAAAAAAGAATAAAAAGAGAAAGCAGGACAATACTTTACCAATAGCTGGGATGAGCGGAGTGTTCAGAGTCTCTGTTCTCTGTGTGTTTGGAGTCAATGTGGTTAAGCTTGTGTCTTCTGAGATCAGGAAAAAATATTTTGTCAATTATTTGTAAACAAATCTCAGAAAAGTATTAGATTAATTTCCATGTGAGTAAAATTCTCTACCTGCACAGTAAGCAGCACACTCCATTGGTCTGACAAACTCATAAACATAATAATCTCCTGGACAGGCTTTGACTCGTATGGGATGAGATTCAAAACCACAGCAGCCGTCCCATGAAGACAAACAGACGTGTCGTGTGACCACTCCATCTCCCAGCTGTGGATGAGGATCTCTGAGATACAGTGGGTTATATGTGCCACACATCCCTTGACTCACACATGATTCTGGCACCTGAGTGCTCTGACCGTTGATGAAGAGTCTGTACCAGCCATTCCACTCCACATTATAATCACACATGCTGTAGTAGTGGTCGTAGTAAATGTAATTATCAGTGGATCTCCAGGGTTCATCCAGACTGGTGTAGTTGTCACATGGGTCCACACTAGGAGTGCTGAAAGGAACTATTATAAAAAAAGAGTGCATTAATAATATTGATAAGGTTATATATAATTAAAATACAAGTCATTTGGAAATGAAAAAATATTCTGAGAGAATGTTGGGGAGTCCTCAAAGAAAACATTTTGGGGGGTTGATGTTGATTTTTGTGAGGCCTTGTTTATGAAAAGTTTAAACCAAAGATTCTTAATGAGATGAAATAAAACAAGTAACTGCACGCAAAAAAAAAATTATATGCAACCTTTTTAAAGAAATTTTTGAATTTATCTCAGGTCCTAATAACATCATTTGTTTGACACGTGCCACTGCACAGATCAATTGATATATGACATCAATGCCCTGTGAGAGCAATACTGTATGCACCGTCCCAAAGCTGTAGTTTGTGGCAGTTTGTTTATGTTAGTTGAGCATCTGGTGGAGCGCTGTAGAAATGTCTTTCTCAAAGAAAGCCAAATCAGGACACCGAAAAAGAAAGGAAAGACAGGAGAAGAAAAGAAAACAAAATGAGGGGAAACAATTGGTTACTGACTTCTTTTCAATGAAAAGTGAGCACAAACTACAACACGAAATTTGAAGTGCCAAGCTGCTTGAATATCCCCACGAATCCGCGATCGTTAGTGCACACTTTCAGATGTAAATTCGGTTATACATGTAATCTCAGGTAAAGGCCACATAAATAAACTGTACACTAACAATGCTGTTTGCATACAACACACCATTTAAATAGCGTCATTGTGAAACCTGTTTAATTTTAAATTAATAGGCTATAATATTTCAAATTAGCAATAGTAGGCTTATCAGTGTCATAGGTTGGTAACTCATCAGTAGCTACAGGTGAATCTCGAACAATTATAATATTGTGCAAAAGTTCATTTATTTCAGTAATTCTAATATAAAGTATAGTTACTATATTGGTATAATGGTATAACTAATATATCATATAGACTCATTACATGCAAAGTTAGGTATTTCAAGTCTTTATTTGTTTTGATGTTGATGATTATTTATGGATTACAGTTTATGAAAACCCCAAACTCAAAATATGAATATTATTAAGGTTTTTATAGCTATATGCCATTATCATAAAGATTACAACAAATAATGGCTTCCAATATCTCACTTTGCATGTTATGAGTCTATGATATATATTAGTTTCACCTTTTAAGTTGAATTACTGAAATGCATTTTTCAAATTGAGACTATACACAAGACTATGATAAAAGAGATGATGACATGTATATGGCAATATGGCATTAATATTAGGCTACCTCCAGTGGCATTTACTGAGAACACTCCAATGTCAAATAAGCTATCTGTTCCCTTTGTGTTGTTCATTCTGCAAATGAAATATGACCGAATCAATTCTTGTTTGGTTATCATACAGCACGCAGTTTGTATGGGGGGGCATGGGGGCCCATCATGACTGCCTATGCATAGGGCCAGGGATCTTGTGCAACACCCCTGGCTTTAACACACCTGAAAACTAAGAGATCGAGGACTGAGAGAACTAAGATAACAAAGACTGAGAGAGCTGAACTAGACGGATAACTGTGAAATAATAATAACTAAAACTAGACAGGAATACAGGGAGGCAAGATACTAAGGCCTAAACAAGATTAATCAGAATGTACAAAACATACAACAATCTGACAAACAACGAGAGGACCAGAGGGATTAAATAGAGGGAACTAAACCAGCGGGAATGGTGAAGCTAATGAGTGAGCCGAAGCGGCTCTAATTGAGAAATGAACTACAGGAGTGAGGGTGATGATGTGATGGAAATCCGGTGAGGGGAAAGCCTGATGGAGACACGGAGGGCGGGGCAAATGACGTAGACACCGAACACGTGCGTAGCTGTCAAACCGGCTCCCCACACGATCGACAAAAACAACATGACACACAACCAAGACAGGGCTAGGATCACGACAGTAGAGCTACACCGTAAACTGACTAGAAAAGATCAATGATTTCTATTACTATTTCTAGGATACATAACAACATTGTTTTGTGTCAGAAAAGTACTACCCACTGACTTTTGGACCATTGGTGCAACCGGGAGATATGAAACAAAAGGAGATCATGAAAGGCAAGCATTTAAACACATTTTTCAGTGTTTTTGTAATCCTGCTCCTAAAGCAAATGGCACTTCAGGTGACGCTGCAGTAGCTGTAAAAGAAAATGCTACGTTGTACGTGGGGTCCCCCTCCATCGCGATAGCATCCCCACATAGTTTCTCTGTGCGCAGGTGTATTATACTTTCTGATGATAACTCATCCCCACTTTTAAAACCACCGCGTATTCTTTAATAAAATTAGCATATGCGTTATCATTAATGTAACTCTGGGATTGTTGGCATACATTGTATCTAATTAGCTAAGTTCACAAACGTTCGTGTGGTGAATCAATAAATGAGAAAACTTATACTACAATGTATATAATTGTTTTGATGTTAAGAGAGGAGAACTGATGGCCAGCCTTGTGAAAGTCAACTGGTATTTAATTAAACTGCACAAATGTTCATTGGTAATTATTATAATGAACTATCAATGTCAATAATTGCCACAACTTGCACTCATAAGTTTGACCCGGTGTGTGAAAACTAGGCTACAAATCTAGTTATTAGTGACGAGCATCAGAGTTTGATTTTAACCATTTATTTCAATATCATTTACTGTAAGTCTTTGACATGGCCTCAGTCAAAGTCAATCTCAATTTAAATCTAAATTAAATTAAAATAATAAAAGATTATACATTCACAGGATATTCTTTACATTTTATTGGTTGCCCTGCTTTAAAATACTAGATCCCTGTTCAAAACACAATATATGCAGATGGGATTCAAGAGGACACCCAGATAACGCTCATTACATGTTTTTGTTATTTTGTAATAAAAAATGTGTGGTTCATAATGTTTTTTTACGGAAACCACTAGAATATATGTGATGGGTTTATTTTTAGTAGGGTGAGTTTATGTAGGAATAGTATATTACAAATAAATGACTTTAATGATGGGTTTTCAAAGACTGGATCACAAATATGCATTGCAAATTCCCAGCTGATAAAACCTGTGGTTTAGGGGTTGTACAAGACCGCTGAAGAACACATATTGAGAGACGGTCGTTAATTTGCAGCTTTAGCTGGGTTTGATCGAGGTTGAAGCTGAAATATTCCTTGTTTTTTCAAGTTCAACAAGTACACTGTATTCAACAGTATGCACTACATTATTTACTTTCATAGACATAAACTGTAATATACACTCACCCCTTAAGGATTATAGGAACACCATACTTATACTGTGTTTGACCCCCTTTCACCTTCAGAACTGCCTTAATTTTACATGGCATTGATTCAACAAGGTGCTGAAAGCATTCTGCAGAAATGTTGGCCCATATTGATAGGATAGCATCATGTAGTTGATGGAGATTTGTGGGATGCACATCCAGGGCGCTAAGCTCCAGTTCCACCACATCCCAAAGATGACTGTGGGGGCCATTTTAGTACACTGACCTCATTGTCATGTTCAAGAAACATGTTTGTAAACCCTAGAAATGGTTGTGCGTGAAAATCCCAATAACTGAGCAGATTGCGAAATAATCAGACCGGCCCGTGTGGCACCAACACCCATGCCACGCTCAAAATTGCTTAAATCACCTTTCTTTCCCATTCTGACATTCAGTTTGGAGTTCAGGAGATTGTCTTGACCAGGACCACACCCCTAAATGCATTGAAGTAACTGCCATGTGATTGGTTGATTAGATAATTGCATTAATGAGAAATTGAACAGGTGTTCCTAATAATCCTTTAGGTGAGTGTACATGGTAGCCCTTTTAAGCCAGGTGATAAAAAATATAGAAATATAGACTTGATTAAGTGGTTTAAATACATAATATCTTCTTTACTTTTGAATAACAACTCGCATCTAAATGTGTTGCCCATCAAAATACTAATTACATTCTAAAAACCAATGAAATATATGTTTTAAAAAGATTTAATTGAAATAATGCGTGCAGTATATACAGTAGATTATGTCTCTAACATAAATAATCATAAACATGTAAAGTCTTTGAACAGAATGAATGTACCTGCACAATATGAAGGTCCTGGGATCGCTACATTTGGTCTGGTCAGTTCGTAGACATAATAATCTCCAGGACAAGCTTTGACTTGGATTGGTTTGGATGTGTAATGACTGCATTGGTCATAATTAGAGCCGTAGACTTCACGAGTAACAACTCCATCTTCTACTCCAGGATGAGATCCACCAAGATACAGAGAACTGAAACCTCCACATGTCATGTAACTAACACACCAGTCAGGCATCTGAGCACTTGATCCATTGATGAAGAGTCGATACCAGCCGTCCCATTTCACACGAGTGTCATCATGTCCAGATATATATCCATACCAATACATGTAATTGAGTGTGCTCCTCCAGTATTCATCCAGTTTGTTGTAGTTTGAGCACGGATCACCTGAGATTAAAATACATTACTAGTAATGAGAATTAGGGTCATTGTTAACCTGGCCTCATATTCTTAAAACTTTCTCTCAGAAAGCTCCTGATTTAGTGAAGAAATGTCTAGTCTCAGCTTAAAAGTGATTCAGAAACTGAATCTGAAACTCCTGAAAGTACCTGAAACTCTGAGCGAGGGCAAAGACAAAACTTCCCTGATAGCACATATACATCTGTACGTTAAACTGCTCTTTCTAAAATGTTTATCAGATGTTTTACACAGCAGATTTTTTCCAGATCTGCAGATCTTTAGCAGACGTGTAACATACGCACTTGCTAGCTGGGTTTTATCTATGAGGAGGTGAGGCTCTCTTTGTTGTAAGTTGTGTATGACACACTGATCTATAGAAATGACTGGATTGCTCATTATGTCATTACTCTGAAGCCAACGCGCCGCCAACATTTGTTGTAGTAACAGGGAGCTTATTACAGTAATGATAAAACAATACCTTAACAGTCCTTAACATACTTGATCCGAAGTCTACCAGTATTCTTACATATCAAATTCTGTTAAAACACATTTATTTTCCTTCTTCTCGGTTTGTCCATTGTCCCTGATGCTAAACTCTTAAGTCTCTTACTAAAAGTCCTCATCTATACTCCTGCCATTTCTGGACCTGAAGACCTCAGTTAAGATGCTTTCTTAATAACTATTTCTTTAGGATCTTTCCTTTAATTTTAAGGGAAAACGCGCACATTTCTAAGAATAACTTTGAATTCTGTCACAATATGAGCAACTTTTTGCACAAAGACTTTTTATGAATACGGCCCCTGGTTGTTAGGGCTGATTCTGAACCCCCGAGAACATGACTCCCCCCCTTCAACCCCCCACAAGATCTTCAAAACAACAAGCATCTGAATCAGTAATATGTGACTTTTTTCTTCTTGTTTGTCATTTTTAAGTCTTTACATCTCTATCTATGTTTTTCTTTCAGTTGATGTGTTCAGTTCATTTGTTATCTTTTATCTGCCGTCTCTCCTCAATAGCTTTGTTTGTCTTCACACCATAAATTTTTTCTGTTTCTCAATTTTTTTATTTGAGTGTATACTGACATAAACTGTAAAATAATCCAGTGAATAAAAGAAATTTGTAAGACTTGAAGTAGCCATTTATTATTGAAACTTACTGAAAGTGATGCTGAATCCAGTGGCCAGAGTTGTGGTTGTTATGGGATCAGTCTGTGATATAGTGTTGACATCTGAAAAAAAACATTCAAGATATGACTAAAATAACATAAATTAGATAGTTCCAAAGCTGGAAAAAGCTTTACCTGTGCAGTATCCTGCACACCAGCCTGTTGGTCTCGCGAGTTCATAGACGTAATAATTTCCAGGACAAGCTTTTACTCGGATGGGTTTTGATTTGTGATCACAGCAGGTACCAGACCAAGAATACCCTCCACAGACCTCCCGGATCACCACCCCATCATCTATCTGAGGGTGAGGACCATTGAGTGACAGACCACTCTCTGCATTACAGCTGTATGGATGAACACAGGTCTCTGACATCTGGATGTTCATCCCATAATAATATAGTCTGTACCAGCCACTCCAGGAGTAATATTCATCACAAATATACAATCCACTTTCAGTTGTTGCTCTCCAGGGACGATCCAGAGACTCATAGTTGTAACAGGGATCATCACTGATGCTGCTGAAAGAAACTGACATGGAGAGAAGAGATGTTAGTCAAAGTACTATTAAAGAATTGTGATTAATGAAGGCTATGCAGAGAGAGGGTAAAAAATCATTTAAAAAGTAAAAATGAATTTGTCTACATTGAAATATGCAAATAATAAATAAGCAAATATAAAATACTAATTTACAACTTCAAAAGCAACTTTGAATGATGGTCGAGTTCCTCTAATGTCTCATGTTGTCTCTCATCTGATGGAAACTGTTAAATGTGTTGTTCCCAATCAAAACTGAGTATTATTGTGATACTTCTGGCTCTGTAAGTAATATAAACTCAATAAACGTTTGGTTATTTTCATATTGGGCCAAAGAGACAAACCCAACCGCTGTGGCCTAATGGTTAGAGCGTTGGGCTTGTGTTTAGAAGGTTGCTGGTTCTAATCTCAGTGCCAGCAGGTCATGACTGAAGGGCCCTTGAGCAAGACACTTTACCCCTGATTGCTCTGCAGTAATGTGCCACTGTATAAAAAAAAACTACTTGTAAGTCGTCTGCCAAATGAATAAATGTAAATCAACCCAATAAATTATTATCTTTGCACTATTTACTATGAAGGAACTTGATTGATCTTAAAGTTTCTTATAAGCAACCTGTGTGTGATATCTGAGGTGACTAAAAGAGTGCAGACATACAGGACATTTGTATTGCATTTCCCGTTATCTTCTCAAAATATCAAATAAAGGTTAAGCTTCACCTGCACAGTATGAAGGTTGTTCCAGTGACTGATCTGGTGTGTTGAGTTCATATACATAATAATCTCCTGGACAGGCTTTCACTTGGATGGGGTTTGATCTGTAGCTGCCACACTGGTTGGAGTACCATATGTGACTGCCTATAACATCACGGGTCACCACTCCATCCTCAGGTCGTGGATGTGAACCGTTGAGAAACAGTCCAGTATAACCTCCACATCCCATATAACTCACACACCACTCAGACATCTGAGCACTTTCTCCATTCAGATACAGCCGATACCAGCCGTTCCACTCAACAAGACTGTCATCGTGTTCATAGTCCTGGTATGGGTTCTCCCCTATGTCTCTCCAATAGTCTTCAATAGTGTTATAATCAGAGCACGGGTCAGAGCTGACAGCTGTCGATACTGAGAAAATATTGTAAAATAGAAATGTCATTTGATTATATTTACTCATTCACAGACTCTATTTTAGGAAATCCTGTAAGTAATAAATCTACAATTTCAGCGAAACACATTTATGGTTTTTGTGGTTGTGGTCGTCTCAGTGGTTTCTGTGGTTGTGAGAAATTAGTGATTATTAAACAACAGTTATCACATACAATTTCCTGAGCACCTGTATATGTATTTACCTGCACAGTATGTTAAACTGCAGCAAGTTGGTCTCGCAAACTAAAGAATATCTGAACAGGATCAAGTTTAACTGCACACAGAATGTGTTTACAAAAGAAATCATCACAGAGACTGTTGGATAGAATGGGTCACTTTACTGGCAAAGTTTTGGCTTCTATTGGAGAGTCCCATAAGAGCCACAGGAGTTGTGTAGCGCAATGAGTGTGTGAGTATCGCACTCCAATGATGTGCTGCTAATCTGAAAAGTAGAATATAATGGCCTAGTGTGAAGCATTAAATATGCTGTGTGAGACGGTGCAGTCTACACCACTAGGTGGCGTTGAGTGGCTAGAAAACTGAACGAGAGTCGTGCGTGAAAACCGCTGCTAAACGTGTTCATTTCTATTTTTGAGGTTAGCTGGTGGGAAATCTGTAAGACCAGTGTATTAGAGGAAAAGTTCGTTTCAAGATGTGTTGTTACTGAAATGACAACTAGCCACAACCAGCAAACGCCATGTCCTGGAATGCACCTATCATATGGGTTGAACACCGCCTCCACAGAAGAATGTAATATTCGCTAATGTTATTTAACACATTACACTCTTACATAAGAACGCGCTTAGTTGCTAAACAAATACAGTTTAAGAAATGAACAAATTACTCGCATTTTCATGGACAAAGTCTGCCCTTTTATTCTTAAAAAGATGAAGATGTTTATAAGAAAATATTTGAGCATAAAGCTGGTAAAAAGGGTTTTGTTATTCCGGCATGTATGTGTGTGTGTGTGAATTATGGAAGAATCTTATAGAACTTGATTGATAGGTTTGAGGTGCAGTGTGTGCTTGCGAATGTCAGAGTAACAGTATGAAGGTTGATATTGTTGTTGCTCTACAAGACACTTGTGCCCATGGGCCCTGTTTTATTAATACGGGCCTGCCCATAATATTGCAATGATATATATTTATACTTATGAAAGATTTCGCATATTAAAATACATTAGATTGAAAGTCGTGCTGGGTGACACGAAAGAAAGTTTTGCTGACACGGAAAAAGGCTGAAATCTTTGGATTGTAAGTACACATTTGATGTAGTTTTAGCCTACTTTATTGACCCATTTTACGAAACTTGACACATTTCCACTACTATTATAAGTTATTGCTCCACTGGGTCTGAAATATAAATTGTACTGTACTTAATGTTTTCATGTGGCCTACCACAAAAACTGCATATTATAGTGAAGATAAGATAATTATAAATATATTTTATTCGTAATCCTTTACACAGCCTTCTATATACCAATGATATCAAATCGTGTGACAAATCTTTATTGTGAACGTTTTGTGCATGATGTCGTCAGATTTAACAAGATGATTACAGGAGTGTGTGGCAGAATTTTGAAAGATAAACTGTTATGAATGCTGCTGGAAAAAAATAAAACGTCAATTGTTTTTTGTGGTAGGCCACATGAAAATGTACTATATGTATATATATTTATATATATATATATATATATATATATATATATATATATATTCCATACCTAGTGGAGTTATAACTGAAAGTGACAGGAAATGTGTAAAGTTGCATATTATAGAAATGCTTTATAAAGTAGGCTAAAACTACATCAAATGTTTACTTACAATTACACTACTGTAGGTGCGTGATATAGTAATGCGGTATTGAAGTGCGCAAGCGTGAACTTGAATAATGAAAACCTGAATTTTAGGATGGTGAATTCATAGAAAAATATTATTTTAAATATGAAGGACAATCAAATCCCTGCATTAATTCATGCATTGTTTACTCAACTAACAGATATTGCAGTCAGAAGCGCAACAATTGTGAGATGCAGAGATTTTATTCCTTCTAAATCATGTATGAATAATTTCTCTAGTCCCAGTTCATAGAATGTAAACTGAAGAAAACGAACAAATGAAGTGTTAACAAGTCTTTTTCATTTAAGTGTTATTTTTGCGTTTGATTGGTTTGGTCTGCAAATTGAAAACCTTTTCCATTCTGCAATACATAAGAAAAATGAAGAGCTCTGCTAAAATATTAAAGGTTCAATTTTAGTTTCTTTTCTAAATCCATCATTAAAGAACAATTTTAACCACTTAGAGCAAAGTGATCAAAAGATGCAATGTTAGGAAAGATTGATCACAGTACCTAATGTTTGTCCATTGGTTATTTCACCTGTTAAACACAAATAAGAAATGATGATTTAAAATCTGGACAGTTGGCATATTTGAATTATTCTTAAACAGATTTGTCATGGGGTGTGTTAAACACTCACTAATATTCAGCAGCAGAAGACACACACACAATGAGATAAAAAACCCCATTGTGAAAAACTATTCCACCTGCACCTGCAATTACAAAATGCATATGTAAAAAATATGAAAACAAAATAGATAATTGAATAGATACAAGACAAAGATGACATTTATTATTACCTGAGATGATATGCTACTGCAGAGCAAAATCTGTGAGATTCTCTCTTCAGCAGTTAAAGCAGAATAGTGAAGCTGCAGGTGACAAAATCTGTTTTTTTAACCATGAAATGAGGGAGGTGCTTTACTGGAACCATAAGTAGTCACTCATCAATCTAAACTAGTTTTTCTTCAAGTGACATAAAAATATTTTTACATATTGTCTTTGCATGAACTGATCTGAATGAAGGAATTCACTTCAAATATAAAGATGTTCCCAAATGACTTTGTTTCATTCCACTACAGTATTACTCCTTAATTTAAATAAACATATTGTTTCTGTTTGCATTTATTTGCAGAAAATGACAAAGAAACTGGTGAAAATAACAGAAAAGGATGCTGTGTGAGTTTTCAGACCTCAAATACTGCAAAGATAGTGTTCATATTCACTTTTAAGCAATACAACAGTCATATTTAGGAAAATATATTTTTTGTGATCATTTTATCAAAGCCAGCATATCATTTACTTACAAAATGGTTCTTATGAATGTCACGTTTAGATGTATATATTTTATTGGGGTATAACATCTGATAAGGTTGAACCTCAGATACAAGTTATAGGCGACACAGTTAGTTCAGAAACAATTTTATTTTAACCACAGCTGAAGAAAAGTTCAATGAAAGTCCAAAAATGAAAATATATGGTTGTTCAAAGAAACAGTTCTTAGTTACTAAAGTGAAGTTGTGATTGTGATGAAACATGGGTTTATCATGGCAACTACTGCCTTTTATTTTTGATAGATAAAAATCTATATATATATAAAGGATCTTATCGGCTGTTTCTCAGCACAAACCTCCTCTACATAAAGGAATGCTTCAGACCTCCGAGCAGAAATGTTTTCTCTATTCAGTGAACTTGTGATCTGTCACATTTACTGTCAGGCAGCATTCTTTCATCTTAGAAATATTTCAAAGTTGTGTCACATACACACTGCTTTAGAGACCAGAAACCTTATTCAGGCATTCATACACTACATACATTACACGCTGTCATTTATTGTTGGTTGGTTCACTGCTTAAACATGCCCTAACAACAGTCAGCCAGATCAGAACCAAACTCACATGAGACTTCTATGAATGTTTTTTAAATAATGTGTTTTCCTGCTTTATGTATAATCTCAAAGTTCATTTATTTAGTTGCCTAATTTAGGAGTTCCCAAAGCCAGGGCGTGGTAGCAAGGTGATTTCCAGATTTGTATTATTATTTACCTAATGTTAGAAATAGCGTAGGTATTTAATGAGTTTAACAAAATATAGAAATATTAGTTAAGTTAAACATGAAACCATGCAAATAAAAAGCTATCAGCCTAATGGATTTTCTCCCCCTCGATCATGACCCCTGAGGTGATTACGTCACATTGAGTCTGATGTGCACACAGATTGTTTTCTGGCTTTACATTTAGGATATTCTTATTTGTCAAAATGAAACGTTGATTAATAGAACAAATAAATAAATCAAAATTATCGATTTTTCTTTTATAAGGATATTAAGTTAAGATATTTTGTAACTATCCTACTATAAACATATAAAACTGTATTTTGTGTGTATTTTTGTGAGTTACAGTGCCTCTGATTAACAACTTCAAAGGCAATTTTCTAAATATTTTGTTTTTTGCTGCACCCTAGATTCAGAGTTTTAAACAGTTTTATCTCCACCAGATATTGTCCTATCCTAACAATCCATATATCAATTGAAAGCTCAATTATTCAGCTTTCAGATGATGTAAAAATCTAAATTTCGAGGTGCATTTCCATTTAACCTGGAACAGCATGTCTGGTTTAATTTGACGCCAGTCATATGTCATTCTAACCGAGTAAATGTCTCACAGTCTCATGAATGATATTTAAAGACTGTCATCTAAAAATGTATTATTTAGGAAAGTACATGCTTGCTTGCGGATGAAATGACAGGTATTTCTGACAAGCATTCATTCCTTGAAATTAACACAGTTGTTATCAATTCAGTTGCAGGCTTCAGAAATCTCTTGAGTCAGTAGAGAGGAACCTGAGATCTGACATGTTTTCTCTTTGTGACCAGGACAAATAAACTTGCTTATATGACTTATAAAAAAATTTACTTCACTATACAGCAAACAAAAACAACATTATTTTACTCTCTAAATAAAAAATGTAGCCAGTGTAGCAAACAGTCCCTTTATTCAAAGAAGAGAAAAACTCACAAGACTGGGCAGACAAACAAACAAAAACAGCAATAAAATCTCTTTGTAACTTTGCATATAATTAATTACTGATTTACTTTATTGTCGAAATTGAAATATAAAAAAAGACAATAATGTTGTGGTCAGACTTCGGAAGGTGCTGCGAAAATGGGCGGTTGCGATTCCTTCATCTTTTAGGCATTTGAGCACTTGATCCGTTGATGAAGAGTCGATACCAGCCGTCCCATTTCACACGACTGTCATCATGACCGGTTGTATATCCATACATATACCATTGATGGAGTGTGTTCCTCCAGTTGCGGTCCAGTATGTTTTTATTTGAGCATTGGTCACCCGAGATTACAATTGTATGTACTGTAGTTTATAAATATCAAACAATGTACCCAAGCTGGAACAGTAACCTTTCAAAAGGTCCAAATATGTATCAATATGTACCTCTATTACGCTCTAGTTAGGTGTAAGGCTGTACATTTCCAAAGGCCCAATGATACTATCTTGAAACTATTTTTTTCTGATGGTTTAATCATCAGACATATAGGCCCAAATTACCTAAACAGGGCAAAATAGCAAGCAAACTTTTTAATTATCTAATTATCACCGGGACCAAGATATGTTTTTTTTTACCAGTACAACGACGAGTGCAGACCTGCGTGATTCATTTAAACACACTTCTCCTATAAAGTTTGTGTCTGAAAAGGAAACTCCTAAAAATTACATATGCAATAAAGTCAGTGGCAAAAACCGCAGAAATATAAACATTATGATGCTTTAGACACATAACCCCAGGAAGTTGCCCCACAGACAAAATTCTGCATTACGGCTGTATGGATTTATACAACTTTCTGGCGTTTGGATGTTCATCCCATAATGGAAAAGTAGGTACCAGCCACTCCAGGAGAAATCATGATCACAAATTCACAATCCACTTTCATTTGTTGCTCTCCAGGGACGATCCAGAGACTCATAGTTGTAACAGGGATCTTCGCTGATGCTGCTGAAAGAAACTGTCATGGAGGAAAGAGATGTTAGTCAAATGAAAACTTCAAACAATGGCTGAAAAGACTGGAGAGACATGTCCAATAAACCTGTTTTACTAGGATTGTAACAATGTTTGCTAATGTATGTGCTGTGTTTAAACTTGATTTTGAAATCAGCCCTCTTTACAGGACACAAATTATACCAGAAACACTGAAAATGGCTTTAAGTTATCTGTTAAAAGAATATGTTTAAAAACATGAAACAGAAAATAAATTATCAATTTAGGAGATAAAAGTAGAATGACTGGTATAGTTGAATAAAATACTCCAGAAGGTCATAAGTGACCAATCAGAATCAAGTATTCCAGAGTGTCATGAGAAATTAAATGTTAATTTTATGAAAGATTGAGGACAGAAGTCTACATGATGATTGTCCATTTATTATTTTACATGTTAAATACAAAATATAAGCACAATTATTTGTTAATGTATATTTGGAAATTATATTCACTTCACGTATATGGATATACAGCAGTTTCATTCTAAAGCACAAGACAGATTCCTCAGATTTGTATATCAAGATACATTCACCATTAGCCAGCAGCAGTACACACACGTGAGAATAAGACTGTCCTTGTGTCAAACTACCGCACCTAAATGTTACTGCAGAGATTATTCAGGGTTATTCGCTCTTGTTATAAGTGCTTTACTGGAACCCTAAGTAGTCACTCAACCAGTTTTTCTTTTCGTCACACAACAAGAAGAGTTATTTGAACACATCTCTTCCTCATTCTGCTGCTTTAAGAAACTGGTATGTGTAAAGCTGTAATGTATTGCCCATGCATCCACTTAATATGAACATTTTATCCACACATGTGTGGCACATTTATGAATATACTGTATATTAAAGCATTTTTATTGTTGTACTGAATACTGTATATTGAATCTCATCAACAAGTTTGGTAACAATGTTAAGAAGCGCTGAAGGAAAAATGTGTTAAATGAAGCTGATGAGAATTGTGAAACAAAAGGAGAAAATACGTATTGTGTGTTTCGAGAAACCTCAAAGTTATGTGACAGAAAATGAGGTTTAACTGGTTATTCTGCATCTCTAAAGGTTACATGACTGTGAATATTTGGAAGTAAAGGTAAAACACCTACTCCATTTATTATATTATTACAGTACATATCTTCATCTCTGAAGAAGAAATGCAGAAATAAAGACTCAGACACAGAAACTGAAGCTATTAGGCCCATTACAGGTTCATTTATTTTATTAAAATGATCATTACTATAGTATAGTATAGTTACTACAGTAAACAAGCCATTAATTATTCTTAGTGACAAATACACAAATTACAGTTTGGAAATAAAGATATAGTTAGAAAGTTATAATCTGTGTAACATAAAATAATTGTTTAGCCGATATGCATGTGAAACGTTGTCTATTTTGTGTGTAAATCTACTGAAGGAAGGTCAGAACACCCATCAGAGAAACAAACAAAACCATCAGAGAACTACAGAGACACGAAGCCACAGACGCCTTCACTCGCTCTGAGAGCCCCAGATCTGTGAAGAGAAAATATAACACAACACAGTGAAATGAAGTTTATCCACAGTCAAAATAAATCAGAAAATCTGTTGAAATATTCACCTGCGTTTCAATTAGACACAACCAGAGGACCCATAGAGATGGAGGAGCTGTCGTGAAAGTCCAGAGATCTGCGGTTCCTCCGCTGATACCCAGAGTAACAGGACTGAGAGAGAGAGAGAGAGAGAGAGAGAGAGAGAGAGAGAGAGAGAGAGAGAGAGAGAGAGAGAGAGAGAGAGAGAGAGAGAGAGAGAGAGAGAGAGAGAGAGAGAGAGAGAGAGAGACAGAGAGAGAGAGAGAGAGAGAGAGAGAGAGAGACAGAGAGAGAGAGAGAGAGAGAGAGAGAGAGACAGAGAGAGAGAGAGAGACAGAGAGAGAGAGAGAGACAGAGAGAGAGAGAGAGACAGAGAGAGAGAGACAGAGAGATTTATCAAGGGGTACGTTATGATGAATAGAAAAGTTGTGAAAATATGTATAAATACTATCAACAAATGTCAGCTAATATATCATAGAAATGTGTTTATAACTCACAGTTGAGCAGTAATTGTTGGACATAAGACAC
Organism: Barbatula barbatula; assembly: GCF_947034865.1. Classification (NCBI taxonomy): domain Eukaryota; kingdom Metazoa; phylum Chordata; class Actinopteri; order Cypriniformes; family Nemacheilidae; genus Barbatula; species Barbatula barbatula. The sequence continues at coordinate 1,007,453 of NC_136779.1, read as the reverse complement.
AGATGAACAGAACAGTGCAGGTAAACTTTAGTGGAGTTTGAGGTGAAGATAAACATCCTGAAGGAGAAACGGCTGGATGTTGAGACACCGTTCTGAAGAAGCTCCACTGTGTTGTCTTGTGGATTTGGACACCTGAAGATAAAGATGATGATTTATTTCACTCTTTCACTCTTTAAACATGTTAAGAAGCTCAAACTGATGTTTGTGTCTTACTCTCCAGTGATGAGATCCCAGCTCAGACTGTTCTCTGGATCATTCACAGGTGTCGCCCAACATCTGTCAATCACTGTGACAAACTGACGGCTGTCAACCCCGTCAACACCAACCTCAACAAAAATCTGCTGATCGAGTTCTGCATCCACACGACCAGTGAAGGGCTGAGAGAACTCAGAATCCTGATATGGAACCATTCGCACCTGATACCTCCCTTCACCAGCGGGAAGATCCTTGTTCACACGGCTGATAAAATAAACAATAGAAGATTTAAGTTTCTACGGATGTAGTTCAATGTATCATTCTTGCATATAGATATGTATTAATATTTAGTTCAAATTGAGTCTCACGTCTCCAGTGGGTTGATATCTATCATAGAAAGTGTTTGTGTTTGGGGGTAAATGCAGCTGAAATTTAGCTTCAGTATTTTCTCTCTGCTGATGAGACCTGCGGTTGACCCTGTTGTCCCCAAAATAAAGTTCTCATAGATGACATGAGTGCCGTTGGCCTGTGGACCACACAACATGTTAGTCCAGATATCAATCAACTCATTAAAGTGTGTTAATATTGAGTCTTACCACAAGATTGGTGCCACAGATCTGATCGTTGTTATCAAAGTGAAACTGCACTCTTCCGTTCTGGACGGTTCCTCTGCAGCTGGGGTCATTGAGATGAAGAACATGAGCTGAAAAACCAGCTTCAAACAGCTGACAGCGAGATAGAGACAGAGATCCTGAACTACTCTCACAGGTTTCAGAGAAATCTGAGGAAAAAACATTGTCAGCATTTAAAAATATATATTTTTGTACATTTGAGATTTTGTTGTGAGGTGATTGTAACCTAAGGAGTGAGGTTCAGATCTGGTTTGGTTTTCTTTGCAGAAACAGCCGTAAACACCATTTCTCTCTCCACACAGTTCATCTTCAGTACAGTTGAGTGAAAGACACGGATCAGTCACAGCTGAAGAACACAGAGAGATGAAGCTCATAAATACAACAAAAGAGTCCACTGAATTATTTTGGATTAGGGCTCCGCAGCTTCATAAAAAGTTAAAGGATGGAGGGAAATGGGATGAAAGTTTATTTCTATATACTTGAAAAAGAATAGATTTCTCTAGATCATACAGTGTTTGAGAGTTTACATGTTTGGCTAGGAAATTGCTGGATGTTACTTGGTGGATCTCAAATCCATTTACTAATTCAAGTGAGCCCATACTCATTATTAAACAAAAGAACATTTGAGTACTTAAATTCTCTACCTGCACAGTAAGCAGCACACTCCATTGGTCTGACAAACTCATAAACATAATAATCTCCTGGACAGGCTTTGACTCGTATGGGATGAGATTCAGAACCACAGCAGCCGTTCCATGAAGACAAACAGACGTGTCGTCTGACCACTCCATCTCCCAGCTGTGGATGAGGATCTCTGAGATACAGTGGGTTATATGTGCCACACATCCCTTGACTCACACATGATTCTGGCACCTGAGTGCTCTGACCGTTGATGAAGAGTCTGTACCAGCCATTCCACTCCACATTATAATCACACATGCTGTAGTAGTTGTTGTTGTAATTGTAATTGAAAGAATTATCAGTGGATCTCCAGGGTTCATCCAGACTGGTGTAGCTGTCACAGGGGTCCACACTAGGAGTGCTGAAAGAAACTTCTATAAAAAAGAGTGCGTTAATAGTATCGATTAAGTTATATTAGATACAATGCATTCAGTATCATCTTACATGTCAGATATGAGCACAAATACATCCGAAATAATTTTGTTACAAATTCCAAATACTTGCTGAAATATATTTAAATAAAACACACAAATACTTATGTGAGAATGTATAATTAAAATACAAGTAATTTGGAAAATCAAAAACAAATATGCTGAGAGAATGTTGGGGAGTCCTCAAAGAAAAGTTTTGGGGGGTTGAAGGTGATTTTGTTGAGGCCTTGTTTATGAAAAGTTTGTACCAAAGATTCATAATGAGATTAAATAAAACATGTAACTGCCAACACAAATGAGAGCAGGGCTGCGTTTCCCGATAACGTTGCCTCTTATGGCAGGACACAGTCCAAGGTTACCAGTGTGGGCAGGATGCAGTCCATGCCCAGATCTTACAAAAGCTGTGATGATAAAGCTAGACAAAGGACGTGGCGAAAATTTGATTCATAATTATAATCTTAAATCATATTTTGCCTAGTTGTGCAAGAACTGTCGATCTTCTGCTGAGGCTGCAGCTTTTGGAAGTCCCTGGTTAGGCCTGGTTTCCCTCTGAGATTTTTTTCTCCTCCAATGGAGATTTCGGTTCCTTGCCACCGTTTGCAAACTGTTTTGCCTGGCCGGTGGGCAGCTAGAATTGTATAGTTATACTTAAGTAACAATGCATATAGGATTTTATAGTCTGTCTGATATCTGAGCGGTATTTTGACTTGCATAACCTTATATGTTTTGCCTATAGTCAATGTTTTCTTCTACAGCTGCTTTTTTATTCAATATAAATAAAGTTGACTTGACTTAGAGCGCTACGAAGACTCTACACCTAAACTCAAGTTATACCGGCGTGTTCCCCAAACTATACCTTTTGAGGTTTCTTAAGGTAAACCTTCTTAAGTGCGATATTAGGTTGATATCGATGCCTCAAGAATCGATTGTTCGCTCTACCTTGCGTAAAAGTATTGAGAAAAAAAAAGAATTATAAAGAAACACGTTAGAAATTGAAGAAATTGCATATATCAGGGCTCACTGAAATACTATAAAGAAAGAAAGAAAAATGTGTGTGTATGTAGCCTATGTATTTATAATTTTGCAAGTGTCCGATCCCGCACCCATGCTGGCTGTTTGATTTCGCTTGTTTTTGAAAGGGTCATTTATATTCTCATAGTTTGCCATGGTGTGTTAATGTTCTCCACAATCTGTGTTGATTCACATTATTGGTGTAAATCATTCATTTGTTTGACACCCGCAATGACATGGAAGCCTTGATGATATTATAGGAAAACACGTATTATCGATAAGGCACATCTTAAGGTATAACTTAAGAATGACGTAGCTTTAAGAAGGTTTTGGGAAACGCAGCCCAGTATTGTATGCACCATCCCACAGACAGCAGCCCCAACTCTGTTTTAACACACCTGCAGGTAATATAAAGCCACCCTGAACATGTTGGCCGTTTCTCAATTCCAAGAACGCACAGACAGACAAGACCGGTCTTGCGAGACAGCCTCGGAAGAACAAACTTAGATGGATGCGCCGCAATGACTTCTGGACAGTGGTGTAGTCTACATGATGCGCAGGTACTGTTTACGCCGTAAACCCACTATAGAAAATATCAATGATTTCTGAATACCCACTTTAAAAAGCGCGAGGATACATAACATCGTTTTGTGTCAGAAATGTGCGACACACTGAATTTTGGACCATTGGAGCAACAGGGAGATATGAAGAAAGGAGATCATGAAAGGCAAGCATTTAAACAAATTTTCTGTGTTTTTGAAAGCCTGCCCGTGAAGCGACTGGCACTTTGAGTGATGCTGCAGCAGGTGTTACAGAAAATGAACCAGACTAGGATCATGCTACTTTGCTACAATATCGTCTCCCTCCGTCGCAATATTGTCCAGGGTCTAAAATTGTTGTCCGGCAAAAAAAACGAATTACATATTCAAAACTAATAAAATGCATGTTTTAAAAATATATCATTGAAATACTGCTTTGTGTGATACTCACAAAATAAGTGTTTTGTTGAGATTATAACCTTTTGTTTCTTTTTCTTATTGCAATTTAATTTTATTCTGATTTATAGAATTGACTACTAATGATAGATCACAAAGAAGCACACAATGACATGATGTTGTTTCATAAAATGGACAAAGGGTGGCAGCACCCACCAGCAGCGTCACTCTGGGACCCTTAGCAATGCGCAGAGCAAGGTGGGCTCATAATCTGAATGAATGGAGAATGAGCAACAGTTGTCCTGCGTCACTGATTTCTGTCTAATATTTCCAGAGCACATCCTATCAGAGGATTATCTATATTTGCCAGCGGAGACGTAGCTGGGACCCGCTACACGTGCAGTATATAAACTAGATTATGTCTCTAACATAAATCAGCATAAACATGTAAAGTCTTTGAGCAGAATGAACGTACCTGCACAATATGAAGGTCCTGGGATCTCTAGATCTGGTCTGGTCAGTTTGTAGACATAATAATCTCCAGGACAAGCTTTGACTTGGATTGGTTTGGATGTGAATTGACTGCATTGGTCATAATAAGAGCCGTAGACTTCACGAGTAACAACTCCATCTTCTACTCCAGGATGAGATCCACCAAGCCACAGAGAACTGAAACCTCCACATGACATGTAACTAACACACCAGTCAGGCATCTGAGCACTTGATCCATTGATGAGGAGTCTATACCAGCCGTCCCATTTCACACGAGTGTCATCATGTCCAGATATATATCCATACCAATACATGTAATTGAATGTGCTCCTCCAGTATTCATCCAGTACCTTGTAGTTTGAGCACGGATCACCTGAGATTAAAACACGTTACTAGTAATGAGAATTAGAGTCATTGTTAACCTGGGCCCATGTTCTTAAAACATTCTCTCAGAAAGCTAATAATTAAGTAACAAAAAGATAAAACAATACCTTAACAGTCCTTAACATACTTTATCCAAAGTCTTTCAGTACATTTTTAAAAATCTAATTCTGTTCAAAACATTTATTTTCCTTCTTCTCGGTTTGTCCATTGACCCTGATGCTAAACTCTTAAGCCTCTTAAAAGTCCTCATCTATACTTCTGCCATTTCTGGACCTGAAGACCTCAGTTAAGGGTTGAGATGCTTTCTGAAGAACTTTTTCTTTAGGATCTTTCCTTTCATTTTAAGGGAAAACACCCACATTTCTAAGAATAATCTTTGAATTGTGTCACAAATGGAGCAACCTTTTTCACTAAGACTTTTTATGAAAACGGCCCGAGAACATGACTCCTCCCCTACAACCCCCACAAGATCAAAACAGTGATATGTGTCATATGTGACACTTTTTCCATTTTCTGTGTATCTTGTTGTTTATCATATTTAAGTCTTTACATCTCTATCTTTATTTTTCTTTCAGTCAATGTGTTCAGTTCTTTTTTTATCTCATATCTGCTTTGTTTGCCTTTCACACCATTCTTTTTTTCTGTTTCTCTTATTTTATTGATTTATTTGAGTGTAAGGTGACTTAAACTGTAAATAAATCCAGTGAATAAATGAAAAGAAGTCCTGAAAATAAAATCACCACCACATTACATTGATTTGTAGGACGTGAAGTCTTCCTCCATTTAATATTGAAACTTACTGAAAGTGATGCTGAATCCAGTGGCCAGAGTTGTGGTTGTTATGGAATCAGTCTGTGATATAGTGTTGACATCTGAAAAATATTATTCAAGATATGACTAAAATAACATAAATTAGATAGTTCAAAAGCTGGAAAAAGCTTTACCTGTGCAGTATCCTGCACACCAGTATTCTATTGGTTTCACGAGTTCATAGACGTAATAATTTCCAGGACAAGCTTTTACTCTGAGGGGTTTTGATTTGAGATCACAGCAGCCACCCCAAGAATACCCTCCACAGACCTCCCGGGTCACCACCCCATCATCTATCTGAGGGTGAGGACCATTGAGCCACAGGCTCAAGTATGCATTACAGCTGTTTTCATTGACACAGGTCTCTGGCATCTGGATGTTCATCCCATAATGATAAAGTCTGTACCAGCCACTCCAGGAGTAATATTCATCACAAATATACAATCCACTTTCATTTGCTTCTCTCCAGGGACGATCCAGAGACTCATAGTTGTAACAGGGATCATCACTGATGCTGCTGAAAGAAACTGTCATGGAGAAAAGAGATGTTAGTCAAAGTACTATTAAAGAATTGTGATTAATGAAGTCTATGCAGAGAGAGGGTTAAAAATCATTTAAAATGTAAAGATGAATTTGTCTACATTGAAATATGCAATAATAAATAAGCAAAATATAAAATACTAATTTACAACTTCAAAAGCAACTTTGAATGATGGTCGAGTTCCTCTAATGTCTCATGTTGTCTCTCATCTGATGGAAACTGTTAAATGTGTTGTTTCCAATCAAAACTGAGTATTATTGTGATGCTTCTGGCAAGTTTTTGATTTGAGGAACTATAACAGATTGTGTTACACATATGATAGAATTTAGATTCATGTTAAATCAACCCAATAAATTATTATCTTTGCACTATTTACTCTGAAGGAACTTGGTTGATCTTAAAGTTTCTTAAAAGCAACCTGTGTGTGATATCTGAGGTGACTAAAAGAGTGCAGACATACAGGACATCTGTGTTGCATTTCACTTCTAATTTTCTTATTCGTAAATGCATATACTACTTGGATTATACATTCTTTTTTATTATGAATCATGTAATAATAGTCATAGTTGGATCTACTGTGTCCCCTCTTTATGATGATATCACACAATGAGATCACATTATATTCTCAAAGGATCAAAAAGTTTAAGCTTCACCTGCACAGTATGAAGGTTGTTCCAGTGACTGATCTGGTGTGACCAGTTCATAGACATAATAATCTCCTGGACAGGCTTTCACTTGGATGGGGTTTGATCTGTAGTTGCCACACTGGTTGGAGTACCATATGTGACTGCCTATAACATCACGGGTCACCACTCCATCCTCAGGTCGTGGATGTGAACCGTTGAGAACCAGTCCAGTATAACCTCCACATCCCATATAACTCACACACCACTCAGACATCTGAGCACTTTCTCCATTCAGATACAGCCGATACCAGCCGTTCCACTCAACATGTCTGTCATCATATCCGTAATCCTGGTATGGGTTCTGCCGTATGTCTCTCCAATAGTCATCAATAGTTTTATAATTATAGCACGGGTCAGAGCTGACAGCTGTTGATACTGAGAAAATATTGGGACAAAAGCAAGACGTCATTTGATTATATTTTATATTTCATATACTCATTCACAGACTAGTTTTTTAAGAAATCCTGTAAGTAATAGAAACTACATTTTCAACAAAACACATACCGGTGGTGGTTTCTGGGGTTGTGGGGATCTCATTGCTAGTGGTTTCTGGGGTTGTTGGCATCTCAGTGGTTTCTGCGGTTGTGGGGATCTCATTGTTAGTGGTTTCTGGGGTTGTTGGCATCTCAGTGGTTTCTGTGGTTGTGAGAAATGGGTGATCATTAAACAAGGCAACAGTTATCAAATACAATTTCCTGAGCACCTGTATATGAATTTACCTGCACAGTATGTTAAACTGCAGCAAGTTGGTCTCACAAACTAAAGAATATCTGAACAGGATTAAGTTTAACTGCACACAATATATTTGTCTTTACATTGATGGATGCTTTTTAACTATATTATCTACATACGGCGCATCAGCTGGCAACCCAAAGAAATTAGAGTATATTTAAAGAGAAAGATTGTGGTAAAGTAAATCAAGCAGCGTTACAACATTAATGTGCATTTAATAAGTTAAAAACTGGCTACCATTTATGCTGCAATTATATTATACTTTAGTTACCACTATATTCAGCTTTTTTTCCCTGCTGCTGTTATGTTCCGCTCTGCGCTTTTATTGAGTAAATAATGACACTAAAGCAACATACATTATAATAATATAAATAAGGGGTTCCCAAACACGGGTATAATCAAAGGTAGGCTATCTCACCTGTTATATAGAAAATAGAGAAGCAGCACACATTCACTCCCTTTGCTTTTTTACTTGTCATGAAGGAATAAGTTTAATTTCAATATGAAAATACCTTATTGTACGGTTGCACAATTATGGCATTCTTGTTTATTTTTTTCCCCTTGATATTGTAAGTGAGATTTACAATGTTGATTATATTTTAATGTTTTAATAATCGCGGCCACAAGCTGCATGCAATGCGCCTCTAGTGTCCAAGCACAATAAACGTTTGAACAATACGCTACAAGTTATTTGCAGGAAAACACTTTTTTAATGCACCGCAACAAGTGGCTTTGCGTGACCCTCCCACTCAAAGCTTGACATCCTTTGCTACCAGTTAGTGTAGCAGTGTTGATACATCGAGTTCGCTCACTAATTTCACAATTAAATCATTTCCATGGTTGGATTACGTTTGCTATTTTATCCTATGAGTCCTTATAAATGCAACTTCAACTATTTGCATATTACGAAATATTCTATGTGTTGCTGACGCGGAGAAGCTTATTCATGTATTTATGACCTCAAGACTTGACTACTGTAATGTGCTACTTAGTGTTTGTCCTGCATCATCAATAAACAAACTACAGTTAGTTCAGAACGCAGCTGCCAGAGTTCTAACCAGGTCCAGAAAACACCATCACATAACCCCAATGTTATCAACCCTTCACTGGCTACCCATTAAGTATCGTATTGACTTTAAAGTTCTTTTAATCACTTATAAAGCCTTAAAGGGTTTAGCCCCTATAACAGAGCTTCTATCACACAACCCATCACACTCTCTAAGATCTCAAAACTCAGGACTTTTGATAACACCTAGAATAACTAAATCCACCAAAGGGGGTCGAGCTTTCTCATACGTAGCACCTAAACTCTGGAATAACCTTCCTGATATTATTCGAGGATCAGACACACTCGCCCAATTTAAATCTAGATTAAAAACGCATCTTTTCAGCCAAGCATTCACTTCATGCAAAATATGCAAAATAAACCACCGGGAGACTACTGACATTAGATATTATTTACTGGGTGTTTATATAACAAGTTAAACTATTACTGTGTTTTACCTTTTTTGTTTTTTTTCTTAATTACCCCTGTAAAGCTGCTTTGGAACAATGCACATTGTAAAAAGCGCTATATAAATAAAATTTTACTAAATTGAACTATTTCTTAATGTGCTTATTTGATAAAGCAGTCTGTATAGAGTGAATAATTGATTGTCGAATGATCGTTATCCATTAATTCAGCACCACCGCCGTGGACAGCACCTGTGAACATGTGTTGCTGTCATTTTTGTAGTTTTTAGAGTATTATTGATGTATTTCCAGTGTAGCCATACTGTCGAAACCATTTACAGTATATAGGTGTTAATTTATGCTGAGCGGGAAAATAATGTCATTTTACTGTTAAATTCAAATTGAGTGAAATTGAACAAACTGAAAGAGAATACTTTGCTCATTATTGTGATGATTTAACGTGTAATATCATATAAGACATCAGTCCTCAGGGATGGTTTAAGATCACACAACAAATTTACAAGACACACATATAATACAGGATTAGCCAAATTGATGCAACATAATTGTCTTTACACTGATGGTTGTTAGCTTTTAATTCTATTATCTAAAGGTGCATCAGTTTGTAAACCGAAGAATTTAGAGTTTATTTAAAGAGCAAGATTGTGGTAGAAGGTTTAGTAAATGTTTTTGCTAAAATCAAAGACGGCGTCATCCGTTGAGCATTTTAATTCATTTAATCCGTGAAAATCTGGCTACAGTTTTATGGAGGACCCGAAGAGTTGCGTGTAAAGTAATAAAGCATTTCATTGTCTAAATAATAATTCTACAATAAAATAGGCAATAAATCTGATCCGATAAAGAATTAATGACTTTATCGTTTCGCCTACTTGTAGTTGGATAAATAAATGAAGCTTTAAACAAATGTATGGCTATTTTCATTATAGAATTAGTTATTAAACAATGAAATGCTATATTACTTTACACACGACTCTTCCGGTCCTCCATTACAAAACATTTAAATGATAGAAAAGTTAACCTGCCACGGCAGCAAATTCAGCAGCTTTTGGATCTTGTGCATTCAGTGTCCGAGCACAAATACAAGTAATTGTTACTTGCTGGATTGATTGTCGAACAATCGATATCCATTAATTCAGCACATGGTAATGTGGGACGTAAGAAAGTGAACTCCTAAGGCAGTAGTTCCCAACCTGCTGACATGCTTTTAGGTTAAATAATGCTGTATGTTTGAGAACAATGATGTGCTTACAATGACAAGATAATGCAGTCAAAAATAGTAATATCTTATATAAAATAATTATTTCCATCGGCAGACATCACACGGGGCTTCGCAGTAGCTGGGAGCACTGTCATTGGCTCTTCTCGCTATGAGAGTCACGTGAGAAACGTCTTCGCCAGGCGGTAAAGTTCATGTTAACATAAAAATCAAAAGGAAACGTGGCAGTGAAATTTAAATGCGCTGTTGTCGCACCTAAACTCTCAAACTATGTCAACAACGATCGTTCTTCCATTCAGTAACACATACCTCTCTGAGACAGCATTCTTTGTGGCTATAAAAACAAAGTCCCGCAGCAGACTGGATGTCCACAGTGATTTTAGACTGACTGTCATCGCCATTACACCTGATATACCATCACTAGTCAAAGCATGCAAGCCCAAAGTGGACATAAGCGTTATATGTTTACCTTTGTAAAGCAGTACTTGACAGTAACCTACACTTTATGGTAGTACATCATTCTAATGATAATGTTTAAGATTTATTTTATAACGTTCAGTATACTATATATTAAATATACTATATGTTCATAAAATAACCTGCAAATAGACCAAAACAACTTATTAAATTATTCACTTATTTATTATCTACATATGTGTGTGTGTGTGAGTAGCAATAATGTTTGTATACACTTTCATTACTTTGTATATGTATATGAATAACTACTCAAAAAAACTACACTGTATTTCAGCAGTAGTTAATATTTGTAAATATTTCAATGAAAATCAATAAGGGCCACTTATACCAAATATTAAATCAAAGATTAATTATTTGATGCAGTTTAGCGGGCTCTCCATTTCAGAGTACTTTGTGTCATGCTATTCGTATCAATTATATTAATATTAGTATCAAAGGTATTTAACTGCCTGTGTCAGAAACACAAAACATATTCACCATTACATATTTTATTAAGCTTTTAATAAAGAAAGAAAACAAGGACATTGCTTAACAAATGTAGGTCATTGGGCTACAATGAAGTGTTCGTTGTGTTTTCTTTGCAGAGTGGATTCATGCACGTTTCAGTCGCGCGATTTAAAGCAACAGAACATTGTATTCTTATAGTGTTCAATCATTCAATGTAGAGGATCGAAGAGTTTATTTCATTTATGCCATCCAGTCATTTTCTATTCTGCAGAATTGTATTTAAAGTGTGTAAAACACTCACCAATAATCAGCAACAGAAGACAAACACACAATGAGAATAAGAGCCTCATTGTCACAAACGGTCCCTCCTACACCTGCACACATCATTTAAACAATTGTGTGTTTTTATTAGTTCATTTTACACTAAATACAAATTAAAATAATTTGCACATAATGGGCTAAAGTGAAAAGAAGTAAAAGTACCTGAGTTGAGACGCTACTGCAGAGGTTCTCTATTCAGCAGTTGAAGCAGAATAGTGATGCTATATGTAATTAACTGGGTTTTATTCATTAATGTGGGTGGAGCTTAACTGGAAGACAATTACTCGCTCAACCTGTTATTGTCTTCTTGGTTTTTTTAACATAAAAATATTTGATGCTTGAACATTGTTGCCTTGACATTTAAACTGATGTTCTTTGTCTTAACGTGAATAGATCAGAATGCAAATGGAATGAATGAATGCAGGCAAACCACACACACGCAGGGCTATTTTAACGTGTTTTGTATTATAGGCTCCCCATACCTAAAGTTAAATCGCATCGATCTATTTTGTTGTTCGATTTTTAACACATAAAAAAGCTTCAAAGATCAGATTTTAAAAATACAAATGCTGCAAACAAATTTGCATGAACTACAACAATAAGCAAACGTTATATGTGGCCCAAATTTAACTTCCGATGCACCCCTGAAATGAATTTAATACAATTTGAATATAATACAATTAATAGCCAAAAAAATATTAATATAAATGAATATGAAGAGAAATTCAATAAAAAAATACATTTTATATCATAACCAAACACAGGCCGAGACCGTCTATATTTGCGTACGGTTTGTGAAAATCTGTTTAAAATAAAATGCAATTTTTTAATAAAAATGACATAATTTAAATGTATTATTCACAAATCTTTGACATACATAAGAAATGTTCTATAATGGCCTTCTGGAATATTGCTGCATTTCATTTCTTTATTCTTATTTTTAATTTATTCAGATGATTGAATCTGCTAACCTACTACCTTAATTTGCAACAGAAAGACAAACAAAAAGTATTTTGTTGTATATAATCACACCTTTGTTTGTGTTGAAAGCTGCATTGTGCTTTATCACTTTAAAATAACAGGGCTGTTCGGAGGGCTGTGTCGTGAAACAAAGGAAGATAAAAATGCTGCAAAGCAGCTTGCGAGCTCAAAGTTTGCTGCAGCATTTAATAAATGTATTTTACTGGTAACTCATGAAGCTGGTTGATCAAGATTCCACTAGACTCACATGACTGTACCATATTGATATTTGCTTCGATGTTTTGGATTAAATTGTGCGATATTCATGTATTAAATTAAATATATATTAATTATATTAAATGAAAGCAACAATATGCTTTAGTGTTGATGTCTTAATCTATTGACTTGCGTGGTTTTGTGATCATAGAAACTTCATTTAATGGAGTGACAAGTGCCGCCAGATGTGAACAGTTCAACGACACATTGGATGCGTTTATAATATCAGAGGCCCTCTTTTGTTATAAATCGCGCATATTAACTAACAAATAATTTGAGCACGCACATCCTTTTTTAGGCGTGTTGATTTACATTTACATTTAGTCATTTAGCAGATTATTTTATCCAAAGCGATTTACACAGAGTTCAGGGAGCAATAAGCGATATGTCACATAGGAGCAATAGTACATTAGGTGCTACTACAAAGTTACTAGTTTAAACAAAAGCTCGAGCACTACCTGTTGAGAGAAACAGAGGGTTAGTTCGTTTTTTTTGTCTGTCAACTATTGACAGAATGAATTGTTGATGAATTCGGAGTAGACCTGGCTGTGTGCCCGATGTTAATTATTGGCATTACACACCCAGAACAGGTCCGTTTACATTTACGCATTTGGCAGACGCTTTTACCCAAAGCATTGCATTACACTATACTATCTGCAGTCCCCTGGGATCAAAACCACAACCTTGCGTTGTTAACGCAATGCTCTTAGCACTGAGATACAGGAAAGATAGTCATTTAAGAGTTTTCTGCCAAGTGGATTTATATTAGTGTGATGTAAAATAATTTTAGTGAAACCCTTGTGATAATATTAATGCTTGAACGGAGGTAAGAGTGAACTTTACGACCTAGTCAACATGCCCTCATAATTGCCGTTACGTGCTAGTTGGCCAAATACATTTTCAATAAATTTCTAGCAATATTCTAGCAAATAAATGTTCGGACGCATTAAAACAACTACAACTTTTGTAATCCTTTCAAGCACTCTTACAAGTTTCATCTACTCAATCATGCTTTCTTTAAGTCGCACAAACTCTCTCTCTCTCTCTCTCTCTATATATATATATATATATATATATATATATATATATATATATATATATATATATATATAGAGAGAGAGAGAGAGAGAGTTTGTGCGACTTAAAGAAAGCATGATTGAGTAGATGAAACTATATATATATATATCCTAATTCAGAACGAGATTATGTCGCATCTGAAAATTGGAGCGCATGCGTTTATCTGCATCTCATGTCCTCTGAACAGACTTGGCGTTTGGTGGTCCATGTGATGTTTAATACACAATTACATTGATAAACCTTTCCTGGCCTGTAAAAGCATTCTAGTGACTGAATACAACAAACTGGATTTGATGAAGCAGCTAAACGCAGAAAAGTCATACGGACGCATGCTGAATAAGACTCGATACTCGATGCGAAGTCAAAATATTAAACACTTTAGGGGGAAACGTATAGCCTAAATGTTTACGTCTCTGGGAATAAGTGCAAGAGACATATATCCTATCATATCATTATTCGTCCGGAATAAATATAATTTCAGAAACTGAAATGTCTTTTACTGTAACACTGATCTCTGAATGGCAGTGTCATTCTTCTGTTTCAGACTGAATGCATAATAAAAACAATTCTCACCTGACAAAAGCATTTTAACCAGCTCAGCAACATTGTTCAGAGAAGTGAAAGGTAAATAAAACATTTCTCACGCAAAAGAGGCACAGTATCATCACTTGATAACAATCACACCGAAAAGTTTTATTTTTTCCCACACAAAAGAATTACACAATTATACAATTTATAGGCAGCTTATGACGCCAAGAAACAGAAAAACAGCAAACTTCTGATTTCTGCACCGTTTCCTGAGTCAAGTCAATTAATTTAATTATTAAATCAATGTTATATTAAATATTATTATTGATTCTTATTGGCAAACAGTAAGAATTAATTGTATAGAGCTGCAATCTGCGTGGCATTAATTAAAATGAGAAGATGAATTGCATGTATAATGTTGCTGTTTTTTGTGTGTAAATCTACTGAAGGAAGGACAGTCGATTATTTTCACATGTGACAACACGATCAGAATGCTTCTGTTGTGTTTTAATGAATACGTATTATATGTGCACGATTTGAAGTTGGACCACTACTGGAAGCAGGACTAATCTCTTAACAATACCAATTACTCTTCTCGTTTGATGTTGATTGAGTGTATCTATGGTTTAAATCACTTGACTTTATTGTTGATATCTGTTGTGAACTGGTTGCCGGTCACTGTGTGTTCTGATATTACATTGACAATAAAACAGATCCTGTTTGTGTTCATCAGAATTAACAGGACACACAGCAACACTGTATGGTCAAATCACAGCTTTGATCCTATACAGGCATTTCAGCACCACATAAAAAAACATTGAGATTAGAATCCTTAATGTCCCAATGCTAATCAATATAGGACGTTAACCCAACACGTAATATTACAGAAAAAAGAAAACAGGGGAATGTACTTTTACAGGGAAAAATACTTTTTGGGGAATAAAATACAGTTTTCTTTTATGGCACCCCACCCCAAGCCTTTTTTTTACAGAAAAAACAAACAAATAAAAAACAAAAACAGGGGAAACTATTTAATATATATCCTATAATATTATAGGGAAATAATATATATTTTGGGCTATATTTTAGTTTTTCCAGTTGACAGAAACGTTTATTATTTTGCAGGTTTCTTTGACAGTTAAACACAGTGCAAAACTGTGAACTTTATTCATAAAATATGACAAATTTAACACTTCTTGAAATGTTGTCCTCTCAAACTATTGCAAATTAATTTATTATTATTTTACATGGCACTTAAATGCCGACATACGACCCAACATTAAATGATACATACGTCCCTTGTTCACCCACTTAAAACAAAGAGCTACATATAAACGAAATCAAGATTGTTTACCTGTAAATGCATTCAGTATTATTTCATACATATTTTAAACATTAGATGAATTTAATTGGAAACTTAGCTCTTGGTTAAGCCACCTGCTATGGTTAAAAGATAATCTTTAGATTTTAGTGTTTAATGAATAAAATACATTTGAAACATTTGGCAAGGGGAAGGGCTAAAAACATTCCCCTGCGAAATGAGAGATCACTACTACTGTAACGATCACCAGCTGGAGTGCCCTTGAGAACCACCAGAGGGCACTCCACATCAGACTATTTATCACTCACTCACAAACTACATTTCCCATAACTCACTGCCTGGACTCATCATCACTGTGTCTCATCACCCTGTTAGTATCAGCCTATTTATACCATGTTCGCTTATTCACACACTGCAAAGTTTTGTTTAGTGCATCTCCGAGCATTCACCCTGGTTTCTTGTCTTTTGGTTTTTTTTATTTCTTGGCCTGTTCCCTGGATTACACTTTTGCCTCTGGTCCCTGCCTGTTGTGTTTGTTTCTTTGTTTGGACTGCCTGTCTGTCTGTGTATGACCTTTGCTTGTTATTTGGATAACGCCTTTGGATTGCCCACAAATAAAGCAGCATCTGGATCTAACCTGCGTGTCTCGGAGCAGTTTCATGACAACTACACTGTCATACGTCATAATAAATCACTGATAACTTGGATATGTTTATCACAAACTTCTAAAATGCTGCTGTACACTATAGTCATTTCAGTTTTGTGGATTACAGCCTAAAAAGTGACCCTGAACTTTTTCATCAAAAGCAGCCCACCACAGACCCCTGTTCGTTCTTTCCGGAGTGCGGTTGCAAGCGGGCCTAGGGTAGAAATGCAATTGGACCTTATTCATTTACTAATACATCTATATTATCTATTTTGGAGTTAAATATTATGGCAAAATGAATATAGTGTTTAATTTATTATTGTACGCTGCGTAGTCTTCACTCTTAAATATAAATGTACCTAAAAGGTTCTTCACAGCGATGCTATAGAAGAACCAAAAATGGTTCCACAAGGGAACCATTCAGTCAAAGGTTCTGTAAAGAACCATCTCTTTTTTACTTTTTGAAGGTTTTTTATTGAACCAAAATGGTCTTCAATGACATCGAAGAACGTTTTTTACCTTGTCCCAAAATGGCAGGAGTGAGATCTCCATCATTTACTCAAGACAACTAATCTGATCCCAGAACGTTTCATTATCAATGTCATTCTGAGAAATAAAAAAAAATATTATCTTATTTTATCTTGTCTTGTTTGTTAGCATACTTCTTTCCTCCACTCAAATCACATTTCAATCATAAATCACAAACCGCTTCATTCTAGTAAATCCAAAGAGTCCATTTATTCAGAATTGAGCTAATTGATTCCTATGATTTATTCTTTATTACTTATGACCATTTATGTGCCAGCGTTTTTTCTCCCGACTGTAACCATAGAAAGTACAGGAAATTTATGGCATTTTATTCTGTAAAGAACATTAGAAATTGTTTATTGTAAAAATACAAACAGAATGGAATTAAACAAACTGTGTCCTAGAAATATATTGATGATGATTACTCATTGGACAATTTAGGCAAATTGTTTCATAAAAGATTTCATATTTAAAAATTATATTAATTTGACTGTTAGTAAAAATAAAACCCAAAATTAAACTATCACATTCAGCAAGACAAGTGTCCTTTCCTTGTGCATGCTCTACTTTTAACATGTATTTTCTATGAGCAACTTTCATCATTTTCCCATAAGGAGTGAATTATACGGATTACGCACTGGCACTTTCACTGAAGACTTCTGTCATGGCCTCCATGATGCTGTAACAGAGAACAGTTTAGCTTAATAAGACATGCAAACGTTTATAGAGCCATAATCTGTGAATAGCAACTTTTCCAAATGCAAAACATTTTCCAGATTTTTAAACATAATTCACAAGTACTGTAAAAGCAAGCTCAGTAAACCCAGTGGTATCATTTTTGACCGACTGGATACTGAAGGCATCTGAATGGATTGGAATTGGCCAATCAATCAGACAGTCAATCAAAAACATTGGTGAATGATGTTTAATAGTGTTGTGATGAACATACTGCTCAGCTTTAACTCCACGTTCCAAGAGACGAGCAATGTCTTGCATGTAGAACAGGTCGTAATGAAACTGAGTGAGAGAGAAACACAAGCAAATATAAAGGAGAGGCAGAGAGAATCTGTCTTCCTCATGTTAACAAAACAACTGAAATATTTTGCTGTGTTGTTCACCTCTTCCTTATGCCAGTCAAAACAGGTTGACCTGAAATGTTCGGCTACAGTTTTCAGTGCAAGTAAATCGATTGCAGATCTCAAACCTCCGCCAGAAAGATCCTGTACAACGCCAGGAAAGAAGCGCTCGCGGACAGACTTTACTTTTCTTTCCATTTCAGCTTTATTCTGTAAGATAATGATTTAACACAGAGATCTTATTAATCAGATCGTTTCCAAGATCTTTACGCTTATTGTAATTTAGTAGCACACAGCGATTGTGCAATGCTGTCGTGAGCTTGATAGATATGAATTACACCTATGATGTACTGTATATGAATCAATAGACATCAAACCTGATGAAGAGCATCGAGGTCTCTGATCAGATCTTGTTTCTTAACATAATTCGGTTCTCTATCAATCCTATGCCTCAAGATCTTGAATGGCACTTCATGGTTATTGGTCAAATCAGTCAACACAAGCTTCTGAGCTTTAGTCCTCGTCTGAACGGCCTGAGGGGTGTTCCTCAAAAACACACTGATTGGACATTCACCAATTGTCTAAAGAAAGGTCAGACAAAAAACACTAGAAAAAGACACTGGTATTGGTGACAAGTAAGTGAATGTAAAGTTTCATTTATTAGTGTTTTTACCTTGTCTCCAAATTGGCAGGAGTAAGACTCTTTCATATTTTCCTGAAGATAGCTAAACTGATCCCGGAATGTTGCTCTATTAAGGTCATTCTGAAAAATGTAAAATATATTTATATGTACTTATTTGTTAGCATAATTATTTTGAATCAAATTCCGCTAAAGACAAACCGCTTCAATGTGGGACATCCACAAAGCTGAGAACTCATCAGCGAGATAGGTGTTCCTCCCACAGTCCACATTACAGGCATGGCTTTCCTCTTTTGCTCCAGATGCAGTCACTGCGTACACTGGAGACACAGTTACATACTTTATTATTTGTGCTCAGAACAAACCTTTCACAATTATTTCTGTAAATCACCCAATACCTGACTGTATGGTTAGGCATTAGACCTGTTTTATCATTTAAAAAAATCATTATAACTCAATAATTCCTCTTTTCTTACCACGAATGTCACCTGGGAGTTGATCGAACATTGATCCAGAATAACAGGATTCCATATAGATCACCATCTGCACCCCACAAAAGGGTTGGAGTGGTATTACAGAGGTATAAACATGATAGGACACCATATTTTTTTCATGCTTTAAAAAAAGAACCACATCTGGTATACGTAAAAAGTTTGTAAAGTGTAAAAAATTTGTATGCACCTTTGCGAACTTGTTATCCCTCGCCATTTTCTTGATGGTTTTAATGAGATCATCGGCATGTAGCTGCAGGAAAAAGCTAAAATACATCATCCTAAACTTAGTTGTTAAATGCTGTACAATGAGTGCGTGTACCTACACAAAAAAACAGATATCTAAAAAAATAGCTTATAAAAGAAACCTGTTTTCACACATTTACATGCATATGCATGCGCAGAAAACCACATTTACATGGATGTTTGAGACTTGTCTTCTTGTGTGCAGTGACTTCACCATCAATAGTCCAGCTATAAAAAAATGCTGCAGGAAATCTGTCAGAAGCTGTTTTTTTATATCTCTTCTCATGTCTGCAGTACCTGCAAATCCAACAACTGTTTTTATTTTCAGCCAACTGACGAGCGAGACCCGGCTATCAAGATTGTTTTCACTCCGTCAAAATGGGCCTTTTTGTTGGCAATCGGCGTATGTGTGCGTAATGTAAACAACAAGAAGGGATTCATGCGATGATGTATTGTATGCTGGTGCTGTAGTTCCATTTCCACTCCAGCAGCATTTTCTCGTACAGCTGTATATTTCTTTTATACATTTGATTAAACTAAATACCGTTTAAAGATAAGATGTGTGCAATAACTACTGTATAGCTACTCAAGATCAATATGAGATTGGCAGAAACTGAGTGTGTTGCCCGAGCTTTAACTGAATAAGGTTATACTGTAGCCTACTGTCCACCACAAATGGAAAACAGATCTAACAACGTACAAAATACAGGCAATAACAAAAAAGGCAGCTTAAATTTGTCTGTGTAATGGGTAAACTGGACTCAAAACACAAAGCAGCAAGCCTTCTATGCCACTGCAAGAACCGCACTGGCGCAGAAAGCTGTTATACGGTTTGTCCCCTTATACTTTTATGACAGGGGTGTTTTATATACGATGAAAACAAATTATACTGTAGATACTTGGCTTTGCTCTCTCAAAGCAAACACATGTGCATTTGGTAAATGAGCAAAAAAAAGTTTAGCTGTGGCTCAGTTGAAAGAGCATGGCACTAGCAAACGCAAAGGTCATGGGTTCGATTCCAGTGATGGCACAGACTTTGAAACAAATGTATAGTACAATGCAATGTAAGTCACTTTGGATAAAAGCATCTGCCAAATGTATAAATGTCAAAACTACCTGTGCCGATTTGTTTTTTTCAATTTATGGTGAAAAAATAACTTATTTTGGCATTTTCATGACCTTATACATTAGTAGCATAATCAGAGTAAATTTGCATTTAACTCACAATACATTTACTCACTTATCTATTTATAGGTAATTTTGCAAGTCGATCACAAAAACATGGCCTAGTAATGAAAGGTTTTGGTATATGATAAACATTATTTGAATCATGCCAATTCTTGCTTTAAGATTCTCATAAAAAAACTGTGGTTCCACACATTATATCGTGACTACAAATGAAGAGATTTCTTGCAAAAACAGATAACTGTTTATATTAATTTATATCATAAATTGTGTTTTGTGCTATATCATGTTTTTATTGTGGTTTATTGTGTAAGT
Source organism: Barbatula barbatula (assembly GCF_947034865.1). Lineage (NCBI taxonomy): Eukaryota > Metazoa > Chordata > Actinopteri > Cypriniformes > Nemacheilidae > Barbatula > Barbatula barbatula. The sequence goes on along the minus strand of NC_136779.1, from coordinate 986,700 downwards.
TTCTTTGTTATTATTAAATCAAAACAACCTTACTGCAGTTGATTGGTGCACAATAAATAAAAACATGATCTGCTTTTGCTAATTTATCTTTAGATGTAAACACATATTGGGGCTTATGGGATCGAAATCATTACACTAAAAATTTTTTACCCTTAAAGTTTTTTCAGGAAAGCAAAATTGGCCTGGACATCCATGATCTGACAGGTAGATGAATATCGTGTCATTTCTTCCACTGTATGACAAAAAAAGCATACATTTACTACTCTCATTTACATTATCATTTAAAATTAATCTCATTTATACCATTATACTGTTATAAGAATTCTTTGATCATGTGAAAGGGAGATTTTTTTCACAAACAAACCTTCTAATGACTTTTGGATTTTTCTTTGTCACAGCACTGCGGTCTCCTTGGAGTGCAGCCAGAAAGTTTTCAGGTGTCACTTCCTGTAAGACAGTCAGTAATCTGCTCAGATACAGGAAGACATTTTTGTTTTGTGTTTGATAAAAAGAACACTACCTTTCCAGTGTAATCTTTCGGAACCCCTGGATACACATTTGGTCCGTCTGGTTTATTGATAATGTTCCCAGGACAAGGGTTGCTTTGAAAGCAGAAAATATAATGTGCATACATTTTTTTGGCAGTACACTTTATGCCCTCATCATATATGCATCCTAATACACTGGATACAATATTTTACACGGGTGATTTAAATGGTACAGCATGACGGTAAAGATCTTTGTCAATAACGCGATACATCTGCTAATCTGCTATAAATTACTTTCACATGAATTTCAAGCCAGCAGGTCTCTTACTCATCATTATTAGCGATGTCGTCATACATCATCACCACGATCTGATCATCAGGAATCCCATTCTGATGTACTATCTGATAGGCGTGACAGACATCAGCCTGAAATGAAAGTATAATTTGGTAAGGCTTCGCACTAGTAACAGCCCAGAGAAAGCACATAGAAAATAAATGAATCCCCTGCAAGTCCAACGATAAATTTAGGCCACAAACCTGGTGCCGGTAGTTATCCCATGTCTTTGAACCAGCTACAAGCATTACCCACTGTTTTCCATTTGCTGCCGCCATCTTAACAGCGAAGTCTAATTCAGTTAGAAAACAGTGCCTTAATGAAATGCATAAATTGCCATATTCGTCATAACATTTAACAATATAGTAACAGTCATATATGAACAGTGCATGAAGTGTGAAGAAGGATATACATTCTACAATGTGAACAGTGCTTTTGTTCACAAGATTACATTGCATACCTGTATGGACTGTCGGATGATCCTTTCGTTGCCAGATGCACAATCATTTCCAACATCTTTGTTTATATACCGAAGAGAACACACAAGATGACTTATATCAACCAATCAGAGCTCTTACCCTAACCCTGACCTCCTCCCCCCCCCCCGGGATGTTCAGGTTCATAGGAATGTTGTTCTAAAAAAACAGAAATACAACCTGAAACTGAGGTGATGTAATCTGGACAGAGATTTCAGTTGGTCGTCAAACACCACTCACATGTTCCTGAACATTTGTTTGTGAGTATGCGCAATCCCAACAGGAATTGCTAGTGCCACTGAGCTACAGGAAAGCATTGGTAGGTGTTAGAGTTGAGGATTCAAGGTGGTATTCATTTCATGGGGTGGCCAGGTTCTGTCATAGAATTCTGACTCTACTGCAGGATGTTTAAGCTGAAATTTCCTTAAACAAAACATGTGAGAGGTGATTTGCATCATTGTACCTGACTCAATGCACTCTGAACCGTCCTGCATGAGTCAACCAGCCTGACGCTGTAAAACTTTACAGACTAGTACATGCTAACTACTACATTTTCACTAGAAATGAGGCTTTATATTCATGTTCAACGATATGAACGATATTGTTAACAGAATGATCAGGTTTCTCTTTGGTGCATTTTTGATCCATCTCAATTCCGTAACACTTGAATGACCACTTGTAAAAAGCATTTAACAGTACTTTAGAGTATTGCCATGTCAAATCAACCAATAGCTTGTTTGCAATCGTGCGGTTTTGATGTTGCATGAACATGAAGTGCAGATGGAGGGCAGGAAGTGATTTTCTCCATATAGGAATTTACTATCACAAACTCGAAATGCCTCTGTTTTGCATCGTTTATGGTTGTTCAAATCAATCAAAGGTATTTTTATTGTGTAGCAAATGCCGTTGTTCATGAAGGGGGAAATGCGAGTATTGACTGCAAAACAGAAGAAAAAGTGCCTTGTAAACATGGATCTGCGGTCGGGAGAAGCAGAGTCTTATAAATGTCTAAAACACTTTAACATGCTTTAACGTATTCCAAACAACAACCAGGAAAGCCCACATTTCTGTCCAAGGTTATTTGTAATAAACAATAGCTGCTGTTAAAATAACTATTCCTTGTTAAGCAGATAAACTTTATAATGAACTTTGAATGAGAACAAGCTTAACGTGAGACTATTTTCCAATGCTTGCAACTCAAGAAGTATTAAATACATCCATTTCAAACAACATTTTTAGATTAAGATTCTTAAAAAACTTTTGGGAACTGCATTAACAAAGCCCTATATGGCACAATTCCAGAGATGTGGAGAACTCAACGTGGCTGCATGTGCCAATTGTACTGTATGTTGTACCTATTATCATTGTGCAAAAACCAAATGTGGTCACTTTGCATACGGCTGGTAACTGCTGTATTTGAAGAGAGAAGTCTGAAGAACAAACGATGCTGAAAGCAAACATTTATCTTCATTCCTACTGTCAAAACAGCCGCATTAAAACAGTAACTTATAGCCACCAATACCCTGAAATGCTTAAGTAAAGGGCCTTTGATTCCCTATTTGTGCCGGTTCCAAGGAAATCTGAATGAAGGGAGGTAACGTACTGAACCGGTTAAAGAAATAGCTTTTCCTCATTCTTAAAAGGTACAGTTCACACGAACATGAAGATTCTTTCATTTCTTCATCCTCTTTTCATGTCAAACCTGTCTAAAGAAGATTTCTTTAAAGAACGTGGAGAACCAAACAACACTGAACCCCATTGACTTCATTTTGTATGAGCAGAAAACCACTGAGACATTTCCAAAAATATCTGTTGCACAGAAGAAAGAATAAAATAAAGGTGAATTATATCTTGTGTGAACCAGCACTTTAATAACAATATAATTTTGAACTCAAAAATCAAGATAATGATCAATATTGTTTAATGTGAATGAATAGAGGTACATTTAACAAGAGTTATTAGCAGACAGATGTGTTTACCCAAAGTGACAAATAAAATATAATTTAAAACTTTTGATCATTTAAAAAAGAGTTTTGGTCTATAAACCTTTGCTTAGGTAGGAAGTAGGCACAGATGAACAACAGCAATTAAATCTGCAAGCTTGTTTTCCAGTACAAGTCAACTCAAGTCAGCTTTATTTATATAGCGCAGTTTACAATTTCATTGTTACAAAGCAGCTGCACAAGAAAACATATTGACTATAAGCAAAGCATATAAGGTTATGCAAGTCAAAATAAAAAAGGTGAAAACACAGAAGTCAAGTCAAGTCAGACAGACACACAGATTCAGCCACACCCACACACAAAACACAACACGCACAAACACAATTCATGACAGAATTTTCATTTGTGGGTGGAGTATCCCTTTAACATTTGTTTTTTTGAAAATGAAACCTTTCTTCGAAAATGGTGAGGTCACCTCTCCCTCCCAAAAGCATTTCTGCATGGAAACATATAGGTTAGCTTTGTAAGCTATTCATATTGTTAGACAAAACGGCATCTCGCTTTAAGACCTTTTGTAAAAACGTTGCATCTTCTGAAATACTGCGTGAGTTTTTGGGATGTGCAGTGCTGCAGTGCAGTGTATCCACGTTTTTAATCACTCACATCAGGGGTGGACTAGTTTCTGGTCACTGTGTGTTCTGATATTATGACAACAATAGTGTATATTAAAATGAAGATTGTTTGTGTTCATATGAACCGGCAAACTTTACAGTAAGCCGTGACTCCTTAACATTAAATGATGCATTCGGTGTCATGAAGCAAGTCAAAATATTGTTAAGTTTATACAATTCATCAACATATTTTATAATTTTTTAAGTGTGTTTTTTGTGTTAACATTAAACAGAACTGAACTGATCATTTGTTTTGTTTGTTTGTCTTTAAGCCTTTAAATTTGTTCCTCCCTGAGACGATGTGCGCTTTGTTTTCTTCTTATTAATTTTCGGTGGTTATGTTGACTTGCACAGCGAGTCATTTTATCAGGAGATCGATCAGATGAGCACATACTTAACTCATGAAAGTATGATTCAATATAGCAGGCATTTTATTTTGTATTTAGAACATTAGGTATTGTGAAAGCACTACACAAATCCAATGGCATGAAACTTAAGGTGTTCAACTGCAAGATAAATATACTGATCATGATTCAATGGACACATTAGCTGAAAGACTACGAAAGAATTCAAATATATGAGTGAATATATGATGATACTTTTGACCACAGTTATGGTTCATGCATGAGCACATTCCCTCACAGGGTGGACTTTTTTAAACATAAAGCACATTTACATTTAATCATTTAGCAGCTTTTATCCAAAGCGACTTACAAAGAGTTCAGGGAGCAATAAGCCATATGTCATACAAGAGCAATAATGCAATAGGTGCTAATACAAAGTGACTAGTTTCAACAAAAGCTCGACCACTACCTGTTGAGAGAAAGACAGACAGATTCCTCACACATTGTAAGGATTCATTTAGTCTGATTTCATGAGCTATGGAAACACACCGGAGCTTTTTCTGACTGTTGTTATGGCCTCTTTGATTCTGCAACAGAGAAAAACTAATTTAGCAATTTTTAGACATAAAATGAATAACACATTTATAATGATAAAAATAAATGAAACTGCCTGTGAAAACCAGGCTTGAGTCTCAGAAGCTCATCATGAGATTAGCATTAAAGTTTGATTAAAACTATTTCCCCATTAATCATCTATATCATCTTTTATCAAGGTTATATTTTCACAGAACTTTCTTTACACTATGCAGGAGGATTTTATGTAAAACCGTAAACCACTTCAAAGTCATTTCTTTCTGGGGTTTTCACAGGTAGGGTCACATTTAGAAACAATTAGAGAATCTGTTAATCAGATTGTTCAGTTTGACCCATTTAATACTACTTCTAAACAAATGCAACTTATTACAAGTGAATTCAAGTTCCCTGTGCTTTCACTTTTAGATGGACCGGATTTTCCAGCTTCTGAATTTTGCCAAAAAAAAACAATGTATAACTTGCATATTCAATATCGAAAAAAACCAAGAACTTGTTAGTAAATCCACAAGAAAAGTCCATTAAAATTTTTGGTAAATGATGTTGAATGGTTTCATGATAGACATACTTCTCTACTTCAATGCCACTCGCGCAGAGATGAGCAAATACATGCATGTAGGACAAAGTCATCTGAAGCTGAATGAAAGAGAGAACACAAACAATATGAGCAATGAATGATAGGGTTTAATCTTCACTTTATTAGACGTTTTGTTGTTTTATTGACCTCTTCCTCGTGCCAGTCAAAACAGCTTGTCCTGAAATGCTCGGCTACAGTTTTGAAATCTTGTAAATCAATCGCCGAACTATAATCCCCATCCAATTCATCCTGAGATAGAGTGTCAGGAAAGTGGTGGGTGATCGCTTCAATCGTTCTTTCAATGTTAGCTTTAGTCTGGAATATAACAATTTATGTATTAACACCGACATCTTATTCATTCAATGTGTAAATTATACAGTATGTAATGTACTGTACTGAATTAATAGAAACAAACCTGATGAAGAGCGTGAAGTTTTCTGATCAGAACTCGCCTTCTGCGTTCATTAGTTTCTGTTTTAATTCTGTGATTTAGGATTTTGAAAGGGACTTCGTGGGTGGAAGTCAAATCGGTTAACACGAGCTCCTGAGCTTTATTCCTCTGCCTTCCAGTGGTGTTTCTCAAAAACTCACCGATTGGACGTTTACTAACCGTCTAAAGGAAAGTCAGAATAAAGAGGAAAAAAACTCAAACTTGAATCTTGAACCTTTTACTAGGATAACAAGAAAAGTGAGAATTCATTTGTGTTTTGTATCTTATCGTTCATTTTACCATGTCTCCAAAGCGACAGGGGGAAGATTTCTTCATCTTTTTCTGAAGATTGTCAAACTGATCCTGGAATGTTGCTATATCAAGGTTAACCTGAGTAATAAAATGTTTTTTATCTGTATAGTATTCTTTGTATTTTATACAATCCTACTATCAACTCAGATCATTCAAAAACACAAACCGATTCCATGTAGTCCAACCAAATAGCTGAGAATTCATCAGAGAGAAAGGTCTTCCTCACAGGGTCATAAAAGCAGGCATGGCCCTTCTCGTTTGCTTTAGTTGAAGTCACTGCGTACACTAGAAGAACAAGTTTCATTTCAAAAGCAATATGTTATTTATTAAAAACTGTTATTTTTCCTCTTCCTCACTCTCCTTTCTTTTCTTTAGCCCTTTTTCTCTCTTATGTTATGTCTTTACATTATATCTTACTGTACTGTACACATTTCCTGAGAATACCATATTCCATGAGTCAAGTATATGTAATGTACAGTATATGTCTTTTGTATATTAGTATGAAGACAGTCTCCCTTTGAAGTCCTGTTACGCTCACCTTATACCCATAGCACTTCTTTACAGATGCAACACTATTTATTTTATAAAGGAGAAATATGACAATGCCCTAGACTTAAATGGACCATTTTACCTGATGGTCCTCTGTAGCCTTTGTATATTTTCATTCATAATTTATTGTAATGCCGCTTTCTTACCATGAATGTTGTTGGGGAGTTGGGCGAACATTGATCCAGAATGACAGGATTCCAAAAATATCACCATCTGCACCACACAAAAGGGTTGGAGAGGTTTTAGAGAGGTGTAACAAAAGCTTGTGTTTTGAGAGCACTCATATCGGGGCTACTTTTTATTTGGTGTATATACACTTTTATATGTTCTGTACCTCAGAGAACTGTTCATTTTTCACCATTTTCTTGATTGTTGTAATAAGATCATGGGCATAAAGCTGCACAAACAATTGCATGACAAAATCAGCTGTTATAAGCCATTTCATTGATTTACTTATCTGTTTAGACAAACATTATGGCAGAGCACAAAATGAAGAGTTGAAGTTTGAAATAATTCAGTACAATTTCAACCTGATCATTTGGCCAAATACTGAAAATGTAATAATATGTAAATTAAGCTAATTCACATAAAGCACTTTGCTTCCACACATTACTTGAGCAGATGAGACACCAACATATAAAAAAATTACTTTAAAACATAGAACTGTAAACTAACCAAACACATTAACTAAAATAAATAAACTCGTAAGGGTGTTCGGCATTATTCAGGTTGATAGCTGGCAGAATGGCACGCTCTACTGTCTTGAGCTCAGAAGCAACACGCATTTTTCTCGGACAAAAATGGAAAAGCATGCATGCTCGTCTGGGCAGACTTGAGACACATTTGAGTCACTTATAACAACAAAATGTCTGCCACCCTTATGCACTTTCCTTATCAAGATCATTCTCCACTTTTCAGAATCTGCACATCAAAATGTATGGTCAGGATCGGTAACTGGTAAATGAAATATACAAAGCTTAATAAAACTCACAGTGCTGTGAGGGAAACCAAATATGCCTGGACTTCCATGATCTGTCATGTAAACGAATATTGTGTCATTTTTTTCACTGCATGAAAAAAAAAGATTACATTAGTTTTCAGAGACTGAATCCTTTTCACTGTCAATTAGAATGAATAAGCCACTTCACTATCTACTGACCAGGTTTTTTTAATATGTGTACCAGAAAATGTAATAAGACTTTATGTAAGAAATAACATTACAGCGAGGCTTATCTTCTTACAGACAAACCTTGTAATGACTTTTTTCGGGCCTCTCTTTCTCACGGCACTTCGGTCTCCTGTGAGTGCAGCCAGAAAGTTTTCAGGTGTTACATCCTGTAAGAAAGTCAGAATTGTGATTTAGGATGTGATGTGCTGTGTGTATGACAAGATTACCTCTCCAGTGTAGTCTTTTGGGACCCTCGGATACACATCCGGCCCATTTGGTGTATTGATAATGTTTCCAGGATAAGGGTTTCTGTGTAGGCAGATTAAACATCATAAACAAACAGATTTTCATTCCCCCATCATTTGCATCCCAATAGACTGGATCTAATATTGGCCTGAACATGGCACTTTATATATAGCATATATGGCAGAACATAATAAAGAAATGATCCAGATGAACGTTGTTGAATCTAAAAGAATACATCTGCTATGAGCCACATGACTTTCAAAAGCTGCAGGAAATATCTTACTTAGGATTATAAGCGATGTCGTCATACATCATCACCACGATCTGATCGTCAGGAACCCCATTCTGATGCATTATCTTATAGGCATGACACACATTGGCCTGAAATAGGTGTATCAATAAGATAAAAATCTCCTTTTGGAATAACATCATGTGACAACATCCCTCAAGCCACTTCCACTATAACTCAACTGGTAGGGCATGATGCTAGTAATGCAGAAAGTACTACTACGTGAAGTAGTAAACAGATAAATACACTGCCAGACCAAGAATCAGTGTGTAACAAACCTGGTGCCTGTAGTATTTCCATCTGTTTGAACCAGCGACAAGCATTACCCAATGTTTTCCACTTGCTGCAGCCATTTGAAGAACCAAGTCTAATTCACTTAGAAAGCAGTGCGCTAATCTAATGCATCAAAAGTAATTTTCATGATATTACTATAGTATTCGTGTTAAGCAAAGTCAAAAAAGCAATGTTGTAAAACATTTCAGAGCTTGATTTTCTTTACAAGACTTTTTTTCATACCCGTATCTGTTGTCAGATGATCCTCTCGTTGTCGGCTCGGTAACAATCACTGTACATATACTGATGAAAACTGCACAGAATGTGACTTCTATCAACCAATCAAAGTACTTATGATGTTCATGCGGAATGTCGTTTAAGGAAACACAACCAAAAAAGTGTTTTATGCAAACCAGTCAAACCACATTGAGCATTTTGTTTCTGTTGAACAGACTATGAGTTTGACTTGTTTAGTTTGTTCTTCTGAGTTTTGCTTGCAAAAAACCTTAACCGGAGGGACGGGCTTCGTCGAACAAGGTACAAAACAGAGCGTTTCTAGGACGCATGGCACAGTGGTGAACAATAAAGGTAAAATAGCAGGATCTCGAAATGGGAGCCCTTTAACCAAACCCTGCCAGCAGAAAATGAATGGGCTCAACTGCACATCATTTAGGGTTTTGGATCATAAACCAATAATTTCCAGGCAACGTAGAACGTCTAGGGGTGGTTTCCCATACAGGGTTTAGGCTAGTCCTATAGAATAAAATAAATGAGCTGTCTAAACTGAAAACATTGTTTGCACAGCTCAAATTAAACAATAAACCAGTGCCCTTGTATGGTCTCAAATGCACATCGGTAATGTTTTTTGTCCTGGCTTAACCTAAACCTTTTGCGTTTTCTTTCAATGTAGTGTCAATGAGTAATCAATGAGTGTCAGCAATGGTCCAATCAATACTGCTTGCAGCTTTATTTTCAACTGCCTCTGGTTCTACCAAGAAAGAATTCAAATCTGCTGTATCACAGCTAAATTTCAAGCCTCTGTACATTCTGTGTATTCAATATGTAAAGACTAGTAGGATTAAATTCAAATACATTTCTATTGTTTTTAAAATATGAACTAAAATATGAAATAGCTTCCGCTGCTATGGGGGATGTTCAATGTTAACCACATGATAAAACCTTGAAGTGAAAATTCTGTCATCATGTACTCTTGTCATTTCAAAACTGTGCAGAACACAGAAGAAGATATTTTGAAGTAACTTTGTAACCGAACAGCACTGGATCCCATTCACCCGTGTTGTATGGATGGACACAAAACCGATGCAAGCTAGTGGGTGCCCGTTCAAAATTATTTTTGGGTGAACTATTACTTTAAACAAAAAAAATCTTCAATTCATTGTTTGTCAGATTTAGGTGTCCAGGGAATGCTGCTGATTCTACTGTACCAGTAAAGTATATTTATATGAAACCCCTGTATCACTTTGAATATGTTCAAATTATAAATGTATGTCTTTCAGAGCTTTACAGAAACTCTGAAAACCAAAAGTGAAACTGCACCATAGCAATGTTTTCTTTAACAGTAGGCTATTTTTTGTGTTTCACAAATCCGGCATTTCGAGTTTCAACATTGTTTTATTTGCTTATCTTTGCATGCATTAGAACATGCTTTTACGCAAAGTGACTTACGAATGAGAGAGCATTATACATATACAGACCTAAAGATCTATCAATATTTCTACAAAGCTGTACTTAAATGTAGGAAATTAGTGTACACTTTAAAACAGCTATTAAATCTGTATGGGGTTAAAGGGTCTGGAAACAGGACACTACTTTCCTCATACCAGCAATCCACTTTATTTGTATTAGTCATGCTTATCTCATTGCCTGATCACATTCTCATTTCTCAACCTCCCGATATGTTACACTTAAATAAATGTGTAACCATTAATATAGGGGAAAGATCTTTTTTCCAACGTGTTGTGATGTGGTGTCACAGCTGGTGTCGACACAATGGCTTCGAGTCAACTGAACCATTTTCACTTGTTAAAAATAAATCGTCTATATTGTTCAACTCTCCCCTTTACATCCATTTCTGCATGAAAACAGCTTTGTAGACTATTCTAACTGTTAATTCTCTAGACAAAACACATTTGCATTTACGCATTTGGGATTTACAGTACAGTAGTATGTCTTCAATACTCTTTTTTTCCTAGGAAAAAAAAAGAATGCACGTTTCAGCGGTCTTAACTGTAAACAACTTGTAAAAAGATATCTTAAAATATGGAAAAAGATGCTGTCATCTTTATAAATGATACCTTATCCATTTATTTTGACCCCACACTCTACAAAGGGTAAGTAAGAGTAAATATGCACCCATGGCATTTAATAGTTGGGATTTTTCCATAACTTCAGCACTTCTTTCTACAGAAAGTTATATTTAGACAGGCACAAAGCTGAGTACAGTCCTTAAGGAGCTGAAGTTGAAAGTTACGTTTTAACTATCAGCAATTAGTAAACAAATCGTGACTACAGCAAACAGCACCTGAAGTCACTGTGCAGTTCTATGTAAACCAGCAGTTATCTTGCTTAAGACAAAAACAAAACTTCGCACTCTATAAACGAGTATTAAAGATTGTACAGAAAATATAGAATGTGTAGAACAAACACCATTTGGGCACCAGAGGGAGATGTAACATTGACTACTTTAATTCAACATATCTACAGTAGTGTCCAGAAACCGCGGTACCTATTGACAACGAGATAAGCATGTTAAATAAAGCGTTTATCTGCTACATACTGAATTTGTGCACTTGCAGAGTTGTTTTTGAAGTGATGTCACGGCAAAATAGTCAAAAAAGATTGAATTGTTCATTTGATAAATTGTTATTTAATAACAGTATATACTGTTGTTTGAGTGTTTCTCTTAAAATCGTGCTGCTGTTTGCTTTCAATTACATTTTTATTAAAATGTCTGTTTTAATATAGAAAATGAATGCTGCAGATGCCCATAAAACAAGATTTATAGATTAATGCAAAAATCATATTTCTGATATAATACAAGCACACAAGGTTATTGTTTTAAAGGCTTTTTGTAATGTACCTTTCTGTGCCATAACTATGGATGGGACGGTGCATCGTGCAACTATTCCTCGGTTTCCTCAAAGAATTATGGTAAAATGCAGCAACATCCGAAAGCCATTAAAAACCAAATTGCGTGCAGTTCCTGTATTAAATATTTGTGTATTTATATTCATATTTTTTATTTAATGTTTAATGGTGTTCCAGGCGGGCCAATGAAGATCAGTAGCAACTTGAGAGCATGTAGATTTGAATATGTGAACTAGTAAAGTAAGTATTTGTACCTGCACACTCAATTGTAAACTCACAGCTATGTGAAAACGATAATTACTTATATTCATATGATCTTTGACGAGTGTTGCTTTTTCAAATGCACGTTAAACGACTCAATCTCGTAATGATTTTAGTTCGAGCTGTAAGATCAAAGAGCCGCAGTTCTGTGGATGCGGTCCAGAAAATATTATACAGCGGGCATGGACTATGAAAATATTATACAGCGGGCATGGACTATGAAAATATTATACAGCGGGCATGGACTATGAAAATATTTTACAGTGGGCATGGAGTATGAAAATAATATACAGTGGGCATGGACTATGAAAATATTATACAGTGGGCATGGACTATGAAAATATTATACAGTGGGCATGGACTATGAAAATATTATACAGCGGGCATGGACTATGAAAATATTATACAGTGGGCATGGACTATGAAAATATTATACAGCGGGCATGGACTATAAAAATATTATACAGCGGGCATGGACTATGAAAATATTATACAGCGGGCATGGACTATAAAAATATTATACAGCGGGCATGGACTATGAAAATATTATACAGCGGGCATGGACTATGAAAATATTATACAGCGGGCATGGACTATGAAAATATTTTACAGTGGGCATGGAGTATGAAAATAATATACAGTGGGCATGGACTTTGAAAATATTATACAGCGGGCATGGACTATGAAAATAGAAAATATTATACAGTGGGCATGGACTATGAAAATATTATACAGCGGGCATGGACTATGAAAATATTATACAGCGGGCATGGACTATGAAAATATTATACAGCGGGCATGGACTATGAAAATATTATACAGCGGGCATGGAGTATGAAAATATTATACAGCGGGCATGGACTGCATGGACTATGAAAATATTATACAGCGGGCATGGACTATGAAAATATTATACAGCGGGCATGGACTATGAAAATATTATACAGCGGGCATGGACTATGAAAATATTATACAGCGGGCATGGAGTATGAAAATATTATACAGCGGGCATGGACTGCATGGACTATGAAAATATTATACAGCGGGCATGGACTATGAAAATATTATACAGTGGGCATGGACTTTGAAAATATTATACAGCGGGCATGGACTATGAAAATATTATACAGCGGGCATGGAGTATGAAAATATTATACAGCGGGCATGGACTATGAAAATATTATACAGCGGGCATGGACTATGAAAATATTATACAGTGGGCATGGACTATGAAAATATTATACAGCGGGCATGGACTATGAAAATATTATACAGCGGGCATGGACTATGAAAATAGAAAATATTATACAGTGGGCATGGACTATGAAAATATTATACAGCGGGCATGGACTATGAAAATATTATACAGCGGGCATGGACTATGAAAATATTATACAGCGGGCATGGACTATGAAAATATTATACAGCGGGCATGGACTATGAAAATATTATACAGCGGGCATGGAGTATGAAAATATTATACAGCGGGCATGGACTTTGAAAATATTATACAGCGGGCATGGACTATGAAAATATTATACAGTGGGCATGGACTTTGAAAATATTATACAGCGGGCATGGACTATGAAAATATTATACAGCGGGCATGGAGTATGAAAATATTATACAGAGGGCATGGACTATGAAAATATTATACAGCGGGCATGGACTATGAAAATATTATACAGCGGGCATGGACTTTGAAAATATTATACAGCGGGCATGGACTATGAAAATAGAAAATATTATACAGTGGGCATGGACTATGAAAATATTATACAGCGGGCATGGACTATGAAAATATTATACAGCGGGCATGGACTATGAAAATATTATACAGCGGGCATGGACTATGAAAATATTATACAGCGGGCATGGACTATGAAAATATTATACAGCGGGCATGGACTATGAAAATATTATACAGCGGGCATGGAGTATGAAAATATTATACAGCGGGCATGGACTGCATGGACTATGAAAATATTATACAGCGGGCATGGACTATGAAAATATTATACAGCGGGCATGGACTATGAAAATATTATACAGCGGGCATGGAGTATGAAAATATTATACAGCGGGCATGGACTGCATGGACTTTGAAAATATTATACAGCGGGCATGGACTATGAAAATATTATACAGCGGGCATGGACTATGAAAATATTATACAGCGGGCATGGACTATGAAAATATTTTACAGTGGGCATGGACTATGAAAATATTATACAGCGGGCATGGACTATGAAAATATTATACAGTGGGCATGGACTATGAAAATATTATACAGTGGGCATGGACTATGAAAATATTATACAGTGGGCATGGACTATGAAAATATTATACAGTGGGCATGGACTATGAAAATACTATACAGTGGGCATGGACTATGAAAATATTATACAGCGGGCATGGACTATGAAAATATTATACAGCGGGCATGGACTATGAAAATATTATACAGCGGGCATGGACTATGAAAATATTATACAGCGGGCATGGACTATAAAAATATTATACAGCGGGCATGGACTATGAAAATATTATACAGCGGGCATGGACTATGAAAATATTTTACAGTGGGCATGGAGTATGAAAATAATATACAGTGGGCATGGACTATGAAAATATTATACAGCGGGCATGGACTATGAAAATAGAAAATATTATACAGTGGGCATGGACTATGAAAATATTATACAGCGGGCATGGACTATGAAAATATTATACAGCGGGCATGGACTATGAAAATATTATACAGCGGGCATGGACTATGAAAATATTATACAGCGGGCATGGAGTATGAAAAATATTATACAGCGGGCATGGACTGCATGGACTATGAAAATATTATACAGCGGGCATGGACTATGAAAATATTATACAGCGGGCATGGACTATGAAAATATTATACAGCGGGCATGGACTATGAAAATATTATACAGCGGGCATGGAGTATGAAAATATTATACAGCGGGCATGGACTGCATGGACTATGAAAATATTATACAGCGGGCATGGACTATGAAAATATTATACAGCGGGCATGGACTATGAAAATATTATACAGCGGGCATGGACTATGAAAATATTATACAGCGGGCATGGACTATGAAAATATTATACAGCGGGCATGGACTATAAAAATATTATACAGCGGGCATGGACTATGAAAATATTATACAGCGGGCATGGACTATGAAAATATTATACAGCGGGCATGGACTATGAAAATATTATACAGCGGGCATGGACTATGAAAATATTTTACAGTGGGCATGGAGTATGAAAATAATATACAGTGGGCATGGACTTTGAAAATATTATACAGCGGGCATGGACTATGAAAATAGAAAATATTATACAGTGGGCATGGACTATGAAAATATTATACAGCGGGCATGGACTATGAAAATATTATACAGCGGGCATGGACTATGAAAATATTATACAGCGGGTATGGACTATGAAAATATTATACAGCGGGCATGGACTATGAAAATATTATACAGCGGGCATGGACTATGAAAATATTATACAGCGGGCATGGAGTATGAAAATATTATACAGCGGGCATGGACTTTGAAAATATTATACAGCGGGCATGGACTATGAAAATAGAAAATATTATACAGTGGGCATGGACTAGGAAAATATTATACAGCGGGCATGGACTATGAAAATATTATACAGCGGGCATGGAGTATGAAAATATTATACAGCGGGCATGGAGTATGAAAATATTATACAGCGGGCATGGACTGCATGGACTATGAAAATATTATACAGCGGGCATGGACTATGAAAATATTATACAGCGGGCATGGACTATGAAAATATTATACAGCGGGCATGGACTATGAAAATATTATACAGCGGGCATGGACTATGAAAATATTATACAGCGGGCATGGACTATGAAAATATTATACAGCGGGCATGGACTATGAAAATATTATACAGCGGGCATGGACTATGAAAATATTATACAGCGGGCATGGACTATGAAAATATTATACAGCGGGCATGGACTATGAAAATATTATACAGCGGGCATGGAGTATGAAAATATTATACAGCGGGCATGGACTGCATGGACTATGAAAATATTATACAGCGGGCATGGACTATGAAAATATTATACAGCGGGCATGGACTATGAAAATATTATACAGCGGGCATGGACTATGAAAATATTATACAGCGGGCATGGAGTATGAAAATATTATACAGCGGGCATGGACTGCATGGACTATGAAAATATTATACAGCGGGCATGGACTATGAAAATATTATACAGCGGGCATGGACTATGAAAATATTATACAGCGGGCATGGACTATGAAAATATTATACAGCGGGCATGGACTATGAAAATATTATACAGCGGGCATGGACTATGAAAATATTATACAGCGGGCATGGACTATGAAAATATTATACAGCGGGCATGGACTATGAAAATATTATACAGCGGGCATGGACTATGAAAATATTATACAGCGGGCATGGACTATGAAAATATTATACAGCGGGCATGGACTATAAAAATATTATACAGCGGGCATGGACTATGAAAATATTTTACAGTGGGCATGGAGTATGAAAATAATATACAGTGGGCATGGACTTTGAAAATATTATACAGCGGGCATGGACTATGAAAATAGAAAATATTATACAGTGGGCATGGACTATGAAAATATTATACAGCGGGCATGGACTATGAAAATATTATACAGCGGGCATGGACTATGAAAATATTATACAGCGGGCATGGACTATGAAAATATTATACAGCGGGCATGGAGTATGAAAATATTATACAGCGGGCATGGAGTATGAAAATATTATACAGCGGGCATGGACTATGAAAATATTATACAGCGGGCATGGAGTATGAAAATATTATACAGCGGGCATGGACTGCATGGACTATGAAAATATTATACAGCGGGCATGGACTATGAAAATATTATACAGCGGGCATGGAGTATGAAAATATTATACAGCGGGCATGGACTATGAAAATATTATACAGCGGGCATGGAGTATGAAAATATTATACAGCGGGCATGGACTGCATGGACTATGAAAATATTATACAGCGGGCATGGACTATGAAAATATTATACAGCGGGCATGGACTATGAAAATATTATACAGCGGGCATGGACTATGAAAATATTATACAGCGGGCATGGAGTATGAAAATATTATACAGCGGGCATGGACTGCATGGACTATGAAAATATTATACAGCGGGCATGGACTATGAAAATATTATACAGCGGGCATGGACTATGAAAATATTATACAGCGGGCATGGACTATAAAAATATTATACAGCGGGCATGGACTATGAAAATATTATACAGCGGGCATGGACTATAAAAATATTATACAGCGGGCATGGACTATGAAAATATTATACAGCGGGCATGGACTATGAAAATATTATACAGCGGGCATGGACTATGAAAATATTTTACAGTGGGCATGGAGTATGAAAATAATATACAGTGGGCATGGACTTTGAAAATATTATACAGCGGGCATGGACTATGAAAATAGAAAATATTATACAGTGGGCATGGACTATGAAAATATTATACAGCGGGCATGGACTATGAAAATATTATACAGCGGGCATGGACTATGAAAATATTATACAGCGGGCATGGACTATGAAAATATTATACAGCGGGCATGGACTATGAAAATATTATACAGCGGGCATGGACTATGAAAATATTATACAGCGGGCATGGACTATGAAAATATTATACAGCGGGCATGGACTTTGAAAATATTATACAGCGGGCATGGACTATGAAAATAGAAAATATTATACAGTGGGCATGGACTATGAAAATATTATACAGTGGGCATGGACTATGAAAATATTATACAGCGGGCATGGACTATGAAAATATTATACAGCGGGCATGGACTATGAAAATATTATACATCGGGCATGGACTATGAAAATACTATACAGTGGGCATGGACTATAAAAATGTTATACAGCGGGCATGGACTATGAAAATACTATACAATGGGCATGGACTATAAAAATGTTATACAGCGGGCATGGACTATGAAAATACTATACAGTGGGCATGGACTATGAAAATACTATACAATGGGCATGGACTATGAAAATACTATACAATGGGCATGGACTATAAAAATGTTATACAGTGGGCATGGACTATGAAAATATCCCAGGGGATTGCAGATACCTATGTAAAATGTATAGGATAATGCAATGTAAGTCACTCACTTTGGAAAAAGCGTCTGCCAAAAAAATGTAAATGTGACCTTGTTGTAAAATACCATAGTAAATTAGTTTGGTGTCATTTTGAAATATATATATATATATATATTGCGCATGCAAAATAAAATCAATCATTTTAACTAACGCCACATACATACTACTTCTCACAATGCAGCAGATTTCAGTTTATTTTATTGTACACAATCTGCACTTTCATCATTGTTTTTCAGAAGTGCATCAGACCGCCTCGCACTTGCAATGAGGTGTTCCTATATTTATAACCCCAGTTTACCTACAGCTGAAAGATTCACACAAGTACAGGTTATAGATGGCGGTACTTTGTGTTATTTTAAGGAAACAGTCCATTGTATTCACTCCAGGCCACATTAATCTCACAACAGGCTTTAAGCTCCTCCGCCTTCAGGAGTAATCAGCCAGCAAATATGTACTTAACACACCCGGAAGTCACCTGCTTTATATCCTGCTGACGATTTTCACCAATCCTTGACTTCATACATATTCATTACGTAACGGGACGCTTGACCTATCGACCAATCCGATTGGTTGAAAGAATAGCAGGCGCCAGTCGTCTGGCGAATCAACGAATCCCACTATCGTAAAGGCGTGGTTCATGGGTATTCATTAGGATACGTACGAACGCATGAGTCGACGTCAGCACAGCGTAATGAATATTCATCAGGCGACCCCTAGCCGTAGTAGGATCGGTAATTTGGCGTCGCAGTCACCTGCAGCCGGACAGCTGCTGAGATGGGCAACTCCGACTCTAAACTTCTCTTCAGAAAAGCGGTCATACAGCTTACAACCAAAACACAGGTGAGGAATCTGAACTCGTGTTTATAGATAAGAATGTTGTTAAGTAGAGATGTTGAAACAGCGCAGTGAAGTGTAACAGATGGAGGACCGACGCTACACAGTATCACTAATTATTAACATTTACCTGAGAACTTGACAAACTTGTTTGAAGTTTCTTTCATCTTAAACTTGTCACATCCTACAAACATTTGCAAAGAACTCCGATAGAGAGTAAGATTGTGTTTCTTTATTTACATGGTTCTGGTATAGCTGAAGTTACCGTGTTTTTCTCTGATGGATATTTTATGAACATGGTTTTAGTACAGATATCACGGTGAAACTATGGTTATTGTGGTAAATCTGGGCTTACTTTGGTTTTTAAATTAGTAAACCAAAGTTGATCTTCAAACAAAACCTAAGTGATGCTGATTTAAAGGGGATTAGTCTATATTTAGATTTGCCATTTGAAAATATGACTGTAAGTAATTGAAATTTTAAATCTCAATAAATGTGAAACTCCTTTTATTTTGACACGACAGCTCATGTTAGAAATTAAATATAATGTACAAAATCATGTGTTCATGAATACACCAACCAGGAAATCAATGTCAGGAATGTCTAATGTTAAAGGATCTGATGGGGGAAACACGTGTTAACTTTACTTGTTAGGACATAAAGTTGCCTACTAATGTTGTGAAACTAAATATAAAAACATCTCCTCAAGGAAGGAAGTCCTCACTAGTAAAACATGATCATAAATTGGCTAAATCCAATAATGTCAATAGGTGTGTCAGGCATCCTAAACCTGGTATGAGACACTAATATAATGCAACAAAAAATATTGAATCCCGAAATCGAAAGATCGCTAGGGTTGAGTCTTGTGTCTTATAGCCGGTCGAGGCCTGTGATGATGTGTTCTGGGATCAGTTCTGGACCGACGTGGATTTGACAGCGCAGGATATTTTTGCGTTGATTCCTGCTGCTGAGATCCGTGCTGTGAGAGAGGAGTCTCCCTCCAATCTGGCAACCCTCTGCTATAAAGTACAGTATCTCCCCTATAGCATCTCTTCATTTTTTTAATAGCAGAACAAAACCAGCTGTTTTTTATTCCCAGTGACCAAATAAGCTTGTTGTAAAATACAGATATTTTAAATACTTCAAATAGCAATGATTTTCAGTAAACCAAGCTTAGAACCTACCAAAACAGAAAATGTTGCGTGAACCTAGAATGTTTGTTTGGCTGGTTGCTACAAAAACGTGAACCATTAAATTACACTGATATTATTAAATTCTCTCAATCTAAATATACATTTAATTTCAGCCAAGATTAGATTGGATGTCTTAATGTGCTTTTATCTATTTGTAATTGTATGTGTGGTGTATTCGGCAGGCGGTGGAGAGACTGGTGTTGAACGCAGACTCCGGCTGTGTGTGCGAGAGAGACAGACAGACTGTGCTCAGCTGCACTCGTCTGCTGACCCGGATTCTGCCGTACATCTTTGAAGATCCGGACTGGCACGGATTCTTCTGGTCTACTGTACCCAAGGCGGGCAAATCTGGGGTGAGAAGTTCACTCAAAACTTAATGAATCCCTACATGTTAAGAAACTACATATGAAGGCTATAGTTAAGTTAAAGTTGTTCACATTCTCCGACTGCAATGTTTTTGCTTTCAAACACGCTCAGAATCAAGTTGCACAAGCAGGTTTTAAGACGCACAGTGTGAACTTTTGTTAACAACATCAGTTGTATAAGTGAAAGAGTGGATCTTTTCCTGAAGTGCATTTTTGCGGTCTCTTGTTACCGGCGCTGAACACTAGTCTGATTGTGTTTGTCTTGAAGAAGGAAGGTGTATTAAATAACCTGAGTTATACACAGAGACACAACACAGATGATGGTCTCTCAATGAATTTATTGATAACATTATTTGTGTGTGTGGATGTGAAAAAAATGTATGTAGGTTTTGGCATCATAAGGAAATCACTTTTGGATCCTTAATGAAATTGTGTTTTTTGTGTTTGGTGGGCAAAGGATGAAAGTGATGATGAATCCACACGACCGTTGGCGGAGTCTCTCCTCACAGCTACAGCTGATCTGCTGTTCTGCCCGGATTTTACTGTGGAGAGTAACCACAGGACCAGTGCGGTAACTCTCTCTCTCTCTCACACATACAGTGTGACTAGATGATTTCCAGTAGAAAAGATCACCCTTTCTATACCTCACCTCTGTCACAAGGTCAATTTTGCATAATCTTTCACCGTTACATCTTTTCGGTTATGAAAAGGATATGCGTTGTGTTTCTTGGTTCAGGACACGGCTGGTGATGTTCAGTCTATAGACAGCTGTGAGTTTATTTGGGAAGCAGGAGTTGGATTTGCTCAGGCTCCGCCCCTTAACCCAACCCACGACTCCAACAGGTCAGAGGCAAAGCTCCACCCCTTCACACATCTCAAATATCACCGGCACTACTTTCTAATTTGTATACTTTCATCTATGATCTTTGAATGTAGTAAGTCAGAGGTGTCCAAATGTTTTTCGTTTATTTTTTTTGTTAGCATCGATCAGTGCTTTTATGCTAATACTGTGCATCAAGCAAATATTTAATATATTTGCCAGTGTTATTTTTCGACTCACTCAACAGTCTTCAGAGTATGTAGTCCGATGAAGACTTTATTTCATACCGGTGGACTGTCATACTAGACATTTACCAGAATGCACTTTATTATCGACAGTGAAATGCTGTATCAGTGCATAGCTGGAGTATGCAAATCAGAGTGCTGCTCTTCTTCCATCGATATTGTTCTCTCTCTCTCTTTTCTCTCAGGACAGAGTTATTGAAGCTTTTGTTAACATGTTTCTCAGAAGACATGTACCAGTCTCCATCTGACAAACACACAATCAATCCTTGGGTGTCGTTCTTTTGCTCTGGAGAAAACAGGTAACCACACACACACACTTTTATTAGTGTCTGCATGCTTGCAAACCCTCAAAAAACTTGATTCAAAATATCTTCTCTTTAAGACATGCTCTGCCGCTCTTCACCTCTCTTCTTAACGTGGTGTGTGCGTATGACCCCGTTGGATACGGCCTCCCCTACAATCACCTGATGTTCTCTGACCCGCGGGGGGCGCTAGCAGAGCTGGCGCTGCAGGTCTTAATCGTCTCATTAGAGCAAGACATCATTGACACCAGTAACACAAACATCAGCTCCAACCCGGGCACAGATCCCGACAGCACCTTATCTGACACGGACATGAAGACGCCTGCTGAGGGAGGCCAGGTGAAGACACCACACATACCCGTGTCATCGTATTAAAAATCTTTTATATGTTTACCGCTGAAAATGCTACCTATAGAATACTGTCTGAGTTCAGGTCAGTCACTCTCAAATTTAGTTTTTGTGTGCGTGTTTGTCTCAGGCTACACAGGCCGAGAATTTGTTTGTGAACTACCTGTCCCGGATTCATCGAGAGGAGGTGAGACAGACCCTTTTATACACACACTCCACACATCATCTTATATCTCACAAAAACTCAAGCACAGTTGTGTACAACTGTCCCTTCTTTATTCTTTCACTCTGTAGGACTTTCATTTGATCCTGCGAGGGATCAGTCGACTGCTGAATAACCCGCTGCTGCAGACGTACCTGCCTCACTCCTGCAAGAAGATTCAGTTTCATCAGGAGCTGCTGGTGCTTTTCTGGAAACTCTGTGACCTCAACAAGGTACACAAACACACTCGCAATCAATCAAACTATTTCTTACATACACACAATCCCGCTCTCACAGTGTTCAACAGACACAATGGAGAGGATCAGAGATGATGTATTTTTGTAAGCCAACCAGGAAGAGAGCGCCACGATGGTTCCCTCGACCGAAAGCCTGTGCATTTTTCCCATAGACTTTCGGAAGATCGCAAAAAATAAGCTCTGTGAACAACAAAGGTTGATGATGTTTACACGTTTTGTCTATCGAGATAATCTTTACAGATTAACACAATATTTGTTACTTTTGAATCAGAAATAGAATCAGCAGTAAAAAAACGATGCTATAAACAGACTAAATTTAAGGTCGCTCGATATCAACGTCACCAACTCTTTCAAACTTTATTAAAAATGTGTTCACTGGTCAGTAATTACACCGGGAATAAATCCGCATCTACGTTTTAAGAGATTTGTGCCCATTTTGCATTATTTGTGAGCTTTATATGCGCGATGATGTCTAACGTCGCCGCCAAAGGAAGTAGTCACTTTTAGAAACTTGTTGGCTACTGCCGTTTATTTATAGAACACAACAAGGCTTTACAAAAATCCGGTTGAAACTGGTGTGTTTTGTCATAGAATAAAATGTGAAAATATTACGAGGATTTGTCAATCACAGACTTAATTTCGGGCGATTTACCAAAAACCCATTCAAGAAACCTATAGATTTGGGGGCGATGGAACCGGAAGTCCTAAAATGCTAACTCACTTCTGGGATTTGCATACAAAAACACTTCATCTCTTAGCCTCCCTATCACTCACCCTCACATACAAAAATATGCACACACTCACTTATACTGTAGATATTTCTGTTTATTTATTTTATATCAGGTTTAAAATGTTCTACACATTTATCTACATCAGTTTGTTTGTATGATTTGTATTTGAAAAGCAAACAAATAAAAAATAGAATTGTCAGTAAACACATGATTTGTCCCTCTAATGTTTAGTCATGAGACAGCAGAGTGAACCGTATTTGTGAACGCTAGATTTTGGCTAATCTGCTCCTTCAGTACCTGTATGTATACACCTGTACAGTTGAGAAGTTGATGTTTTTCATCTCTGTGTTTCAGAAGTTTTTGTTTTATGTGTTGAAGAGCAGCGACGTGCTGGAGATCCTGGTGCCAATTCTGTTTTATCTAAACGATGCCCGAGCCAATCAGTGTGAGTTTCTAAACCATAAATCACAATTACAAAATCACTCGTATTTGAACCTTCTTTTTAGATGCAACAGGTCTGTTGAAAAAAACAGCATATGTTGGGTTAGGTATGTTTTGATTCTGGTTTGCTGATCAAGTGCTGCTTTAAGCTGGTTATCTGCTGGTTCTTCACCAGCTTAAACCAGCACGTGACCAATTTAAACCAGCACCAAAACATACCTAACCCAACATATGCTGTATTTTTCAACAGTGTACGGGGTCTTAAAAAGTATTAAAAGTTGATCAATCAATTTAGAGAAAATTAAGGCCTTTAAAAGTAGGGACTCAATGACTTCTCTTGTGCTTTGTGCCAACCCCTCTGAATTATATTGTGTTTATATGTTGTTATCATAAACTAAGACTGTTTTGTTGTGCTATTGTTGTGTTAATAAGTATAAAATTGATCCTCATGATTCCTTTATGTAACAAGCTTTTGTATTGAAAGCTGCTCATTCGCGTGTGAATGACGGTCTGTGTTTTCAGCAAGTGTTGGTCTGGTGCACATCGGCGTGTTCATCCTGCTGCTGTTTAGCGGCGAGAGGAATTTCGGCGTGCGTCTCAATAAGCCGTACAGCGTGCGCGTGCCGATGGACATCAGCGTGTTTGCCGGGACTCATGCGGATCTGCTGATAGTGGTGAGATGCAGTTACGCATACTGTACATGCAGTACATCTTCACATGTGGGTAAGAGAAGAAAATCACTGTTTTTCCAAACGTCAGGTTTTCCATAAGATAATCACCAGCGGACACCAGCGACTGCAGCCGCTCTATGACTGTCTGCTCACCGTCATAGTCAACGGTGAGATTTCCACTACAGAATAAATAAAGATTCATACACCGTTCGAAAGCGTGAACAAGAAATATCTGCTGTTTTTCAGTGTCTCCGTATCTAAAGAGTCTGTCAATGGTAGCCGCTAACAAACTGCTGCACCTGCTGGAGTTCTTCTCCAGCGGCTGGTTTCTGTTCTCCTCGCCGCTCAACCATCACCTGGTTTTCTTTCTACTGGAAGTTTTCAACAACATCATCCAGTATCAGTTTGATGGTAAGAGCGATTTGTATTTGTAAGGATTGTAATTTGCACCTGGATTCGTGTGGATCGCTCTCTCTCTATCCATCAGGAAACTATAATCTAGTCTACGGCATCATCCGCAAGCGCAGCCTCTTCCACCAGCTAGCAAACCTCCCTGCAGACGTCATCTCCATCCAGAAAGCTCTGCAGAGGAGAATCAGGAACAACAGTAACGCTGTGTTCATGGAGTCTAACAACAACACGTCGCCCAGCGAAGGAGTGTTTAAAACCACGCTGGTACAAACAGGCACGCTGAATGCCAGTCTTAAGGCAACACCGGGTAACTCGCTGCGTCTCATACACACACGGAGTTGTACAACTGTATAAAGAGGAATATTCAGGGATGCTAGGATTGGTGCGTTGACTGATTTTGCAGATTGTTGTGGATCGCAGGCATTGATAAACTAACAGAGAAGTCACAGGTGTCTGAGGACGGAAGTACCCCGTTACGACAGCACGGTGACTCTGCTCACAGCCAATCAGATCACAGCTCTCAAACAGGAGTCCCCGAATCTACCTCAGGGGGAGATGACAAGGTACAGCCCTGCCAGATGACCTCTGACCCCTAACATTTAACCCCTGTCATCTGTAAAACTTTATAAAATCATTCCTTTCATTGCCAAAACATGCTGTAATATTATTTTGTTTCCGTTATTTCATTTGGAACTGTGAAGTCCATAAACGGAGATTGTGATGGAAAGCACAGTGGTGTGTTATGTACCGCAGACTGGGGTCCAACTCCAGATTGGGTTTGTAAAACGTCTTGTTCAGCGAATCATACGAAACTTTTCATTAGAAAGACAAAGTTGATTTTTGATTATTTTTTATTCAATCGTTCACACAAATAAAAAAGACCTTAAACACAAATGCAGCATGTGGTGCTAATCTCATCCAGTGTGGTCATCAGTCGGCCTGCTCTCTTTCAGGTCCTCTCCTGGAAGAGTAAACTACCTCTTCAGACTATCATGAGGCTTCTCCAGGTGCTGGTCCCGCAGGTGGAGAAAATCTGCATAGACAAGTGAGACGTTAACACACACACACGCATTTGCACAAATGCACAATATCTGACATGAACATCACAATTCAGTGTTTAACAGTGAGAAGCCTGACTGTTAAACAAGTCAATATTTACACACCAGGTTCAGATTGAGTCACGGGGACATGCTTGGGGCGATGAGGCGTGTCTGTTGTGATGGAGGTGTGTTTTTGTTTGTTTCTCCAGAGGTCTGACGGATGAGTCGGAGATCCTGAAGTTTCTACAGCATGGAACTCTGGTGGGCTTGTTGCCAGTTCCTCATCCCATCCTCATCCGCAGGTACCAGGCCAACGAGGGCACGGCTCTGTGGTTCCGCACATACTTGTGGGGCGTCGTTTACTTGCGGTAAGAGACATTTGGTTTAAATACGATTCTTTATGTTTCTAATGTTAGGACTACAGCAGGGGTGTCAAACATCCGGCCCGATAAGGCGTCCAATACGGCCCGAGGGAAGATTTGAAAAATAATACAAATATGAAATAAAAGTTTATTATTATTTAAACTTTTTATTAAATAAAGTTTATAAATACAGTCAGGTTTTCGCTGCCATATTATGTTTTGTTTTATTACATTTTTATTTTATCATTGATCATTTAATTGGGCTTCTGCCAGAACCCCTAACAAGCATGCGCATTCTAAAGCGCCGCCTACATTTCAAAAACATAAAGTCGGCTAAGTTGTGCGGCAAGGACTAGTGATTTTAAAATGTCCAAATAAAGAAAACTGATCTGGAGCGGCGGATGTTTCAGGAGAAATGGAAGGAGACGTATTTCTTCTGTGAGTTCGACGGTAGGCCGGTATGTTTAATCTGCTCACAAGCCGTGGCTGTGCAAAACGAGTAAAATATTAAACGGCACTATGAGATACACGCAGAGAAATATGATAAATACACTGGACAGCTTCGAAAAGTCAATCATTTAATTTTAGCCTCGGAAAAAAAGCAATCAATGTTCACAAAAAGAACAGGGACTGATGAAGCTGTAAAGCTATTTGATTGCCAACGAAATCGCAGCGGGATCAAATCCGTTTTCAGAGGGAGAATTCGTCAAGAATCGGTAATGAACATTAACAAGTCGAACCTGCGCTCTCGACTCACAAACAGACAGCTAAATGACATCATGAGATTGATGTGGTTGAAGAAAAGAGATGTCAGGAATTAAAATCATAATGCAGATGCGATCTAGATCTTTTGTTGTTAAAGGGAATTTCTAGTATATATTTAATGTTCATATCCAAAGTAAAGTTGTACTACTGTACTAGCTGTTAAATATGTTAAGGCAGTTTTTCCTATTAGTGAATTATATTGTATAACTTGTATGGTTCATATTTAATGTGACCGTCTGTACACAAATAGAGTCTGTTGCATTTTTGTCATTACTAGTTTAAAAAGTATCTGACAAAAAATATTCATATTGAAAGGAAAGGGTCTTGATTGCCTTTACCTAAACAAAATAGTTTTTTCAAAGAGGAATAAGAGTGTTATTGAACCGTTCTGAGGATTTATTAAATGCACCTTTTACAGAACAGTATGTCTTTCTAGTGTTTTTGCTAATTCATTTGTAATTTGGTGCAATATGGTTTAAAAAAGGTGATTCGGGCCGCACATTGTCACTATTCTCTCCATCCGGCCCTTACCCTAAAATGAGTTTGACACCCCTGGACTACAGCCATCATATTTAGTCTACAATGCACCGTGCTCTGTCTCCCTCTACAGGCCAATAAGAAAGACTTATTTGATCACTCCCATTGACTTCAGAAAGTTTCCAAGCCTGTTTATTGAATGTGATATAGGTTTTAATGTGACACTCGTAGAAACAAATGTCTGCATCTTTAAAAGGAAATTCTTAAGATTCTGTTTTCGTATTGTTTCAGTAACGTGGATCCTCCTGTTTGGTACGACACTGATGTCAAACTCTTCGAGATCCAGACAGTTTGAAGACTTGAAGAATTACGTAAAACTCTCTTCATTCCTCCAGTCAGAACACCCCCATGAATTCACAATCATGAAGAAAACAATCTCTTTTCATCTTAAACATTTAATTAAGATAAAAAATTGGTTTGTTTTAGTTTGTTTTAGTAATGTCCTGTTTGTTTTTGGCCATGAGAATACACAAACAACACTGTCATCAAGTTACTGATCACATATATTGTTATCTGTTTATGTTTATATTGTTTGTTTATCTTATTTTACCATAATAAATCCGTGTGTATGGGTGTAAATTAACTCTGTACATAAAATCACATCACAAACACTTGATTCATAAAACAAGAAATCTATTATGAATGCTGCTAGTACAGTTTATTATTCCCTGTTACACACTTTCCTCTATCCTGAAATTCATTCTTCAGTCTACCAGCATTTCTAATCAGAACTTTTGTCTTATTTTCCAGTAAAATATCTAAACGCCCTTAAAGAAATGATGTGTGATGGCAGAAGAGAATAAAATCTTCCATTCGGTTAGATGTTTGGGTTATTTAAGAACAAACGCTTTACTAGAATTCAACATACAGCAGAATGTTTGGATATTTATATAGAACAAGACAAAGATACTGATTCAGAATATGACTGTTGTTGTAAATATAATAAAATGCAAGGAATATCACAAAGTTTGAACAGTAAATTATTGAAACAAGTTACAAGGATTAGCAAACATGACTAGTTTCACCTCAAAACTACAAACTCTATTTTATTTTTAAATGATGTTTGCTGACCAAATCAGATAAGACACGGAAAAGTAACGTGATGTCTGTTCATGTGACTAGTAGGTTTTGTCAGAATCTACGCAGAAATTAAGATCTCCATCAGGACCCCCACAGAATGCATGCGGTAAAACACGATAAGCGGCTGACTCAGATTCATCAGCACAAACCAGGCCATAAACCCAAAGAACTGTTTTCCAACTCCAACCTCAAACTGGGGGTGAGCACCAAAGGCTGGAATGACCCAGAGCTGCACAAACACATAAAAACAACACCGTTCAGAGTCGGACCCGATCACGTTCTTCATATCAACTGATGCATTGATTAGACATGTGTTGTGCACAAGACACCAATTTCTGTAAATATAGTCACAGATTTAAATTTAGTAATAAGTATCAACGTGGTGTCAGATGTTTCTGCTAAAATAAACACATGAAGAATCTGGAGGTGTAAATTAATGTGGATTGTAGAGGTCAAATAATCTGGATTTGAGTAAATTTGATGGGAAATGTTTGAGTTCATAATATTGAGATCTTTAATAATATTGACTTTTGATTGCAGACTTGACAAATCTTTAGTTTGTATAGTTAGTAATAGATATGTAAATTTTCAAAACATCGCATGTGTACAAATTTTGGAGCAATGATAATAAACCTGTATGCGATTTGAATATTTAAATTCTGTCTAATGCAGCATGTTTTAATGTTTATCTTTTATTTCTTACCATGATGTTGGAGAGAATGAGGAACGTACAGATCTCTTTAATAATCCTCCTGCTCCAGCCATAATGATCAATATCCTTCTGTTGGCCAGTTGGTGTGGCCGGAGAGTCATTTCCTTCCCTAAAGATTACATCACTTCCTATTGGATCCGGGACCCTCTCTCCCTGCTGTCCTTATGAACATAAATCATGCTTTTAATGTTAAATCTAATGTAAAGAGTAATGTTAAAGTGACAGTGCACCCAAAAATATCATCATTTATTCACCCTCCTTTCATTTCGAACCTATGAGTTTCTTACTTCAGAACACGATCAAATATTTTGTAGAATGTTGACAAACAAACAACACTGAACTCCATTGACTAAGGATGAAAGAAATATAATTTTTGGGTGAACTATCCATTTGAAAAGCTAGCATACATGATATAAATGACCAGATATGTTATGGTTTATTGTGAGTAAAACAAACCTTATATACAATGTTTTTTTCTCTCTGTCCTCTGTCCGTTTTCTTGCGGTTGGAGATAATCTCCAGTCTCTTGGCGTGTGCGTGACCGTGTACTTGCAGTCCCTGGATGATAAACACATTCTGCACCAGGAGCTCCAGCAGACTGAGGATGGAGAACGACAGGTCCAGCTTTCCCATAATGCCGTTGGACCCCAGGGACAGCCCGGCCACTAGCGATAGATACGAGAGACAAAGCTGCCCCATTGCTGCGCCCAGAAGCAGCACCACATCCAGATTGCGGGTGGGATTTTTCGTGTATGTGAGGTTGTGTTTTACGTCATCGCTGTGCCCGTCAGCCGTCATCTGAATTCTGTGTATTATTGCACCTGATGAAGAGCTCAGCACCATGATGGGAATCAAACCCAGGTGGAAACAGTAAAACAGCAGGAAGGCGGTGTTACGTCGGGCCTGTTGGTTGACCCACATCTGGTAGAGCACAAACACAGTGCTGCCCGTCATCAGCACCAGTAAACCTAGCACGGGTCCCAGAAGAATGCCACCACGCGGCATCACGTTCAGCGTGATGTTGGTAACCTTCTGTGCACCTGCAATGTGACGGCTCACGTTCTTCCACATCACGTAGAGCATACAGCCAGCCAGAAGACAGAACTCCATGTGGAACGGGTACAAGACTTCATAACCTTTCCTCAGAACTACACACGTGGGCTGAGCGGCACAAACGCACATAGTGTCATTATCCCCATCTGAAACAGTGTGTATAGATCTGATCAATTTGATATGTCCTAGTACATTTTTATTAACCTGTCTTTCCATCTGTCTATCTTTCTATCTCTGTTTGTCAAGTTAACTTTATTTATATAGCGCTTTTTATCATTTTCATTGTTACAAAGCAGCTGTACAAGGCAAAACATACAAGTCAAAACTAAAAAGGTGAAAACACAGAAGACAGACACAGATTCAGACACACCCACACACACATACAAACGTGCACACATACAGACACACACACACACACACACACTCAGGCAAAATCTGGCAAAAGCTGCAGCCTCTGTACAAGCTCGACAGTGCTTGCACAACAAGGCAAAATAAAAAAATATTGATTTAAGATTATCATTAACAATCTAATAGCAGCTAATATTTTGTAGTGAAGACGTGTCGAGTTGCTGCGTTCTTCTTTGTCCAGCTCTATCATCTCAGCTTTTGTCAGATCTGGGCATGAACTGCATCCTGCCTGCTCTGGTAACCTTGGAACAATGAGACAAGACTGGCTGAGAGTAGAGTGATGTTCTGCACTCTTTGATGCAACAAATACATCACTTGTTTTTGGAAGTTCCAGGGGCCTCATTTATAAACGTTGCGTACGCACAAAAGAAGGCGTACGCCGCTCTCTACGCAATAATTGGTATTTATAAAAAGCTAACTTGACGGGAAAATGTGCGGTCCTTCACGCAAGCTCTGACCCAGGCGTACGCACAAAAACGGGTGAAATGAGAAATGGCGACACCGTCGACAGATGGAAGAAACACGTGAGAGTGTGTGAAACTGCAGACCGTTGTGTAAAAGAAATGGCAATACTGCCTCTCATACATAACACGAAGACTTCACAAAGCAAGTTTAACAGTTAACAGCCTACACGAACACCCGTTTGATCGATCTGCAGTGTAAAACAAACAACATCAAACGAAAATTACAACAGAAATGCAATTAACACATATTTGAAAAAAGAAAGGTGAAATATGTTCTGCAATAATCTTGGCATGTTATGCAATTCATCCTCATAAATAATATGGTAAACAGAACGAAATAATGTACAAAACTGATATTCTCGTCAATGTCCGTCTGGCGGAGCAGATATAGATGCAATTAGATAGACAGATAAAAAGATAGACAGACAGACAGACAGACAGACATATAGATGTATTAATCGTCCACTGGGGAAAGTTGTTTTCATAGATGTATGTAAAAAATGTCTTCATCAGGTACGGAATCATGGTATTGCATATGCCTTTAGTTTGTTTTATTTTTGATAAAATTACGTATGTCTCAACCATTCAGAAAGCTGCAACAAATTATATTTGCACTGAACTATTTCCCATTTCACCCACCCGTGGCAGGCAGACACGTGGCGATGGAGCGCAAAACACTTTTTGCCTCGACTTTGATGTCCGACCATTTCTTTTTTATTTCGGCCACGGTCCGAGGTTGTGAGGCTACAGCATTTACGGCATCTGAAACCTTTTGCCTTTTTGGCATTAGTAATGCCCACACTGTGCCCTCCAAACAACATTTTTCTCCTCTTTCCATCTCGCCAACGATAACATCTACTTCACATTGAGTGACGTTACGTTTTTTTGATTTCCTCTCTGTGTTTGGCATAATTTCGCAATCGATGAATATTAACTTGTGGGCGTTTCACGCAATATTTATGGGCAACTATGGGCGTGACATGAAGTCGCAAAAGCTGCGCAACATTTAGAATTGATTGTGATTTATTAAGGGAAAACTGCGTACGGTTTTATAAATCCGAATATTTATGTGCGTACGCACGTCCTATGTTTCATCCTTACGCCACTTCTGACGCAAAGTTTTATAAATGAGGCCCCTGGTTCCGGTTGATCTAACTAGTGCAGCCTAAACCTTCGGAGTATTTATATTATGATAGTGTAGTGTATGCAAGATTAAAATATGCGTCTTTAGTCTAGATTTAAACTGACAGAGTGTGTCTGCCTCCCGGACAGCGCAGGGAAGACTGTTCCTAAGTTTAGGCGCTAGATAGGAAAAGGATCTGCCGCCTGCACATGATTTCAAAATTCTAGGTATCCTTTTACCTGTATTATTGGTTTCAGCTGCCATCTGGTTCTCCATCTCGATCTCCATATGAATGGTGTCCTCTGTGACTGCTCTTAACCAGAGCAACACATCTGTGCTTAAAATCAACATCAGCCCACATCTAAATGCATTACAAACATGTCATTAACATTAAAAAACTCATTTAATCTTATACAAATATGAAGGTATGCTATGTACACAGACTGCAGGACAGATGTATGTACCTGGTGAGAATGGTGTGTTTGTGAATACAGTCTTTAGAATGAGCCCACAGTAAATAGGTCTGTAAGAATGGAGATCAGTACAGATTCAGTCGTATCAACAGGTCACCTTACAAAACACACACACATTCATACGCATTTATCAAAGACAAACACAAGCACCACTACAAAGCCAGTTGACAACATTACACACAGATGTAATTCTTATGGTCTGGATGTGTGAGGGTGCGGTTAGATTCTGGTCACAGGGTTTGGCTCTGTTTAGATTGGTTTGTTGGGTATAACATTACTCACCTGCATGAACAGGAACGGTGTCTCAAAGAAGGGTAACAAAAGTATACCGGTCGAGAGGCACGAACTCAAGACAATGTTGTAACCCATCATGAATACACACAATAACAGACTGCAACACGCAAACAAGATCAGGACCCCTAATACACAAACACACACAATAAACACTGTTGGACACATTACTGTACAACAATTAAAGTAAATTAATTCAAAAAGGTATCAACGTTTCCTGGAATATTTACAGTATATGGGTTTTATTTTAATTTACAAAAAAGCATAGAAAAACACAAATCTGTTTTGACCACATCAGATTCTCCTGCTCTTGACGCTGTAAAAGCTTCTTCTCAGAAACATGTAATAAACACATTTTACAATACATATTAAACAATATATTTGAATAAAGGGCAAAGACTTAAGTTCTCTTAAGTAGGACAGTATTATTGGCCACTACTCGCCAAAGCTTTTGTGATGAACGTATAATAAGTAATATTGAAATCTCCTTCTTTAAAATATAACAATACGTTTATAGCTTTATATCTCAACCTTTTCCTGGAGGCTCGGCAACAGCACACAGTTTGGATCATAAATACATCAGATCTGCAGCACATTATTAGAGATTTACATGGGTGTGTCGGATAAAGCCGTGCACCTGATTTAAGACAAACATCACAGTTCCCACAACGGTTGATTTATTAATCCTGTAATTTTCCTCTTTAAGATGAATCTCTTAATGATTTACAAATTATTAAGAAAAAAACACATAGAATAGCAATTTTCATGATTTATTACACCCAGAAATAATTTCAATAATTCCCATTTCCATGACCATTTATGATGTTTGATAGCTACCTGTGACAGTAGGGCCTCCTGCATGATGGTCTGTGTGGGGGCTGACATCCGGCTGTTTGCGAGCCCACAGCAGGTACCAGATCATCCACATCAAGCTCAGTACCATCAGTACCAACACAAACACCGCAGGCTCCATAAATCTCACAGGCTGGAAAGCATCTCCTGTCACCAGAGAGCCACCGAAGAGCACTATATTGAGTCCCAGCAGTCCAGAGATGAGACCCCGTCCACTGGGAACCCACAGCACAACAGGCTCAAAACCATCATCCTTTTCCACAGATGACAGCTCGGGATTCTCATTACGGTCCAAATCTGATTTATGATCCACAGAAGATAATTCTATTTCTGAGTTTCCTAACATACCTGCCAGCGTGTGATCCACTCTCACATTTGCAGAGCAGAGTGTGTGTGCGTGTGTGTGTGAACTGTTTTGACCTACACTATGAGGACACAAAGACTTTATATTGTGTTGTGTATTCTGGTTTCAGGCCACGCCCTCTACATTATGAATACATGCAGGTGTCATTGACGGGATACAATACACAGTTTTGTATATCCATCATGCCAATGAAAAGTCTCCGTTAAGCTGTACCAACATGTGCTTGAAAGTGTCCGGCTTGCCATTGTAAAGTAATAATGCTCCAGTTTAGAGCTGTATATTTATTAGTGTAGATATCACGTGAAACCTAGATGGCACCTGTCACTGATACAGGCACATTTCTGCTGATGCACTTTTGACTGATTTTATAGGCGACCCTTGACCAGAAGCATGATGAAAGATGTGAAATTCAGAAATAGTGTCTCTATTTCACCTACGAAAAGCATAACTTCAGGATCGGTCCGACATATATAGATCCGAACTTTTTTCTAAACATTTCTAAAACTTTCACGTGTAAATACTATTTGTGGAGAAATAACTTGGTATATATTTATATATAACAATGTAAAAACTGTATTTTAATTTTCTTTCAACCGTACAAAAATCTTAATTTCTTATGCTACACAGCCTAATTTATAAGATGTCACATTATTACAAAATAAAGGTCATTTTACCTTTTCATAATTCTAATCTTTTGTTCCACAGTAAAGATGCTGCAGAATGGCTCTGTGGGTGTCGAAGATTATTTATGGAACCACACAGACCGACAAAGAACCACTCTTTGGAACCTTTAATTTATAACATTTCTAAACATTGATGTTATTTCACGCATCTGTTGTTTACTTTATAATTGTTGTTTAATTTTCTTGTTAAATGTTCTTAAGACGATAAATGTGACACGTCATAATTAAACGTGAGATCCGTTATCTTTCGTACGCTTTACATCAAACTGTCACCGCAGCTCTGCGCTCTCGTGTCTCAGGTGTGCGCTCAGGCGGAAGCGGGCGTGGCCGTTCGGGGACTCCTCCCCTAGCAACCGCCAGAGCTCTCAGTTCCCCGGTGGGACACAGACGCGGGCGGCGCACGTGAAACCCGCGGGGAAAACACGCGCCAGATGAGCATCAGCGATCCGTTAGAACGCGTGCAACCGCCGCCATGAACGACAAATATCACCGGGCGGCGCGGGACGGTCACCTGGAACTGCTGAAGGAAGCGACGCGTAAAGATCTCAACGCTCCGGATGATGACGGCATGACGCCGACGCTGTGGGCCGCGCACCACGGCAACCTGCACGCGCTCCGGTTGGTGGTGGGCAGAGGGTGAGTCGTGCACCTAAAGCTCATTTGAAACACGTGCTTTATTATATTATTAGACATTATTACCTGCGGTACGCAAAAACGCAGCTTTTGTCGTTTTCTGTGGGAACGGCCCCTTGAAATCACAGGTGTTCCGTTGCTTGTGCGATCAGCTGTTCTTCTCATAGTGCTGCTGTCATTTATTCATCTTACTTTATAGATAAGACACTTATTGCTCTGGTCACTTCTGCTGTCTATAAACACATTCTCTCTGTTTATGTATTCCTCTAGTCATAAGAACTTAAAAGAGAGTTTTAACCAAGAATGTGCTTATTCTCACTTCACGATTCTGACCTCACGATGCGGATTTTATTCACTATGAGTTGAGGCAAATTAAAAATGAACAACTGCCCTTTAATTATTTCTCTAATGTCGTTTTTTATGTCAAATAACTAAATTGCAGGTTAAAAACAGATTCGTACAAAAGTATCTTTAATATAAACAAACTAAGGCTTTGTCTGTGCTTTTCCTAACTTTTACTTTTTTAAGAAATATCAGCATTTACAAACTTATTTCGCTATATCCAGTACAACATATGTAAAACTTCTTTTTACAGGCTTCATTGGAAACAAATACTGGCATTTAAACCAGTTCAATAGACTGCTGATGAAGAGCGCGTCTACTGTACAGTTTAGTTAAAAACCAGACCATGAATATCAATGCATTTATTTCTGTCATGTGCCTATAGAAACACGTTATGTTTTATGACATGTTGTTTATAATACACTCTCAAAACACTTCAGTGTTCTCTTCCCACTTGTCCACTCTCACTGAAGCATTGATGTTGATGTATTATTCAATTTATTTGTATTTTACAGCCTCACACTAATTGAAGTAAAGGTCATTCGGGAGAATGATGTATGTTTGCTGTGGGTAAGAGCAGAGTTTGGTTTCTTGTGATGTTTGAAGCAGCTTGGATCAGATCAGCAGAGTACAGCGGTGTTTTATTTGCAAGTCATTAGGTAATGAGATCTAAATAACCTTCCTCTTATCTCATGGCAGGCTTAGTAATAGAAGCTAAATGTTCTGCTCTGTGATCACCTTCGCTGTTCTCTAATCGGTGTTCTGCTTCAGTCCCTTACACATCTCACACCGTGACACCGAGCCTGATCGCTGAATACCAAACACGTTGGCCATAACTTTGTTCTCTCCGATATTCCTCGCTTCAAAGCAATGTATCGCTGTGATGTATGATGCACAATGAGACCATAAATGTGTCCTAAGTAAACAGGGCCACATGAACAGAGATGGAGGCAGAGATAGTATTTTATAGTATTTAAAGGTCGACATGATGAATCGGGATGATTCCTTCTCTCTGTTTCTCTGGCTGTTGACATTTCCACTTGAATGTCAGCACAGTTGCACGCCACATTTTTGCATTAATTTAATCCCGTGACACTTGTGTAGTCCTTTACAATAACATTTTTCGTGCCAGATATTAGTAAGGGTAGAAGACGCCATATTAATGTGCTTAGATTTCGTGATCTAAACCGGTGGTTCTCAAACTGGGGGCCCCAAGATAGATCCAGAGGGGGCACAGAGTTTGTGGCATTTAATGAAATATAGAAACTTCTCATTTGTATTATGCAATCAAACATCAGTAAAATAAGACCCCCAACCACAAGAATTAATGTTTCAGTATTGTGTAACTGAGTATGTTTTTTAATTAATTTAAATTCTAAGTTTATTTAGTCTTCATTTGGGGGGTCCACAAAGCAATGCATCCTACATAAAGTGACCTTACAATGAAAAGGTTTGAGAACCACTGATCTAAACACATGGCTGATCAAGCTTTTGTGGTGGCTGGCCCGTGTCTATTAGATTTTGGCCATTACTAAGTCTGCTTTTTAATATCTTTCTCTTGTTTACTGTATACTTGGCAAATAAACCTAAATCGGTTATGTATTACAGTTCACTTTTACCCTTGTAAGACACGTCTTTGGTCACCTTATGTTTTATTAACCTTGTGCCATACAAGTAAAACTGACATTGACATGTTCATAAAAATGGATGGATGATGGTGATGTAAGCACATACTGTGTGTTCAGCGGGACGTGCTGTGCTCTTGGGTGTTCAACGTCCAGCCAAAAGCACATTAGAAATGTGAATACATTATGCATGAAATGTGTGCAGAACACATTTCTGTTTATATAGTTTGTAAAATGATGGCCATATTGAGTTGAATTTTTTTATGTTGGTTGGTTGGTGTTGAAGTTGCATGAACATGTTACAAGTTACACAGTTTTGAATGACCTCATGAGGAGTGAGTCACAAACGTGGTTTGCGTGATGCGTTGGCGGGTGAATGCATATGTAGCGTTTTACAGTTGGTAAGTGGATCTCCAAAGCATCGTGTTACTTATTCAGATTAACACCTTATCACATAAACACACGCACATGATTCTCACAATTTACTTGCATAAATATGACCAGAATTAGCTGCCATAAAATAGTCTTTAACAGCAAAGTAGACATTTCAATTTGTTATGCAATAATAAAAAATGCTTATTTTTCATACTGTATGTGCAACTTTTGTATTCATAGTATATTTATTTTCAAGTTAAGGCAGTGACATTGTAAATAAAGTCTAAAGTAAGTACTCCATCTCGCATTCTTCGTCCGTGACACTATAGCACTGTCACAATATAGCACTGCCCCAATCTCTAGATGTCAGTATTGACTTTTAAAGACATAGTTCATAAAAACATTTATCATTTACTCATCCTCAAGTACTTTCTTTTTTTTGTGGAAAAAGATATTTCAAAAATGTTGGTTACCTAACAACATTGAACCCCATTGACTTCCATTGTATGAACACATTTCTCAAAATATCTTATTTTGCGTGAAAGAGTCAAATACAGGTTTAGAACCACACGAGAGTGAATAAATGATGACAAAATATTTATTTTTGGGTAAATTTTCCCTTTACAAATAGCTAAATCCATATCATACATAATTGACATGTTCACAACTGTTTCTTTTTCTACCTCCAGAGGAGATCCGGACAAATGTGATATTTGGGGAAACACGCCTCTTCATCTGGCGGCAGCGAACAGTCATCTGAACTGCATGTCGTTTCTGGTGTCGTTCGGAGCAAATGTGTGGTGCTTGGACAACGACTACCACACGCCGCTGGACATGGCGGCCAGCAGAGGTCACATGGACTGCGTGAGATACCTGGACTCCATTGCCGCCAAGCAGATCACCATCAACCCAAAAGTGGTGAGCAAACTGAAGGACCGTGCCTTCCGTAACGCCGAGAAGCGCATAAAGAACTGCGAGAAGCTCCAGCGCAGACATCACGAGCGCATGGAGAAGCGCTTCTTGCGAGAGACATCAGTGGCCGACGCACTTGACACCATGAGCCACAGCAGTTTTAGCAGCACGTTGAGCCACAAGATCCCACAGTTCAACACTCTTGACTCCAGGACGTACTCGCAGGTAAAGTTCGTACTTTTTTTATTATGTCCCGGGGTGTAGAATGTAATAAAAACCTAATAATAACCACTGACTATTCACAGGCAACGCTTCAGTCCACAGCAAGAGGCAAAACCAAAATTCAGCGCCGCCTCGAGAAGAAGAAACAAGGAGACGGGACCTTCAAGATTTCCGAAGACGGGAGGAGGAGTGTTCGCTCCCTCTCTGGTCTCCAGCTGGGCAACGATGTGATGTTTCTGAAGCAGGGTACGTACGTCAGCCCGCGGCAGGAGTCGAATCCCAGACTCAACATCCGTAACATGTTTTCCAGTAAACCAGATGAAGAAGATGATGTTGAAACGGTTTCCCGAGCGCTCAGCGACCCTGGTCTGTATGACGCTGCATACTCTGAAATTAGCACAGACTCGGGTCGGGACTCTCTGTTTAACCGGCCGGGACTCGGCACTATGGTGTTCCGCCGGAATTACGTGACCGATGGGCTGTTCCGTATGGGACGGGATGAAGGCAGCGTGGCCGGGAGCGAGCCAGTGGGACGGGCACCGAACGTCCGGTTACGAGGCAGATTGCCACTCCGATCACCCAGTCTAGATGAGGTCAGTGTCGACAGCTCGCTGAGTCTCCAGGAGAGAAACTTACAGGTATAGACATCGATTTCCCAGTCTTTGATCTGAATAATGAATCGGTTGTGTGAATCTGTTGATTTGAACTTGGGTTGGCGTTGTCCTGTAGGATTTGCCGTGGGAGGAAGGAGATCTGGGTCTGGAGGAGGAGGATGATGAACAGCAGCCTTCGTCGGCTCCTTTGGAAGTGTTTTTGGTATCTCAGGGTCTGACTGACTTTCTCTCCGTCTTCCATCGGGAGCAACTGGACTTGGATGCGTTGCTCCTGTGTTCTGAGCAGGACCTCATCAGCATTCACATTCCTCTAGGACCCCGTAAAAAACTGCTGGGCGCATGCGGCAGACGCAATCACGTGCTGGACGGAGCGGCTGACATGCAGGACACCGTGTTGTGATGAGTATGTGTGAGTTGTCTACGATGAGATATATTTGTTTTTATCATCCGCCATATTCTATTTATTTTCTCCTGTCACGGTGCATTCTGAGATTGCCTTCACATTTAAAGATGGATACAGTGCAACCTAAGAAATTGGATCTTAAATGGAAAATCTTACAAGGACACACAATGATGCTGACTTTATAGTTAAAGCAGTCTTCAGGTCAGAATGCCAATAAAAACTGTAAATGTCAGCAGCTTACACAAGGGTTTGGAACAGAGTTGTTGCATACATGTGTGTTTGCATTTCCCTGTTTACATAATTTTTGAAACTCAGACATTTTAAAATGACCCTGTAAAGTAAACACATTTATGACCCCTTGTGGTTAATAGGAAAACCTTTCTAATGCTTTTTAATGCAAACAATGCTTCCACTATTAATTTATATAAATATAAATGTTTAAAGTATCATGAGACTAATACCATAATAAAAAAATTGTCTTTCTCTGTTAATCTAAATGGTTGCCTCTGTTAACTGAAAATGTTGCATCTTAAACGTTTCTTTCATTAAAGATAAAGCTCAATAGCTATTTCTGATTATTTTATCAATTGAAGTATACAACATTTTTACAAAATATGAAATATATTTAGCTGTGAAGAACAATGTAATTCAGCCAAAAATAAAAATTATGTTATTTATTTATGCGATTTCTTCAGTGGAACGCAAAATAAGATATTTGTAGAAATTTCTCAGTGGTTTAGTGTCCAAACAATGGAAGTCAATGGGGTTGTTTGGTTATCAACATTCTTCAAAATATCTTCTCTTGTGTTCTGCAGAAGAAAACGTCATACACGTTTGAAATGACAGAATTTTGATTTGGGGTGAACTATCCCTTTAAGAACAACATTCATGTTGATATAATCAGTGTTTGTATAGTTTCATATATGCACAGTTTTGTGGAGGAGCTTTATTTGTTTTGGATTCTGTGGTCTTGTGCTCTTTTATGATGGGGCTGTGCTGCAGGTTTTAGGTCATCCTGACCTACTGAAAGTCGATATAACTCTTGTTACTTTATCTCTCTATCCCACACACTCATACAAGCACACACACCCACCCACCCATGGCTAACATATACATTACCCTGCACTTCACTTTATCTTAGTTTAAAGTTTTAATTTGTCTCTTTTACTTTTGGTCTACAGTTCAGTTCTCGAAAGACGAGTTAATAAGAATTCTGTACTGTTGGTGTTTCATAAATGACTAAATGTATTCACTGTTTTGCCTAGTCTATTTTAAGGGCCTGGATCACATTTTAATGCCGCTGTCATGATGTATAAATACTGCCATTTAAATAACACATCATGTTGTGCATACAATGAGACATTCTTTTATGCTTCACTTTTTTTATGTTGGGCTAAAATGTGTCTCAGCACTTATTCATCCAAATGCCAATGTATTCAGTGACAAATTGTGAAAAGTTGTGGTAAATTGTTAATAAACAAGTTGAATAGTAAAAGGACTGTCTTGTTTTTTGACATTTTGAGAGTAGATTTCACCCACTCCTTTCCCATCCTTCTGTACTGACCCTTCGCTGCATTCTTCCTTTGTTCTCTGATGAGGAAGAGAGAGAATCAAATGCTTTTTATAAGGCACAGAAGTGATATTTGTAGTTAAAACCATTACAAATGGCATTCAAATCTCTCTCTCAATAAATTGCTGGTTTAACAAAATTAACAAACCTTTATGGCGACAATTAGTTGCCTATATAAGGTAACAATTCGTATTTTTACAGACGTTTTCGTGCAAATATTTGCATTTAAATATGTTATGTCTGTGCGCGCGCCCGCGTTCATGGTGTGTGTTCTTGGGATTCAAGACGACGCACGGGCCCTTGCAGCACTTTGCGCGCGTTCCTGCCAAAAGCATCCAGCATCGCCATGGGAACGCCGAGAGAGAGAGAGAGAGAGAGCGAGAGACATAGAGAGAGAGAGACATAGAGAGAGAGAGAGACATAGAGAGAGAGACATAGAGAGAGAGATAGAGAAGGGCGGAGAGAGACAGAGAGAGAGACACGGAGAGAGAGATAGAGAGAGAGAGAGCGAGAGACATAGAGAGAGAGAGAAAGACGGAGAGAGAGAGAGAGAGAGAGAGAGAGACGGAGATAGACGGAGAGAGAGAGACATAGAGAGAGACATAGAGAGAGAGAGAGAGAGAGAGAGAGAGAGAGCGAGAGACATAGAGAGAGAGAGAAAGACGGAGAGAGAGAGAGAGAG
The DNA here is from genome assembly GCF_947034865.1 of Barbatula barbatula. Classification (NCBI taxonomy): domain Eukaryota; kingdom Metazoa; phylum Chordata; class Actinopteri; order Cypriniformes; family Nemacheilidae; genus Barbatula; species Barbatula barbatula. Next base: position 943,958 of record NC_136779.1, on the reverse strand, counting down.
AGAGAGAGACGGAGATAGACGGAGAGAGAGAGACATAGAGAGAGAGAGAGAGAGAGAGAGAGAGAGAGAGAGAGAGAGAGAGGATGCTTGTAGCGCAGTCATCATTAAAGTCGCGCGCACGGACAGGACGGAAAGTGTGCCATGCCCCTCTGAGCGCGCGCAGAATGCAGAACATTCCAGTGGAGAGCACAGACACCGGACAGCGCGTGTACCGGGATGGCAGAGGACACCGGGACTCTGTACGGGACGGGGACGCGGGGCACGTGCTCGCGAAGCCCGCAGACACCGAGCGCGAGACACTGATGATGGAGCTCACGCGACTGGTGCAGAAGAGTGTGCGCGAGAGCAGCTGGTGGGAGAGGAGAGGACTGGACTGCACCGTCCTGACCGCAGCGTTCCTCTCTTTACCTGCAGGTACACGAGCGTGTTTCAAAACAAACTTGATCGTATATTTGTTTGCATTTCTTATAAGCCTAGCAAAAATTTCACGAGCGTGTAGTTTTAAAATATAAAGTGTTTACTGTATTTGTGGTCATTTATGCTCATAATGTAGTTAAATATTGTAGTGTACGTTAGTATTTACTATAGTAAACTCTGTTGTATTATAATAATAAATGCTATTGGTTCATGTATAATATGGTATATACTTTTATTTTTCTTATTTCTTAACTGTTTTATCAAATGGATATTTTTAATTTCTTCTATGGAAAGCACTTTGAATTGCCATTGTGTATGAAATGTGCTATACAAATAAACTTGCCTTGCCTTGCCTATTTGTAGTATTAACTAATCGTAGTAATTTGTACTTTAGTAAACACTAGTGTTCTTGGAAGTTTACTAAATATAATATTATACTACACTATTGTTTATTGAAAATGAATTATAGTAAGAAGAATTGTGTCATCTTAATTGCTCTCAAAATGTATTTGTTGTAAAAAAATATCACAATTCAAAAACAGACTTTTATAGTCTGTCAGTCAGCAGTTATGTTTGAGAAATGTGTTGGTGACTACATTAGATCTAGTAGATATCATTGAAACCACACTAGAAAACACTTGAGTGTGTTATTGTTAGTCTGGTGTGTGTGATTGTTATTGTTTTTATCAGGGAGTGTTTTTACAGCTAAAGTGCGTTATTTACTTCATTCTTCATTTACTTGTTCATTCTTGCACTTCAGGGGTGTGATTCTACGTCATCCGGAGGGCAAGCTTCACTTTAACAGATAAAATCCAAACCAAAATCTATTAAGAAAACTTGTTCATGCACTTCTGATACACACAGGTCATCTATATTTAACTCTCGTGATGTGACCATAGTTTACGTTCAAATTGCTGCGGCACTTCAGTTGGCATGGTTGTCCCGTTGGGCAGATCCAGTTTCCCGCAGCACTTAGATCTGACTCATCTTTCAGGGAGAAACCAGTGACACGGCTCCCGCGGGGGTGTGAGGAGAAACAACATGCTTCTTATTACTGTATTACTAAATATTAGATATTAAAGAAAACACCTGCCTTATTATCATCATCAAGATTCGTTCATAAAAAATCAAGGTTATCCCACTTCATCTGGAGTTTATATCTCTCTGAATTCTACAACCAGATGCAGTACAATGTTTTGCCATTTTTGGTAACTCATAAACAGATTTTTACTCCGTAGCTAAAATGTTGACTGTTCCAAGATGGCGGACGTCTGGTGGCATGTACTATATTTGAACTTAGCTGGAAAGCTGTATTGACCAATTAGCATTCAAGACCTCAACAATCTGTTTAAAAATAAATTACAAATCTTGTTTGTCATAATGAGTCTTTATACTAAGTGTTTGTTTGGCTTCATCTGTCTGCAGGATTTCTATTGTTGGGTTCCTCTGAGCCGCTGTATTTCCTGTTGGGTCTGATTATTATGGGCGTGGCTCATGCCATCATTACCGTTAAAGGGAGTCACCTGGCCAGTCACGGTGCACTTAGCGAATCTCCAGCTTGGACCGAATTCTGGGCCGTTTTCTTCATTGAAGTGAGATGCTGTCATTTTCTGTTGGCCAATGCATTCATATATAAGCAACAATCCCAGCACATTTTTTTTCCGTTTGAATATGTCAAGTTTTAAACCTCTCTTCAAACATTGCTAACGTGTAGAGTTATTGTTAGCTTCTCACACAAAATGATAAATGATCTCTTATTTGTGAGTCACTTTGGATAAAAGCGTCTGATGAATGAATAAATGTAAACACACACAGCTAATGAAATGAAAGAACGCCGTTTTAACCCATTTATCCATATTTGACCAAACCCATCATATTAAAGAGTGAAGGAAAATTATTTGCTTTATGAGATTAACTCCTAAACTAACTTTGAGATCAAGAGGTTTTAAGGTTTCCAGCCTCTCAGGAATTTAAATGATCTCCTTTAATCTGTGTTAGTAATGAAGTTCATTTCATCCAGTCCGTACACACATTACAATGGGGTCTAAAATCCACATTGTTTTGTACATTTAAAATGTACCTTATTTAAATATGCGTAATGAAAAAACAAGCTTTTTAGCCAATGATTAATGCTGACTGTGTGTGTTTGGATTGGTTGGGATGTTTTTGGTGGGTGGGGTTTATGAGAAGAGGGTGTATCTGTTATTAGTAAATCACATTTCATCGGTTTTATTTATTTGTGAGATTGTACAAAAGCTCAGATTTTCTCTGGATGCTCTTTGGACTCAAAAGAATAATATTGACATAAACATTAAACATTAACTGAGCCGAGTCGTTTTATCCACCTGCTTGGAGTGTTAGTTTTAATTTCATGCATTGGAACTCAAATTTATGCATTTAAAAAATATTCAGTTATTCAGACTTCTAGTGTCTGATTCTGTATGCGTGATGTAAATGTTGAATTGTGTTGTCAGGTGTGTGGGTCGTTTTCTGCTCGAGCGGGTGTTCAGGCTCACGTGAAGATGCATCACGCTCACACAAATGTCATCGGTCTGGGAGACTCCAGCACCTGGAAAATCCCGTTCCTGCCTCGATCTGTGTACCTGTTTATCGCCCCGCTGGCTGTGCCCATCATCACTCCTGTCGTCGGCATGGGTGAGAGACACGTTTGTGCACGTGTGTTCTGGCCTCTAAGCAGATTTGACCTTGACCATCACTACACAACATTTTGTTTGCCACTTTCATTGGCCATCACCCGCACATTAGCTCTGTTGTGTTTCTGTGTGTGTTGCAGGTCAACTGAGGGGTCAGTCTCTGTTTCAGATCGTACGCGCAGTGTTTTGTATTTGTTTAGGTTTTTTCTCTCAGTATTATCTGCTCGGATGTGTGTCCGGTCTGTCCTGCGGCTCCGCGCTGGCCGTCATGCTTCTGTGTCGAGCCATGTTCTCTCTTCCCTACATACATGTCAACATCTTTCAGGTAAAATACAAACACATCTGATATACAATAGCAAGTGTTAAACATACACAGCCCCCTTAAAAAGGGCCTAGGCCTGCAGTCCACTCTTCATTGGATCGATCTCTCTGAAGTAACCTGAGCCTGAGTGCTTTATAAAACTGACAGGTTCAATTTTTTATTGTAAAACACTTTCTCCTGCGTAACGTGCAGATGTGACTGTAAGTGAGCCATTGGCAGGCGGATTTCCCAAAGAGAAAAGTTTTTACTTTCTAAACTTTCATGGCTTTAACGGTTTAAGCATCGAGACGCAACAAATGGTGTGAGTTTAGTCCGGGACTATTTATTTGTGAGACCAATGGCAGCAATATTGTGTTTAGTCGGTACACCACACTGGCCACTAACACCAGAAATGATCTTTTTTTCACCAGAACCTCACACCCTACATTATACTCTCTCTCTCTCTATCTCTCTTTCTCGCTTACTCACTCTCTTTTAAGGCTATTGAAAATCTCTAAAGTCTGTATCGCTCCATCCCTCTCTTTCAATTCCCCCCCGGGCATCACTGAATGCGGCTTTGTTCTCCTCTTCTGCTCACAGGTTTATAGAGTTCATGTGTTTGAAGTTTGCAGTTCATGCATGATTTTCCCAGGAAGAATAAAGAGAGATTGTACTTTTGTGTTGATCCTCTGAGGTATTTTTGCTGCTTTAAGCTTTTTAATGGGCAGTTATGAGCTCTGAGACCCCAGATCCGCGCGAGTGCTTTGTGTTGGCGAGAACGCTCAGTTCCTGATACTGTATGTGTGTGTTTAAGGGACTGTTCACCTAAAATGTCATCATTTACTCGCTCTCATGTCATATCAAACCTATATGAGTGTCTTCCTTCGGAAGATATTTTTTGTTGATCATCAAACAACACCGAACTCCATTGACTTCCATTGTATGAACACAAAACCACTGAGACATTTCTCGAAATATCTCCTTTTGTGGTCCACCGAACAAAACCTCGCATACAGATTTACGACCAAACAAAGAACAAATGAGATTTTTGTGTGAACTATGCCTTTAAGCACAAGTGCTAATGTCCTGTGTGTCTGTATCCGTTTTGTTTGAATGTGGCGACCCCTGTGGTGCTTGTGGCGTCTCAGAGAGCGTTCAGATAACGTTACATCCCACGTTCATCACATACTTAACAAAGGGTCAGTTTTTGAAAGAATTATAATTCTGATCCCAGTTTTAAGGTTTTTGTGTCTTTGGTTTATGGAATGTCCAAATAAGTTTACGTACATACAAGGTGTAAACACACTTACAATTTAACCCAAGCATCTGGTTCCCAAGACAAAAATTTTGTTATTCGTTCACTTTCGGCTTTACAACTTGGCAGACTGCTCACATTAACACAAAGCAATATTACACACTGCACGAAATGTCATTTTTAGGATATTGTAAAGGTAATTATTAAAAACAACCATGCTGTTTTATCAGTGGTTTTGTGCCTTTGTGCAGCACATCGGTCTGCCCATGTTTTCATCAGCGTGTCGACCCAAAAGGATCTATCAGATGACCCATGGCGTGCTGAACCTTCACAGAAACCCACTGCTGGACTGGACCTTCGGCCACTCCCTCATTAACTGCCACGTAGAGCATCACCTGTTTCCATACCTGTCTGACAACATGTGCCTAAAGGTGTGTGCGTGTGTGCGTGTCGTAAGACTTCCTCTACCCAAATATGTTGTACATGTATAACTTGATAAATATAAAGTAACAATATTGAATAGTTCCAATTGAGTAAACACCAATAAACTGAACATTAAGATATTTTTTGAAGAAGATATGTTAACGAAAGTAATCATGTGAATGTGTTTGATGATTCTCAGATGTGCTCTTTGTTTCTTTCTGTCTCTCTCAGGTGAAGCCGGTAGTGTCTCAGTATTTAAAGGAGAAGTTACTGCCGTATCAGGAGGACGGTTATTTCTCCCGTCTGTCTACGTTCTTTCATGAATATCAGGAGCTGATGGTGTTCGCTCCTCCCATCACTGAGCTTGTGGGAGTTCAATGATGAGTTCAGAATAAATGAGAATGTGGACATTTTATCAATGCGCTTTTCCAAACGTTATTCACACATGCACTTAAGTTCAACATAAGAATGAAAGTCAACATGAGACTGCCCATTTCTGAGCCAAACAAGATATTATATTAGAAAATTATGAACAGTTTGGAGGGATTACATTTTTTCCATCTGGAGCTGATTGGTCGTGAAGTGATGTCATCGAGCAAGTTTTGATGTAAGACCAGATAGACAGATAACATGCACCAATGAATCACAAGCAATAAGACAATATAGGTTGATTATATGAGTTCAGTGTCGACTTTAAAAGCTGGCTTACTTTAAGATGTGATGGATGAAGGTTAGGTGAATCAGACGTGTTGTACGATGTCATATTTATATGCAGTAACATAATTGGCTGTAATAATCCTTTGTGTGTGCTGACATCAGATCAGTCAGTACAGTACTGTACTCTACTCTACACTACAATACTGGTGCTTAAAAGGCTGTTCACAGCAATGCCATAGAAAAACCATTCAGTCCAAGGTTTTTAAAGAACCGTCTCTTTCTTACCTTTTATAATATAAATAACATTTTTCACCACAAAGAACCTCTTTAGTGTTATTTAGATGTAAAAGGTTCTTTATGGAGCCATTTGGACAAAAAAGGTTCTTCTATGGCATCATGAAGCACCTTTACTTTTAAGAATGTAGCTTCAACTGAACATGACCTCTGACCCCTGATCTGCTCTCAGCTTCAGTCCCAACACCTCCAAAACCAACAATTTTACCTATAGAACACACATACGATAGGTTAATCTATACAGAAGACAAATACACAAAGAGACTTTTGTGTTGACACAGGGTTGTTAGTGATGTTTGCTTAGGCAAGCCTCTCTGTTGTTCAGATTTGTGGTCAAAGGTTTGTTCAACTTCTAAACTTTACTCATCCCATAATGTTTTTTATAATCAACATGAATGGTGTATGTCTAACATAATGTACAGTTTGATATAAATCCTTTGGTTCATTTGAAACAACATGCGAAACATTCGCAGAATACCCTTGTAACAATAGTTTCTTGGCAACATGCTACAAAAACTCAGAATATTTTACACATACATGTTGTCGCACAATGTTATCGGGGAGATTTCAGGCACATTTTTAAAAATGGTAATTGATCATAAATATGAGAATTTAATCTCACAATTTAATCCAGGACATTCGAAATAATGTTAATACAGCACGCAGCTGGACAGAGCTGATTCAATGTACCCGTTATTTACTGTAATAAATGTAAATATAAATTCCAGAAGTAAGTGCACTAACTCTTTTTGTAAGGTGAGTGTGTGGTTAAGTGTTGAATGTGTCTGCTGTGATGGGGCTGTGACTTTGTTTCTGGATGGTCTGTAATCGCTTCAGTGATTTTAAATTAATTCAGATCTGACTAGATTAAAAAACAAATGAATGTAATTGTGATGGCCAATGAATACGGGTGTGTGGCTGAGAGAGAGAGAGAGAGAGAGAGGATGTTGCCTTCAAACTAAAACATGCATGAAGATAGGCTATAATAAAATAAACCAAATTTAACAGTGGACAGATGTCAAATAGTGTTTCGGCTTTTTTAAGTATTGCTGTTTTAGCTTTAGTCTACATTCACGTACATGTGCAAAAATAAAATCTCCACTGTGTTCCACATCAGGAAGAATATGGCTTTGGAAAATGCAGAGATGTTAAGTTTAACAATTCTATGTGAAGATTCTTCTTTCATGGAAAAAATTACAACACACCAGTTTGGAATTATTTAAGTTAATAACTAGTTTTATGTTAAGCTTTAGTTTTTTTGGTGCCGATCTTCTGTGTGTACATCCTTCTGTCCACCAGATGGCAGCACTGAACCGTCCCTCGCGTGAGCTTTAATCTTTTTCTTGTTTAAAGGGATGGCTCAGCCAAAAACACAAATTCTGTGAGCATGCATCCATCCTCATGTCGGGATGTTTTTCCTACGTTGGAAGTCAATGGGGTTCAGTGTTCTTTGGTTATCAACATTTCTCAAAATATCTTCTTTTGTGTTTGGCAGAAGCACGTGACATCAGGCTGAGAAAGTGATGACAGAACTAACTATCCCCTCAAAATGAAGTCCAGCTCTTGCACTAGTGAACATTGCCCTACATTAATGAGTAATGCTTTCTCCCACTGTTTACATGCGACTGTAGTAAAAGGAGGTTTGCTGATATTTATTGTGATACGGATTTAAACTTGTGTTTCTTTTACCACTAAACCACACCACCCTGATTTAAAACCTTGGTCTGGAACTTTATGAGCTTCGCCTTCATAACAGTTGTGCAACCACATGCCCTCGTGCTTTGCATACTGACTCCACCCACATCCCTGTGTAGCTCCACCCACAGCCTCTGGCTGTATTAGTGGGAGGGTAAAAATGAGGTAATGCTCGAGTTTCAGCAGGAGTGGTTATCTCCAACTCACCTATTATAACTTTGGGCTTGGCATTAACTAAGTCAAAGCTCAAGACAGACAGACGGTGAGCAGTCATGGGCGACCAGGAGCTGGTGGAAGATCTCCTTGCGAGTAGCTTGCGTTCAGACAAACTCAAAGAGATGAACTCTGAGGAGCATAAAGACAATGCAGCACCCAAAGGGAATGAGAAGACTCAAGAAAATGGAACTCCCCTGATCAAAACCGAGAAGGAGATGGAAAGCCAGTCAGATGGAGATAAAGACAGTTCAACCACAGAAGAGAGCAAGATACAGGAGGACCTTCAGGAATCTGAAGACCCTGAGAAACCTCAAGAGGAACCGGAGGAGGTGCTGGGGCCGGACGATGTCATATGTGACTCCTGCATTGACCGGCCGTGTCGGGCCAAGAAGTCTTGCCTGACCTGCCGTGTGTCTTACTGCGGGTCTCACCTCAGACCACATCTGGAGAACGTGAAGTTTCAGAGCCACAAGCTGGTGGAGCCGCTTCGAGACATCGAGAGACTGACGTGTGAGATTCATAGCTGTCCTCTGGAGCTCTACTGCTGTGCAGACACCTGCTGTTTGTGTCAGGAGTGTGTGACCGATGAGCACCACGGACACAACATGCTTCCCATCGCTGAGGCACGCAGAAAAATAGAGGTACAACACACACGTGTCTCAGTTCCTTCCTATATTTATAAACCTCTTCACCATAAGAGAACAATACACTGTGTATTTCCTCTTTAACACTGATCAAAAAACTGAATTATAATTTACTAACATTTCCCAGATTAATTTAAACATATATTATTTATTTGCTTACTCTTTAGATTTTATGTTGAAACGCAATAGTCTGGCGTGATCACAGACCATCAGCTTTTATTTTCAGACTTTATTTATCAGTCAGTATTAATTGGTTTCCAGTAAAAAGAAATCTCAAACATCATTAAAATATAGTAAAATTACTAATTGGGATACACAATTCTGAATTCTAGAAAATATATTTTATAAATGTATTCTATTAGCACAGTGTTTATTTGTTATAGAATAGAATAGAATAGAATAGAATAGAATAGAATAGAATAGAATAGAATAGAATAGAATAGAATAGAATAGAATCTTCAATCAAACTTCAGAGAGTCGCCGATTGATTCATCATGTCAGATCTCAGCATCACTTTCAAATGTGTTCTCTTAGAAATGATGTCGCATAACGTTAATCGTCTATGCATCAGGATTGTTTAATGTGTGATTCTGAAGTTCATGTGTTATTCTATGAGGTTGGTGTTGACACTTCAGTAATGTTAGAATGTTGAAGTTGATTCAGTAACGATCAGCTTTTATTGAGAAGCGAAAGGGAGGGACAAGACTCACCTTGTAGGTCTATCCAAACACTCAAGAATGAAAACCATCTGAAATATTTCTGGTACAACTGAAGCAGCATGTGGTTAAGAGAAGTTGTGAGGACTGTGTAAGAAATATGATAGTGAAGAGATTCTTGAAATTCTATGAGAAGTATTAAAGTTGATTGACATTTTAAAGTCACCATTTCACCAAAGTTCTTTTCATGCAAGGCGAATAAAATGTACATTTATCAGCCTTTAAAATCAGTGAGCCTGTAAACTTTAACCCTGATTGTTATAAAGAAAAGCAAGATATTATGGAATCGCATTGACTCCACCTTATATTGTTCCTCTTTTCCATACAATGAAAGCACATGATGACCAGCGGCTTATTACAATATCACGAGATGCGTAGAGAACTTTCATAACACATCATATAGACATCCAACAGGTTTGAAACAAGCCCTTGGTGACATAATGTTCATTATAAACTGTTTCTTTAATATAAAGATTATTGTAACCTCTCAGCAATGTTGGGAAAACTTTGTCCACCAGTTCTCAAACTGAATAAGCACATTGCAGATTGTTTGATCTGTTCATGTAACACTGGGTGTGTCCTTGGGGAATTTTAAGACACGTTCACGGGATGCTTTGGGTTTAGGATCAGACTGCAAACTGGATTACACAACGTAGACGACACAAGTGTTCAACAATGTTGCCTGACAGCTTTGCTTGACAGGAAGACACGAGACAACAGAACTAATACATCCTACATGTCCAGTTACATCTAGAGGAAAATCTCTTCCGCTGAATTATAAATAGAAACTATGACAACAATGAAGCTCTAAAATCATGACGTTATTGACCGCTTTCCACAAACATTCAGTGATGACTAGTCTTTCAATTGTTTTAACGTTGATGACAGGTTGCAGTTGCTATGCAGATGTTTCTAGAACTTTCTGCGTGACTATGTCGAAAGATCTCACCCACAAGTCTCTATGATCTTCTGCCATCTAGATGTTTTATGGCTCAAATCCTTCCTTCAGTAATAGTCTATGTGAGTAGAAATGAAACAATACAATAGATCATACTAGGTTAACAACTGCAAGTACAACGATATTTTGAACAAAAAAAACAAAACAAATTACTGACACCATTCAAGGTTTCATTCTCAACTAATAGGATTACACAGACGACATATCGTAAAATAATCACCATAGTTCTATGAGACTCCTTTTTTTATCACAACATGTTAACAAGCCATTTTTGGATCCAAGAGCCATTCGGGTCGACGTTTTATTAAAGGATATAATTTTTCACTTCAAATAATTATTTAGTGAAACAGGAAGGTTCTACCCACGGAACCAAACATCCAAAAATGTTTCTTCTCCAAGGCATCGTGTAGCACCTTTATCTTAAAGAGTTTGTAAGTTAGCAATGAGGTCTTTGGATCCCGTCAGTAAAGAAAACATCCAAGTTATTAGCCCTCAGAAAACGCCCTTCACGTCTCATTGTGTGGGCTCACAATTGTGTTTAGAATGGCATTAGATACATGAGATCTGGACTGTTGATACAGCCTTTATCTTTCATTCGTGAGATTTGTTCAACATTTCTGAACATCCCGAGGGTATTTCGGAACACGTATCAACTGGAGAGAGTCAATCTCAAAGTGAAGGATGATGTTCTTCGTACCTCTGGTGCAGTAAATATCTACAGAGAGTGAAGCTGTTCTGTGATGATCAGGTTTACAGGAAAAACACTGACTTTGGGTTTCACAACTCAAAGCTCTGATGTGTCAGATCAAATGTTTTCTTTAGGTTAGATGCACAGAGTACAACAGTAACATAACCCTCTATAACACCAGCGGTGTGCTGGGTTTTGTCTAAACCTGTCTGTGGAATGCAAAGCAAAACCTGAAGACACAAAACAAGGCGAGCACAACGGAGAGCCGATGTGGTTACTCACAGATCCAAAGAGAATTTACATACAGTACATGGTGCACCATATGAATCAGGGTTTAGCATTATGTTGAGAATTTTATTTGATATCATTTGTTTGATTTCAATCTAAAGCATCTCTGTCTGATGTTGTGTCTTATGTGTTCTCAGAGGGAACTTCAGGACAAAAAGTTCGATGTTTTAAAGACCATCACTGCAGCTGACAATGCCATCAACAAACTACAGCTCAACACTGTGACAATAGAGGTAAAACAACGTCTGTCTGATCTTAAAGGGTGTAATCTGTTAATTCGGTATGTGATCCTTTTCAGCCTCCATTTATCTTTCCATGTAAGAATAGTGCCTTTTCCATCAGCTTTCGAACAATACACAAGATTTTTGGATTTTATCCAAAGGTATTTCCTTCCTCCCCGAATTACACCTTGCACAAGAACAAGCCTTTTCCTCTGGCTGAGTGTCTATCTGATAAAAGTCAGGAACTGGATTGTTGATGTAGCTACTGTAAGGTGAAAATGCTGGACGATGTCTCTTGTGTCCTCAGGCGTCTGTGAAGGAGGTGCAGATAGTAATCGAGGAGCAGTTTAATGTACTGCTGTCGGCCGTGGAACAGGCTAAGAGAGACGTGAACGAGATTTTAGATGTGGAACAACGCCAGGCTCTACAACAGGCTGAAGGAATCAGAGTTCATATGGAACAGCGATGTGCTGAACTGAAGAGAACTCAGAGTCACATCGAGAGAATAACAAAGAACAAAAGTGCTATTGGCTTCCTGCAGGTATGAAGACTTCAACTTTTAGTACGAAGTCACTTTTTCTTTTTACTTTTGGATGTTTAAATACTTTCATCTGTCCCAGTCAGAGCAGTAACCATGTTAACCATTAATAGGTTAAATTTCATTGCATTGTTCGGCCCAAATCGGGTACCTCAGAGATGACTTATTTTTGGATGCAAACCGCAGAAGCGAGTTAGCATTTTAGGACGTCCTGTTCCATCACCCCAAAAAACTATGGATTTTTTATGGGTTTTTGGTAAATCCCCTGAAATAAGGTCTGTGGTTAACAAAACCTTGTACTATTTGCACGTTTTAATCTATGACATAAAACACACCAGTTATAACCCGCTTGTGATTTTTCTGAACTTTTATTTTAAATACTCTTAAAATCGGTGGTTGCTAACAAGCGACTGCTTCATTTGTCTGGGACGTTAGATACGTCATCACCTATATAAAGCTCACAAATAATGCAACATGGGCGCAAATCTCTTAAAACATTGTTGGGGATACATTCACAGAATAAGTTCTGACCAGGGAACACATTTTTAATTAAGTTTGAATAAATTGGCGGGGGCTTGGTGGTGGTGACATTGATATCGAGCGATCGTAGTGTAGTCTGTTTGGCCTCATGTTAGCGTTTTACTTCTGCCAATTGTATTTAGGATTCAAAAATAGCAAATATTGTTAATCTGTAAAGATTATTTTGACAGACAAAATGTGCTTATTTTTTGCGATCGTCTAAAAGTGGATGGGGAAACCAGTGCGGCGCTAACTTCCGGGTTAACTCTGAGGTGCTCTATTTGCAATGTCTGGTTTACGGGCAAGGATTCCTTTCTGCTGACCAATAGCAGACAGGGAGCAGCTATTTTTTTATTTATTTATCACATGTTTTTATTTTTATTGAGTAAAACACATGAAGTACAATAGGACTGAACAGAAAGGTCACAATAAAATATTACATTTATTTCTTATGTCTTTAGTAATTATCTTCATATATTATTATGTTAAAAGTTCTAAATAGCCTCAAATTTATATTTTTTCCCACCAGCATTGCATTTTCATCTTAATATTGTATTTTTCAGGAGTATTCACAGTGGAAGAAAGAATCGACTGATGTGTCTTTACCTGGTGTTTCTATCGGCCTCATGGATCGTCTCCAGACGTTCAGCCGTGTTGTAAAAGAGTCCACAAAAGCCACGTGTGACCAACTGCAGACATTATATAACAACAAACTTAAAGAAAAGGGTGAGCACACAAGTAACCGTTAAACATATCTGCGTGGCACTGTGAAATGTGGCTAATATAAAACATTTTCAACTTTCAGCAAATGTGGGCATAAAGACAACCGTTTATGCCATAATGGCTGCTAAAAACAACATGTCAATACCAAACCCAAACACCAGAGATGACTTCCTCAAATGTGAGTATTTACCAGTATACAGACCAGTTTAGCATAAACCAACCTATACAGCATTAAAATTCTTTCAAGCCATTTCAGCAGGATGTTTCTGCTTTTCTCAATTTGCGTTTCTCCTCATTTGAATGTCTTTTGAATAAACTCATGAATAAAAGTTGTTGATCCTCTCCTACAGACATCACGCCTTTAAACTTTGATGCAGACACGGCGCATCAGTTCCTGCGTCTTACAGAAGAGAAAAAGAAGGCCACGAATACGACGCCATGGCAACACGGCTATCCTGACCTGCTCGAGCGCTTCGAGCACTGTCGTCAGGTGCTGACGGTCGAGAGCTTCTACCTAGGCCGGCATTACTTCGAGGTGGAGTTGAAAGGAGAGGGCACTCACGTGGGCTTGACGTACAAGAGCATCGACCGCAAGGGTTCTGAGAGCAACAGCTGCATCACGGGAAACAACTTCTCCTGGTGTCTGCAGTGGAACGGCCGGAGCTTCTCGGCATGGCACAGCGACGTGGAGACGCCTCTCAGCGTTCCTATAGCCACACGGATCGGCGTGTACGTGGACTACTCTCGAGGCGTCCTGGCGTTCTACGACGTGGAGAACAGCATGTCCCTCATCCATCAGTACAGGGCAGAGTTTCGAGAGCCTCTCTACCCTGCGTTCTGGCTTCCAAAGAAAGAGAATGCTGTGCTTCTGGTGGAACCAGGAGGAATGGTTACCCTGAAAACTCCTTCTCCTGTTTCTTCTCCATAAATTGCTTGGGATAATCCAATTATACAAGTTGCTTCATATTGTACTGTATATAAAAAATCTGAAGAATTATTTTTATAACATCTATTAGTGTATTTATATTTATCACATATCACAAAATGTATTAAATAGTTAAATGTATGAGATATTCAAAAACACTCCAGGTGTCTATGCAGTGACATTTCACAAGAGATAGTATAGAGTTCATTAGGGTTGGTCATTGGGGGAGGGGGATTGGGTAAATGGACAGACATGTTTCTATCATCTTTGTTTTCAGTCTGCATGTTATGGATTTCACTGCTATATTGTTACATGTTGATGTTGCGTTGTGGCAATAACTTTTTTGGTATAAGCAACATAGCAAAATAAAAGCTACAACTGCTACATTGAGTATTTGCTCTTGTGTAGAACTGGTTCTACCGGTCCAGGTCACAAAGTCTACAGGGAAATATGGACAATGCTTTTGGTTGCCTTGTAGGTGAATCTCATTTGGTATAATAACAATAAAGAAGAAAACTATGGAATAATCATTTTGTTAGAATAAAATATGTTGAATGGGCAGGTAGGGCAGCGCCCCTCCCAAATATTCATCCACAGAAATATAGAACTGTGTACAAACTAAATCTAGCAAGACTCATAAATGTGTTCTGAATTATTCAACAAATGGGCAAAAGTTATGAACGTGAAATTTACGTTATGGACAAATCGAATTTATTCGTTACGAATATATTGATCCATCTGTTTATATTTTACTAAACCCTTGTTGATAGAGTCTAAACATAAAAAAGTCAGTCTATGAACACATTTCCTATTTAAAAAAGGGAAATAAACATGAGTTAAGGATGAGACAAAAAAGGTCACGTTTTTGGGAGACGACAAACTTTATGTGAAATGAAATGCACAATCCTGAAGCAACAATACCCAATGAATGGAGAAGGGATGCCTCTTTATAGAACATCAAATAGTTACATTAGTGGTATTAACCTGTTGTCCATAGTGAAATAAGCTAGCTAGCTGCACGCTAGTCTCAGCCAGCATTTCAATAACATTTAATCAGTGCAGGGAAACGTTTAGCAATATATTCATATTAAATCATTGTCCATGGCCATCATATCAGACTTAACAACAGATGAGTCAGCAGCACCCCAGTCTCCCCATAACTGTCCCAGTGAAGAAGGTGAGCAACACTGTGTTAATGACTTTACCATAACAAAAAAGAAAGTGGAATATTTATTAATGACAGAAATCAAACAAAATTGTTTTTCTCACATAATGACCATTATGACATAAAAAAGAACCTCTTGTCTGTATGCATTTAGAAACAATGAGTTGCTCACCTCAACCTGCATGTAGGTTACAGACAATATTAAAATAATCCAGTTTGATGCGTTCATTTAGAGTGAATTTTGGCCATTAAATGACATCTATAGATACAGACCTTATTATTCCCACCATGAAGGGCAATTTATTTGAGAAGCTTGCACACACACACACAAATCTATCATATCTAATGTATGTAATCAAGTGATGATAATACAGAACTATAGGTCATTTGGGTCAATGTTCTGTAGTGTTGGTGTCATTTATTGGTATATATTTCCATTGTTATTATTTGTACCATGTTAACTTACCTTTTAATTTGATGTCACTGATACTGTTAGTTTTGTTATGACCATATTCCAAACCTAAAAAACCTATTGATTTAGTGATCACTTGATCTTTTTTGTAGCACTATAATAACCCTGATGTGGAAATTCCGTTTTACACTTCAACTTTATTTTGTTGTTGGCATATACATTTACACCTTGCATTTACAGATCACCAGGAGTAAATATTTTGCTAGTACTAGTATTGCACTACAAGAAGCAAGACAGTTGCAAGCCTTTGATTGGAGTTATTTAAAGCTTTTGATTGGACAGTTAGGTCCTAGAGATGTGGTGCCAACAGCTGCACAAAGGGGGCCCAATTCGATTTTTTTTCATGGGGCCCAAAATTCCTGGTGGCGCCCCTGTGCACAAGACCAACAAACGTGTTTTCTTTGCGGCTCCTTTATTTACAAGATAAGATTTCGACGTGCGTCAGTGCCCTTGGCAGGGCGGCCAGAGCGATTTTTGACGCTTTCGACGGCGGTTAGTATGCGTTCAGACGTGTAAGCGTATGTCAGTCTGCATGAGTCCAGGAGTTGATCAGATCAACACAGCGAGGGATGCAAATCTTCTTGGGGGTAATAATAAATCAAGTTTCTCCCTTAAAGGAATTGTTCACTTTCAACATACATTGTCATGATCTTGTTACTCACCCCTGTTGCCATCCAAGATGTTTATGTATTTTTTTCTTTACTCGAAACTAAATGAAGGTTTTTGGTGAACACTTTTCAGGATTATTCTCCATATAGTGGACTTCAATGGACTCCAAACGGTTGAAGATCAAAATTACAGTTTCATAGCAGCTTCAAGGGGCTTTAAACGATACCAGACGATGAATAAGGGTCTTATCTAGCGAAACTATCTGTCATTTTCTTAAAATAAGAAAAATGTATATGCTTTATAAACACAAATGCTAGCCTTGCTCTGTCCTGCGAAGCGCGTTCACGACTTCACTTAATTATGTTGAAAAGGTCACGCTTGAGGCGGATGTATTGAGTCAGTGTTTACAAGTTGAACGTGCAAATACGAAGTTATACGCCATCTACAAAAAAGGGAGTTAAAAGGTAAAACAAAGATGTTGGACGATTTTGAACTTGGAGAAGATGAGATTATGTTTTTTGCCCTGCCCTACCTTTTTGAGCCGGAGTACATAGAGGAAGAAATTAGGCAGATGAAATTAGGCACAAACCTCTCAAGCGTCAGGCAGATGAAGATCTAACGAGTCGTGGTGGTGCACATGTGGCAAATGCCAACCATTGCTGACAGAGGAAGAGTCTGTGACGACTGCACCATTTCAATTCCACCATTACAATCAGTCAGCGAGTCAGCTGATGAGACACTGTCTCCATCTCGCTAGAGTAGAGTAAGTATCAGGTGTAGTGTGATTACATGTAGCACACACATATATATTAATATACAAGTTATTTACCGCACACATTTCTTTTATTTTACAGTCAATACAGGCTCGTGGCATACAGAATAGTTCTGGAATGAATGCTGAAAGGAGAGAGATTAAAGACTAAACAGGAGGGTTCTTCCATCCTGTGTTGTCAGTACCATCAGACAGTCATACCCTTCTCCGTCAGGACAAATTTTGTGGGCTTCAGCGAAGCAGAAGAGGCTTTTGGTCTTTTGTAGTAATATTAATTGGAATTATAATTAAAACATTAAATTTTTGATAAACATAATTTGTTGTGGCTTGGGTAGTATTTGTTACATACTGTAATTGCTGTAGTTTCGTTACTTTCATATTCAATTTTATTTGTTGTTGTTTATACATCAACAATACATATTTATTTCTCACACAAACGTTTATTTGGAAGAATACAACAAATTTGAGATAACCTAAGTCGTTGATGTGTAATAACAACTGATGTAGGGCAACATCAGTAGGACCATATATTCACACTAACACAAGAAATATATTTATACCAACGGTGTATTCTGTTGTTACCTCAATAAGAAAAAATGAGAAAAGTAAAAAACAACATGACATTTACATTTAGTCATTTAGCAGACGCTTTTATCCAAGGCGATTTACAGATGAGGAAACATTGGAAGCAATTATAACAACATAATTACATGAGAAGTAATAATAATTGTACATTAAAGGAATTGTATACTTTCAACATAGATTTTCATGATAATTTACTCACCCCTGTTGTCATCCAAGATGTTTATGTATTTTAAAAGAAATGAAGGTTTTTGATGAAAACATTCCAGGATTATTCTCCATATAGTGGACTTCAAAGGACTCCAAACGGTCGAAGGTCAAAATGATAGTTTCAGTGCAGCTTCAAAGGGCTTTAAACGATACCAGACGGTGAATGGGTCTTATCTAGCGAAACGATCTGCCATTTTCTAAAAAAAAAAAACAATGTATATGCTTTAGAAACACAAACGCTCGCCTTGCTCTGTTCTGCGAAGCGGGTTCACGACTTCATGTATTACATAATTACGCTGAAAAGGTCACGCTTGACATAGGCGGAATCCAGTATTCGCACACGAAATTACCATTTTAAACAAAAAAAAACTGACAAAAAAAGACAATTGAATGTGTCATTGAACATTCATCAACTTTTGAACGGTCCTCCTTCTCCACATTTGTAAACACTGACTCGGTACTGTATACGTCAAGTGTGACCTTTTCAACGTAATTACGTGAAGTCGTAATCACACTTTCCAGAACAGAGCAAGGCAAGCATTTGTGTTTATAAAGCATAACCTTTTTTTTTAAATGACTGATCGTTTCGCTAGATAAGATCGTCTGGTATCGTTTAAAGCCCTTTGAAGCTGCACTGAAACTGTAATTTTGACCAACCGTTTGGAGTCCATTGAAGTCCACTATATGGAGAAAAGTCCTGGAATGTTTTCATCAAAACCCTTGATTTCTTTTCAACTAAAGAAAAAAATAGATAAACATCTCGGAAGACAACAGGGGTGAGTAAATTATCATGAAAATGTATGTTGAAAGTGAACAATTCCTTTAATTTACTTTTAAAATATGAGTTTAGTGTCCAAATCTTGATAAGCCCTTTGCAATTACTTCTTGCTTGTCAGGCTTTGGTTTTAGGGCGATGTTCTGTGACGAAGGGTGAGGAATCAAACGATAAGAACTGTCCTTGTAAACAACGTTGGTGTTCAGCCGCCACTGTAGAACTTTCTCAACCAGAGTCTCTCTGAATTTTTGAGTGGCTGGTTCAAAAATTGCTTTGGCTACCCATTCATTGGTATTTTTCAGGAAAACCACCTTGTACCGAGGTACACCTATTATAAAAGAAAAAATATGAAACATAACAGAATTACATTCTATAACAGAACATTTCCATTTGATTCTCAACTTTATGAACTCAAATTGATTGTCATCACCCTCCATATTCACATATTTTTATTAGTTATGCACATTATGTTGTTTTCCACTTACCAGTAGTGGTTGTGGCTTGCTGACGACCTACATTTTCATTGTGGTCAAGAATAGCTAGTTGTGTTCTTGCAAGCATGGACGCATAATGAAAATGCAGCCTCTTTGAGCAGTACTTCAGTAAGACAGAATGAAACGCCTCCAGTTTTCCTAAAAATATAAGATAAAATTTGTATCCGGTGTACCTACATCAACATGTGTATGTACATAACTTACCAGTGTGTTTGAAAAGAGCCATTTGCCTTAAATCCTTTAAAAGTCCTTTGTCCAGGACAAGACTCCTTAGTGTGTGGATGGCACAGGAGTCTTTTCCAAGCCATTTTTTTCTTCGTTGCTGTTCCGGACTGAGATCATTGTGTCCACATTTCTTTGGCATTCCTTCTTCGATCCAACTATGTACACCTGTAATGTGATAAAGAATTGTCTTCCACTTCTCGATCAGTTCCTATATAAATACATGAATACGCAAAAAAAAATTATTATAATAACGTATGAATTATAAACATAGAAAAATAGATGTTTGTGGTCCAGCAACCCAAATATTCAAAACCTTACAAGAACACAATTTAGCTTCCTATATAGTACGAAGTCCAACAAATATTTTTCTTTAAAATGCAGACTGTCCTGTTGTGGTTCAGGGACTGAACATTAGTACAGTATAAAGGCTATTATGTCTGCGTAATGACCCCCCAAAAAGATAACAGAAGTGTGTGTGTGTGTGTGTATATATATATTAAGAAATGAAAATACATATTAAAACACTAAAGAACTTACGTCAGGGTCACCTCCACAAGTTGCAGAGCAATACCATAAATGGTTGCAAATACTTTGTATCCATGGCTGAAGCTCTCGATTGTCCTTGTATCTCGACATGAAGCACAACTTTTTAGAAAGTCCTGAAAAATAAGTGTCAATATAGGGCATGCCAAAGTTAATCGAGTAATTCATGGTTTATTGTAGCAATTTTCTGACCCATGCAAGCAACACATTGTATATTCTAATATAGGAATAAATACGATTTGAATTATGCTGCTTTTTGGATCATTCATGATTAATATCGCTTTATCTCTCTCTCTCACTCACATATATAAATAGCAGGATTACTTTCCTGTGACATTTACCTTTGACTACATGCCAAATATCAAATTCATGGTGAATTTTGGGATATTCTACACGCATAATCTTTCTAATAGATTGCGATCTGTCTGTGGTCAGCACATCTATTTTGATTCCTTGCTCTTGGAGTGTGTTTACAGCCCTCTTGAAACCTTCTGGCTCCATGGCCACAGAACTAGATGCTTCTGTAACCTGAAACAAAATACCATGCTAGATAAACAAGGTGTATGTGTATTGAAAATAACCAACATTTGACTAAGTATTATAAAAGCATTTTATATTGATCATAACATTGCAAAAACTGCCAGTAATGTAACTGTACTTCACTTAAAAATACTGAACACTTACTAAGGTTACTTATAATTGATAACATGCGGGATGTAGAATTATGTCGTGTAAACTGACCTGCATCAACTCAAAGTGAACAATCTTCTCTGTTTTGTCATCCACTAAACTGTAAGTGTTGTATTTTGCCGAAAATCCAGGGCTAAAAGAACCACAAGAACAAAACATTTCAGTAGCTTTGAAAATCTCTAAAGTTTTCCCAAAAATAATATAACAACTACATTTACTTGCCTGTCTGACCTCCCATCTCCGGACAAATGAACTGGATTACTGAGTTCAGTTTGCAAATGTAAGTCATTAATAAGTGCTTTCTGCTGTTCTTGATATTCGCCATTAATGGCTGGAATAAGGTAGGAAGACTGAATCTCGTGGTAAGTGGTTCTATGGGGTATTTGAAGGTTGAGCAAAGTGGCCCAATCAGCGATGTCTGTATATGTTGCTCCAGTCAATAGTGTGCATGCAGAAAAAAGAAGATTATTAGCGGGCATTCCCCTAGCATCAGTGCACGAACTCCACTTTCCCTTGTGGTTTTTTTCACATTCCCAGTGAACACGGAGAACACTTTCCACGGTTGCTTTTCTGGTCTTTGTGATTACTGATCCACATTCTTGACATCTTTTGAAAAGCTCCATGACATTGGGCTCATTGACAATCCATTTGATCTGTTTCCAGTGCATTTCACATTCCTCATCTTCTGTGCCTGCGGCAGACGTTGATGTTGAACTCAGTGGCTGAAAACTTTCTTTCTTGTCCGATGGAGGATCTTTGGAAAGCATGCATACTTCAAGCTCCAAACTTTCTTCAAATTGCTCTTCCTTCTGGTCTGGTTTATTATACACGGGAGGCTGTGAAATTATAGTTGGTTTATAATATATCTGAATATAAATTAGTAATGTAATAGTATATAAAATACATTTATTACAGAATATCTGTGCATTTTTAAGGATACAACACACCAAATTATTAAATAATACATTTATAGAAATGTATTTATTAACAATGTATAACACAAAAGCATAATTGACCATCATTTCACTTTGTTAACTTGTCACAAATGATGGTACTTACAGACCGGTGGGAGTGTATTGCAGGGTGGGCATAACATGTTGAGGGTTTTGTCCTCTTTCCAACACTTTCAGGACTTGTGCGCACTAAACAAAGTTTAGACTGAGCATCTGCAAACTGTCTTGTACTAGTTCCTGGACCAGAGTCCTGTTGCTTTACTGGTGTTGACTGTGGAGTCAAAAACACTCCTGCTCCCTGGACCTCCAGCTCGGTGTCGTGGTCCTTTGCTAGGGACTCTAGATTTCCACCAGACGGATACTTTAGTAATAAGAAGACATTAGTAATAAATAAACACATTAAGAAACACATTGACGAAAAATAAAGGTTTTGCATCAAATATAGTAAAAAACAACATACCTCTGTTTGCTTTAATAGCCTGTTGGGCACAGCCGACGCTTTCAGAAAACGCCGATTTACTTGCTGTGAGTGTTTAAAATCATCGTCGAAAAAATGCTCACTGCACACTCTCTTATATATCTGAGCATGTTCGGGTGTGTTGATATCCAAGTGCAGCGCGAGCATCCACAGCTTGAATCGCTCGGGATTGTGAATAGGAAATCGATGAAAAGTCAGAATTTTCGTTCCTAGCGAATATTTCCTTTTAGGTTTTTTAATATTGCAACATCCAGGATACGCACACGAAATTACCATTTTAAACAAAAAAAAAACAAGTGACACCAAAGCTCCGATGCGCGTGTCAATATGAAGCGATTTTCACTGAAGATTCGGCTAGATTCGGTCTCTAAAAATCACGTGGGCGGTGACGTCGGAAGCTTCGTTTCACACACACCCACGTGACTGCTTCGTACCCCATTCAAAGGTTTTATAAAGCGTAAGACAGGGCGTTCTATCGTGGGTTATTTAGGTTTACTTACCTACAAAATTGACGTGAAGTCGTGAACGCGCTTCGAAGAACAGAGCAAGGCGAGCATTTGTGTTTATAAAGCATAGTTGATCAATTTTTAGAAAATGACTGATCGTTACGCTAGATAAGACCCTTATTCATCGTCTGGTATCGTTTAAAGCCCTTTGAAGCTGCACTGAAACTGTTATTTGACTTTCAACTGTTTGGGGTCCATTGAAGTCCACTATATGAAGAATAATCACGTAATGTTTTCATAAAAAAAAAAATCTTTTCGACTAAAAAAAAAAATACATAAGGTAAACATATTGGAAGACAACAGGGGTGTATACATTATCATGAATATTTATGTTGAAAGTGAACAATGTGATTTTCGAGCCCGCCAATAATTACTCGAGCGCCCCTTCAGGTTGAATTACGCAAAGACACCAGACCTCTGACAAAAGCCTTCTGTATGTTTTCAGTCATTTGAATGTTAAACGTAGACTTCAAGCAGTTCATTTTATATGTCCTACGATATGATCCAGAATCTGTCCGACATAACTAAATACATATATCAATCTTCACGAGCCACTTTTGGAGCTCAGGGAGTATTTTGTTCTGTTCTATTAGAGTTAAGCCTGCTTAGTTTTAAGCAAACGAAATAATATTGTTTATAATTACTACATTTCCTTAAAACACATTCTAAATGTTAAGTGGTAAAACAAGTTTTTGACAGACATTCTACACACATTATATTTAAACGTGTGTACAGTTTTTGATCAGGCGCGATATGGTCACTCGTAGGCTTGAAGACCCGGAAGTGACGTGTAACCGTAGCAGCTCTAGCACGGTCAACAAGTTACAACAATGATGAAGATGGTAAAATGGACGTTTTGACTTTTATTTATAATATTTTAATTCTTTAAAGACAGTTTGTGTGAATGCGCAACGTTACATGTTCTCCGTAAATTGTAAGATAAGATATGAAAACAATGAGAGTAGAACTTGTTTAGCCTAGTCACTAACAGTAAACAAATCATTTAAAGTCATTAAGACGCAAAGGGTTGTGTGATGCTTCATTATTTTCTATCAAGTCAATGAATTAAACCGTCTTTTGTTTTCAGGACGCGAATGATGATGATGATGTGTCGTTATTCGATGCTGAGGAAGATTCCGCCTCACGAAAGAGCAAAGTCAAGTGTGTTTGTTACTCATCTCTTAACGATCAACATCGATTAGTTTAGATGAGTTTTTCGTTTGACCTGTATTGTGTGACGTGGTGTCTGTTGTTCAAGTTTCTTATGGAATAATGTAGTTGTATATCATACGGATGTGGAGAGTATTGGAATATACGCTTTTTGGATATAATTTGTATTATAAGTATGGTTTGGGTAGTTCATAGTTATTGTATGTACCTAGGGTGGCCATTTCCATAACACCAAAAAGGAGGACACTTTGCGGCATTTAGTGAGGCAAGAAACTGCATCTGGTGTACTCGCAAAAATAATACAATTTTGTCTATCATATCTATGGTATCAAGATACAGTGATTCTGAAACAGTCTACTCTATTCATTGCCAGACAATTTGATCAACAACATATCTTGATGTAGACCTATATGTACCAGAAGAGGCAAAGAAGTGTTTGTTCACAGTATTTGTATTTATTCAAGACACTCCTGTATGACTGGTGCTTGACTGCATGATAGACTTTAAAGCTCTGCAGCGCAGATTTTGTCATCCTGAGGTGATGATGCCTCTCGAAAATAAGACCTAAGGGAAGACGTACCAGCTCATCGATGACCTTTATGTTTTTCAGTGCTGGCATGTCGGTCAATGGCGGCTTTCCCTTTACTACTAACGTCCACTTCACAGCGACATAGTGTGCAAAATCCATGGAAAGCATCTCTGCTGCTTTTTGATATGAATATGTGGTGTTTTGTCTATTCCGGACTAAATGATGTCAGACGTTTCGGCATGTTAACGTTATGATGTGACGTAGCCAGTACGTGGACTCCACCTCAATTCGTGGAGGCTTGTTTACCTTTTTAACCCATGATATATCAGATATTTATTTGACACCTCTTTCAGCCAATCACTTGTTTGACCGGAGATCTTACGGCGTCAGCCGCTATGCTGCTGTGTCTCAATAAAGGTTTTAGAGCGCGTTTTTTAAGGCCGATTCAGTGCAACTCCGAAAAGGAGGACAAATGAGTGTCCGGCTTGAGGCTGCGCCGGACAGGGGGCTTAAAATCCGGACTGTCCGGCCAAAAGCCGGACGTATGGCCACCCTATATGTACCTGTACATGAAAGCAACAGCAGTCTGTGAGGGATAGTCTTCTGATAGATAAACATTTGTTGTTTCATTCAGGCATCCGGTGGCTTCTTTCTTCCACCTGTTCTTCCGTGTCAGTGCAATACTGGTTTACCTGCTGTGTGGATTATTTGGTGGGAGCTTCATCGCCTGTATGGTCACCATCATTCTCCTTCTGTCATGCGACTTCTGGACTGTCAAGGTTGGCTTTTGCTTCTTCTAAATGGCTTGGCTCAGAAATGATCAAACTCTTAAAACAGAAGGTTTTAAACCAAAGTTCATACCTTGTATTACTGCCATGATAACACTTAACTATCTTTGGTTTGTTTTGGATAGATGGAGTCAATCAAATTCAATACTTTGCTCTCAGCTGTAGCTTAAAATGTGTTTGTCTTGCACAGAACGTTACAGGCCGTCTGCTAGTGGGTTTGCGCTGGTGGAATCAAGTGGATGATGATGGAAAAAGCCATTGGGTGTATGAGTCAAGAAAGGTACTAAGACACACGCATACTCTGTTATGACAGGGACCATACATAATGTTGAAGTGATTCATTTCTTTATTGTACATCACAGACAGTGAGTTCTAATAGAAAATTGTGTGAATGTTTTATTACGTATGGTGTCATTTGGTTATGTTACACGACATTGACGTACGTGCACCCTGTGTTGTGTGTGAACAGACTAATGGGAAGAAGTCTTCACAAACCTCAAACGCAGAGTCTCGTATCTTCTGGCTGGGTCTGATCGTCTGTCCTGTCCTCTGGGTCATTTTTGCTTTCTCCACACTCTTCTCATTCAAGATCAAATGGCTGGTGAGTTCTCAGATTGTATGAGTCAGCAGGGACTCTGCCTGAGGTCAGAGGTCAAAAAATGAATCCAGTTCTTTTTCAGCACTGATTGGATGTATAATGTAAGATAGATGTTCTCTGACGGGGCTGTGAGTGTTGTGAAAAGCTGAAGGTACTGTCTGCGGATAATGATGGTGTGTTTGATCTCACAGGCGGTGGTGATTTTGGGAGTGGTGTTACAAGGCGCTAATTTCTACGGGTATGTGCGCTGTAAAATGGGAGCTAAGACCAACCTGAGAAGCATGGCCACCAATTACTTCGGAAGGCAGTTTTTCAAACAGGTATTTTCTTTAAGCTCATGTGAAGCATTGATTAAAAAAATATATTTTATATTGGACATTCAGGTGATACAGTATGTAACTCCATTTTGTTGTCTGGTTTTATTTTTCAGGCTTTGACAAAACAGGAGGAGTCCTAGAACAGAGCGACAGACCATAGGAATGTACACGTTATATTTGCACAAAATAAACTCTTAGTGAATAGATTTTTTTTAAATGACTTAATTTAAGAAAGCTGTTACTTTGATCATTTAGTTTTTTCCTAACTTTTTTCTGTGTAACTCTGTTGACAACATAACCTGTTATACAATGTGTTTAACATTTTGCGCAAAATTAGTTTAAAGAACGCAAAGTGTTTAATAATATTGCATGACCTCATGCTAATAATGACAAAAACATATGTACATATTTATATATATAGCGATAAATTATCTTTTTGGGGATACTGAATAAATCATTTTTTATTTAAACGATGTGACGGTAATTGTTTATTATGTTTAACTTTTTTAATAATAAATGTGGTTTGTGGTAAAACTGAGGGTCACTCTGCATCTGTGAGGTGGGTAAAGTTACCTGTAATATGTTACCTGTAATACTTTATCAAAATTAAAGTCCCAATTGGTTTGTTTCCAATAAATTCTAAATGGTAATCTTATTCAGTGGTTATTTCTAAAGGCAGTGTCATGATTAAAGCTACAATATTAGGATGCAAGACATGATTAAAACAAGAAAGTGTGTTAACAATTCATCGCCTTAGAATGAAACGGTTCTATCTGACATTTTTGTCTAAAATTAAATTAACCACATATTCTTAATCTGTGACAATTTATTTAGATTAATTGTTAAACGCTAACATCCATTCAATGCATTTAATTCCTCGTAGCCTGTTATTTAAATCTATCATATCACGTGTGCATTAGCAGCAGAATATTACATGCTTAATATTTGTAAGGATTAACTAAACGTAACGTTAAAAACTACTTTTATTTTGAATTCTGTTTGTCGCGGCCATCTTGTGATTACTTTAGTCTTGTTGTCGCTCTGTTCGCTTTAATATTTGTATATTATTGTAAATGTGGCGGTGATCTGGACGGATCCATATATTATTCCCATCATATTTCCTTTCGTCAGGATGATCCCGACAGAAGACGCGTCCGCGAGGAAGCGCGAGATCGAGGCGAAACTCAAACAGGTGCGTCAAAAAGAGGAAAATCAAAAGAATAACATCAGTATAAATCCCGTGATCTCAGACCGGATGTCATTCATCCGTCATATACATTGATATACTGTTGTGGATCAGATGTCTATTAGTCCCATTTATTTACTTCAAATGTTACATCATTACATTGCAGCATACGATCCGTCAGATGATATCACAGGCCTCAGATCAGTGACATAAACAAACGCCCTAAACTCTATGAGCTCACGTCGAAGGATATAAGGGAATATTTTATACATGATAACATATACGTTATGACAAGTATAAGGGTTAACATAGGGTAAACGTATAAGTGATAACACATATGGGTCAAGGTGTAGTTTTTAACTTTAGAGTCAACGTATGAGTATTAACATAATGGGGTCACTGTAAAATAATGACCCTATATATTAAAATATGCTCAAAAAGTGCTCAAATCTAAACATTATTCTTTGAGATTGCTCAGATTCTTTTCTTTCTATGTGTCCTTTTTTAAAGATTTATTATTCTAATTTAAATGATAGTTTTATATAGTTTCCATGTAGTTTACACTTTTCACTGTGGCATTTACTTTGTCTCAGTGTAAATAATGTTTAACGTGTCTGATCTACAGGAACAGGAAACACTTTCTTTCATTCGTGAAAGTCTGGAGAAAAGTGATCAGCTCACTAATGGAATGGTGAGATATGATGCTTCTTTTCAGTGGATTTTGTGTGTATGTGTGTCCTTTAAATTCATGATGTGAAGGGTGGTTTAAGATAATCTGTTTGACTCTAGTGAAGCAGAATCTCTGTATGTCCACAAGAAATGTGTGTTATGATTAGGTTTGGGTATCGTTTTCATTTTAGCGTTTCCCATTCCCCGAATCGAATCTGGTTCTTATCGATTCTCTATTCCGATTCCAAAAAAATTTTTGGGAGAGAAAGCTAATACTTTAAGAAAAACGTTTTACCTTTTATTCTTGCCACATTTGGGAATAAATTACACTTCCATTAAGGAATAATCACAAGCAATTACAAGACCAAACTATTTAAGTATAACTCAAAAATACAACATAAAAGATATAACATCCAGTTGCTAGATCGTCCATTATCTAACAATTAATTGTGAATTAAATACTGAAATAATTCGTTTTTAAAAAGAGATTGAATGATTTATTAAAATGTATATAATTTAAAGCTAGAAAACTTGAAAATGTTGTCCTGTAGCTTCCCGAATGTATTTAATTGTGATCACTATTTAAAAAAAAGAATGTTACTGATTGTCTTTTCATCTCTACCTGTATTTTGTATATGAGTGTGAGACGCTGTCGCTAATAGCTGTAAGTTATCTGGTGCGTTGTAGCGGGAGGTCTCGAGGCTGAGAGACTTAAACACTGTGCAATCCTTCAGATTAATGCGTGTTTCATGATATGAAAGGTACTTCCTCCCTTTCACGAAGTATCTTTACTGCACGTATTGCATGTGGCAAAGCTATCATCTTTTTTCTGAAAGTTTAACCAAACTTATAAACGTTTGCTGCGTTCATAGGGCCAATGGTAATGAACTGCGCATGTGCGTAATGGAATACAGTCCTTGTCGCAGGTCCTGGCAGACAGATGCATCTGTAAAATGCTCACTGCCGTTTGCAAGTGATTGAAAAAGTCAGGAAGATCCTATAGAATCCTCGGTTCTTTGAAATTTGAAATTGGTTATCGAAACCCAACCCTAATAATGATCTGTACTGCCAAGTGAGGGTTGTTATGTAGTTCAACTCTGCAGAGGCGAGTCATGAAATGAAAGAGTGTTTGGATTCTTCGCAGGTGTCCATTCTGTCCTCGTTTGAGAGCCGTTTAATGCAGCTGGAGAACTCCATCATTCCAGTCCACAAACAAACAGAGAACCTGCAGAGACTTCAGGAGAACGTCGATAAAACTCTCTCCTGCCTGGATCACGTCATCAGCTATTACCACGTGGCCAAAGATACCGACAAGATCATCCGCGAGGGGTGAGTGGCGACCTGCCCTGGAACGAGATGCAATCGTTTGAAATCAAGTACATTTTTATGTGATGTTCTGTTTCAGGCCGGCGGGCCGTCTGGACGAGTATCTGTCCTGCATCGCAAAGATCCAGAAAGCCGTGGAGTATTTTCAGGACAACAATCCCGACAGCCCAGAACTCAACACAGTGGTACATTTCTCATCCTCCTCTCACAGATCTTTCACTGTTCTTCCCCGTGTGCCGAGCGTTCTTCAGTGCCGGCCGTTGTGTTGCAGAAAGCTCGCTTTGAGAAAGGGAAGGAGCTGCTGGAGGCGGAGTTTCGCAGCCTGCTGACACGTTACAGTAAGCCAGTGCCACCCATTCTGATCCTGGATGCGATCGGAGGAGATGAGGACATGGAGGTGCAGGAAGACGTGACGCTGGACCACCTGCCCGAGGCCGTTCTGCAAGACATCATCTGCATCTCAGCCTGGCTGGTGGAGTACGGACGGAACCAAGGTACGCACACACAAATAAAATGTTAAAGGTTCAGAACCTGCCTCCTGTAACTGGAGTCTCGCGTGTGTTTCTCTGCAGATTTCATGAACGTGTACTTTCAAGTCCGGTCCAGTCAGCTGGACCGCTCCATCAAGGGTTTGAAGGAGCACTTCCGTAAGAACAGCGCCACCACTGCCATCCATTCCCCTGCCGTACAGGCCAAACGCAAGGAGACGCCCACTAAAAAAGCCCCCAAACGACCAGGTCAGTGACCTTTAACCCCTGACATAACCACACCTCCGGGTTCCAGACAGTCTGATGACATCACTCCAAAGTTCATTTCTCCCTCACCCAGTGTGTGTTCTTACTAACGTCTCCTCCCCTCTCTTCTCTCCTCTGTATCACCTGTGTTTAATGATGTCAGTCTACATCCCAGGTAAAGTGTTCATCGCTGACGTGTCGACCGCTTGCTTTCCTTTGCAGGGGGCGGCATCTAATCCAAACATGCACATGCGACAAGCAAACATGCACAAAAACGGCTGAGATCATACATTTTCAAAATTAGGTTTTTGCGAATGAATGAAATCCATATCTTACACACACATATTTTTTATTCAATGGGTGACCATTGTGTCGGACAATGTACAACACCAAGTAAACAAAATCAATAAAGCATTCATAATTAGTTTTATAAATTCAATATTTTCATGATTTAAATACCAGTTTATTTAATAAAGCAGATCTTCAGCTTCTGTCTTCAAATTCTGTCATCGTTTTACAAACCTTTCTGACTTTCTTCCTTCCGCAGAACACAAAAGAGGATATTTTGAAGAAAGTTGGTAACGGAAAAGCACCGCCACCCATTTACTGCTATTGTACGGACACATAAACCAACGCTAGTGAAAGGGGCTCAATGAACAACTTTGTCAAAATATATCATTTTGTGTTCTGCAGAAAAAAGAAACTTGAAATGACAGTAAATGACGACGATTTTTTGGGTGAACTATCACTTGCATAAAAGATTGAGAGAGAGAGAGAGAGAGAGGCTGGCGAATGGTTTTCAATTAATTTAATTTGATAAACATACATGTCTGACATGTCAGGAAAAATAATACGATAAGTGATATGACCCCTATTAGAAACATTAATGTCTTGCGTATCTTACCATCTAACACACATTTCACTTCTTCTTCACTTGTGTACGTGTGTTTTATGTGGAATAGACTTTAGTAGTGAATGTGTATGTGAGCGTCTGATGTATTCTGGCATCTGTAATGCCGTAGCGTTATTGACTGTATTAACATCACTGTTCATGCTGCAGTTGAAGAGCTGTGATGAATTAACTGCTTGTGTTTTTCTGATGTTATGTTTGTGATGTTTATATGCACTGTGTGTGTGTGTGAGCCGGGGTCGTGGTCTCGGTGGGTTTCTCCGGGTGGATTCTGCAGTGGTTCTGTGCTGTCGGGTGATCAGGGTTTTAGACGTCTCCCCTCTTTCTTTACGTCACGGTCTCTTCCTCTGTTTCTGAAATACCTGCATCTGTCCCCCTCTCTCTTTCTCTCTTCGGGTGTTGATGGGCGCAGGCACGATCCGTAAGGCTCAGAATCTGCTCAAACAATACTCTCAGCATGGCCTGGATGGAAAAAAGGGTTCTAATCTCACGCCTCTGGAAGGTAACACACGCTGGCTTTCTGCTTCTTCACCCTTTTTCCCTTTTCCTGTGTTCATGAACTGCTGTCGGGTGAAACGGAAGCTTAAGGGTCACAACTGTTGTGACATCACTTTCCCCCATAAGTCTTTGCTTGGCTGGGTTCATTGATGCTCTTAAAGCACCACTAACATCCTGAAACACACACACTCAGCCGTAATGTCTGTGTGTGTGTGTGGGTGGGCGGTTTTCTTTGCTTTGTGGGCGGGGCAAACTTGTTAAACACTCCCTCTGTAACCTGGGGTGAGTGACCCGGGTCATGTGACTATATCCTAACAAATCAGGTTTCGATCATGACCTGCGCGGGGTTAAGCACCTGTCTGATGACAAGCATGCGACGGCTGCAGGTGAGTCTCAACTCAAAGTTTAAGAACAGTTACTGTAAAGTTATGCTGAATTAAAAATCCTGAAGACATTTATCAGGAGTGATTATGAAGTGATTTCACAAAAAAAGTAAAATTCCCCCCTAAAAAACATGAATGTACATAAAGCAAGATCATTTTTGGTCATATAAAAAACTTTACAAAAAATAGAAAAGATACCCTTTAGAATTAAGTACATAATAAAACGTATTATTTTTTAGTTTTAAGCCTGAACTTTCATCTTAATTTAATGTCTAAGTTCATTTTACTTCACTTCCATTAAGGAATAATCACAAGCAATTACAAAACCAAACTATTAAAGTATAACTCAAAAATACAACATAAAAGATATAACATCCAGTTGCTAGATCGTCCATTATCTAACAATTAATTGTCAATAAAATACTGAAATAATTCGTTTTTAAAAAGTGATTGAATGATTTATTAAAATTAATATAATTTAAAGCTAGAAAACTTGAAAATGTTGTCCTGTAGCTTCCCGAATGTATTTAATTGTGATCACTATATAAAAAAAGAATGTTACTGATTGTCTTTTCATCTCTACCTGTATTTTGTATATGAGTGTGAGACGCTGTCGCTAATAGCTGTAAGTTATCTGGTGCGTTGTAGCGGGAGGTCTCGAGGCTGAGAGACTTAAACACTGTGCAATCCTTCAGATTAATGCGTGTTTCATGATATGAAAGGTACTTCCTCCCTTTCACGAAGTATCTTTACCGCACATATTGCATGTGGCAATGCTATCATCTTTTTTCTGAAAGTTTAACCAAACTTATAAACGTTTGCTGCGTTCATAGGGCCAATGGTAATGAACTGCGCATGTGCGTAATGGAATACAGTCCTTGTCGCAGGTCCTGGCAGACAGATGCATCTGTAAAATGCTCACTGCCGTTTGCAACTGAATTAAAAATCCTGAAGACATTTATCAGGAGTGATTATGAAGTGATTTCACAAAAAAAGTAAAATTCCCCCCTAAAAAACATGAATGTACATAAAGCAAGATCATTTTTGGTCATATAAAAAACTTTACAAAAAATAGAAAAGATACCCTTTAGAATTAAGTACATAATAAAACGTATTATTTTTTAGTTTTAAGCCTGAACTTTCATCTTAATTTAATGTCTAAGTTCATTTTACTTCTCAAGAAAATGTTTCTTTATTTCAAAAATGTTTAGATATTTCTCCTGGAATAAGAAATTTGCTGTGCAAATAATATTTTTGAATGTAAAGTATTCATGGTATGATAGTGAACTAATGATGTCCTAAGTAAACTTGAACCTTAATTTATCCTCATCAGTATTTGATCAAAACTCCTCGTGTCTGGTTGTTGTAACACGCGTGTGTTTGTGTGTATCAGGAAAAGATGACGTGTTGGACGTTGAGATTGATTCATACATTCACTGTATCAGCGCTTTTGTGAAGCTGGCTCAGAGCGAGTATGTCTTACTGACCGAGATCATTCCAGAACATCACCAGAAGAAGACCTTCGACTCGCTCATACAGGTCAGCGCTCCTGTTCTCTGTGTGTCTTTGCTCCTTTTGCATGTTTTATGGATTGATAGAGTTAAATTGGACAAGAATTGTGCAAGATGATGTCGTCAACATTCTTACCCCATTTCTCTGTAGTTTTAAATGTGTATATCTGCTACAGAGAGTATAAACATTGGTTAAAAGTTGACTTCTATTGGTTTGTTGTGTATTGTGTGTGGTTGCAGGAGGCGTTGGATAATTTAATGTTGGAGGGCGATAACATCGTGTCAGCTGCACGCAGAGCCATCATGAGACACGATTATTCTGCCGTTCTCACTATCTTCCCCATCCTGAGACATCTCAAACAGACCAAGCCAGACTTTGATACCACACTACAGGTAGAGCGACTTTTCAGCGAGTTGTCGTAGATGCTACACATTTAACATATCAAACCTGCTGAAAGATGGTCAGGATTGATGTTGTGATGTCATATCCTCTGTTGTTTTGCAGGGAACCGCCGCCAGCACCAAGAACAAACTCCCGGCACTCATCACCTCCATGGAGAACATCGGAGCTAAAGCGCTGGAGGAGTTTGCTGACAGCATTAAGGTACAACACAAGATCCTGCTTAAAACTTCGTTATAAAACACAAATCTTTAATATCTCATATAACTGACACTTAATTCCTCATCATGTGTTGACAATGCGATAAATGTTCTGTCCCAACAGAATGATCCAGATAAAGAATACAACATGCCAAAAGATGGAACCGTACACGAGCTGACAAGCAATGTAAGATCACTTCAAACGGTCTGAAAACACCTCGGACTCTTTGCTTAGAAAAGAATTTGCTTACAATGTTGTTTAAGAATAGTTGTCAAATAGCCGCTAGGAAGAATTCACACGTAGCAACTTTACCAAACAACATGCAGATCAACTATTAAAAAAAAATGAGATTGTGGAAGTCCAGATGTGTTCATACACGTATAAAAATAATGTATTCAGATGCCTTTCATCTCTGAGCTGTTGGATAAATTGTGTTTCGGTCTGCAGGCCATTCTCTTCTTACAGCAGCTGTTGGATTTTCAGGAGACGGCCGGAGCGATGTTAGCCTCACAGGGTACAACTACAAACACATTACACATCTCTGTGATCTCTGTGCTGTAAACAAGCATACATAAAGACAACTGACGTTTATTCTGTATGAATCCTTCGTGCTGTTGTTGATGGTCAGAAGAACACTTTATATTTTTATCACATTGAAACAAACAGCCGTCTAAAGATGTCCGTCCTCACCTGTTCTCTCCTTTGTCTGCTCACTTTCTTGCTTTCATCGTTTATATAAAGTTGCATGAAGAACTGTGCTGAGATGATTGTGTTTTAAAACTAATTCAACTGCTTTTATACACTTGTGTGCTGTTCACCCAAAAGTGAAAATTCTGTCGTCATTTCTTCACCTTCGAGTTGAATTCGACATCTGTATTAATGTCTTTGTTCTGATGAAAGATGTTTGGAAGAATGCTTATAACCAAACAGATCTTGACTCCCTTACCGGGAGTTCAAACCAGACGCGACTTGCGTAAATCGGGCTATTCGTGCATAGTTGGACGCTTGAACATTTTGAGTTTACTCGCTTCATTCGCTCGTGAAATTCACTTCACAACAGATGCAAATTCGCATCATGAGAGGGGCTTCTGCCAGGCGGTTCCTGTCTCGTTGCGTAATGTCGGACATGGATTTTGTTGAGAGGATAGCTGCGCTTTATGTACAAGATCCTTTATATTCCCGTTTCGCTAAAAGTAAGAAGATGTATCGTACAGCTCCTGGTATCCACATACAGCGACATTGCATTGACTTAACATGTAAATCACCGGTGCTTAACGCTTCATTCGCGTCTGGTTGGAACGCACCATTAGAAGTAAAAGATACAATGGCAGTCAAAAGTGCCCCAGAACTGTTTGCTGTCCCACATTCTTCAAAATGTCTTAAAAGGTAAATTCATTTCTCCTACTATGGGAGTCAAGATCTGTTGAAACCAGCATTCTTCTCAATATCTTTCTCTGTGTTCATCAGAACAAAGACATTAATACAGATTCGGAACAACTCGAGGGCGAATAAATGATGACCTAATTTTCATTTTTGGGTGAACTGTCCCTTTAAGTCTTTTTCTGCCCCTAATATGAGCGATTTCTGGTTTTTCTTGCCTTGTCACCCGAATTTAGTTGCAGTTTAGTATTGTCCATTACTCTTGATGCCAAACAGGAATGAAATCCCTTAAACATTTTAATAAACAGACACGCGTGCATATGATGATCTTCTTCAGGGTGTTGCATAAGTATTTAATTCAGCTTTGTGTAGACGAACCCTTTCTGTATCACAGGTGTGCATGTCACCTACAGCCCCGCCCACATGTTCATAAACCCCGCCCACTCACCACAGCCCCTCCTTCACTCCTCCACGCTGGCCGCCTATTAAATGTTCTTCACTAACACAAACTGTTTTAACTTCTTGCCCTCTGCTTCTCTCTCTCTCTCTTCTGCTTGGCTTCTGTCCTGTAGTTCTCGGGGACACTTACAATATTCCTTTAGACCCCCGAGGTAAGCGGCCGTGTAGATGGATGCAGTTAGACTCTTAGCTGACGCTCCTCTGTTTTTAAAGATGACGCATGTGTTATGTTCATTACAAATGATCGTTCACAGGCTAACGTGCTGTTTACATGTTTCATGAAGGATTCGATTCTTACTGCGAGTGAAACTGATCCGTGTTTCTTGTTTTTAGAGAACAGTTCATCCGCCAGCAGCTACAGTTCAGAATTCAGCCGAAGACTTCTGAGCACATATATCTGTAAGACACACACACACACAGCTGTCGAGTTATGTTCAATTCCCGGCTTTGACTATTGGTCATTAAAAACAGATGCAGAAATCCAGATGTGCCACTTGTGTAGAGTAACTCACCACTCAGATAAAGTGAAAGTTCACCCAAGAATAGACATTTCTGTCATTTATTCCCCGTCAGGTTGTTTAAGTCTTTCTTCAGTCGAACACAAAAGAAGATATTTTGAGAAATGTGGTTTAGTGTGCAGACAATGGAAGTCAACGGGGTTGTTTGGTTATCAACATTCTTCAAAATATCTTCTATGTTCTGCTGGAGAAAGAAACTCACACAGGTTTGCCATGAGAAAATCATCAAATCATTTTCATTTATAAGTGTACTGTCCCTTTAATGCATTTGTCTTCAGGTGTCCGCATAATGTTGGTCATGTCATGTGTTCATGAAATTGAATGTTTGTATTGTTTTATAATTAATTCATATTTATATGGCAGTAATATGTGTGTATTTTGTTCATAGATAAAGTCCTGGGTAACCTTCAGCTGAATTTGTCAAACAAAGCCAAAGTGTATGAAGATCCAGCGCTGCGAGCCATCTTCCTTCATAACAACTACAATTACATCCTGAAGTCTCTGGAGAAGTGAGCGTTCACATGAAACCTGAATTCATTCGTTTCATTCTCAAAATACTATTTACATTGTTGCATCATTAATGATTTTATGAAGATGTTTTACTGGTCCTCACTAGGACTTAAAAACGGTCAAATCTTGTGTTTTCATCACACCCGGTGCCGTGCACATTTTTCTTTGAGGATTAGCTGTAGTGTTTGGGGTCAGTAAATATCACTAGCCTGATATCAAATCTATGAAATGACTTGATCTGTGTTGTACAGGTCTGAGCTGATTCAGTTGGTTGCTGTGACTCATAAGCGTGTGGAGAGTTCATACCGTGAGCTCATCGAGCAGGAGATTCAGAATTACCAGCGCAGGTAAATTCACCTGCAGACGTCTGATCTCAAACACATCGTGTGATTCATCAATTACTGACCTTGTGATCTTTATTCACACACAGCTGGTATAAGGTCACAGAGCATCTGACAGAGAAAAATATACCTGCGTTCATGCCTGGGACCAAGGTAGGAAGAGTACACACACATACACACATAACCATTTGCTCGTAGGTAGGAGATAGAATCTGTTGTTTGGCGTTATAAAATCCTCATGTAATTCCGACCTCTTGTGTAACAGCTTAAAGACAAGGAACGCCAAATCATCAAGGACAAATTCAAGGTATGACAGACATGTTTCAGGTCAGATCGGTGTCTTAAAGTGGGGACATGTTTTGGAGGATTCGACTTCTGACTCGACGTCTCGCAAAAATTTTTTTCTTTGAAATAAAGGAACATTTATAATGTGTCGTTGTTCTAAAGATTTGATCGAGAATAGTATCCGAGTGTCTGTCTTTGTGTGTTCAGGGCTTTAATGACGGTCTGGAGGAACTGTGTAAGATTCAGAAGGTCTGGGCGGTTCCTGATAAAGAACAACGTGATGCTGTCAGACACGCTCAGAAGAGAGTCGTATCAGACGCTTATAAAGCCTTTCTGCAGCGGTGAGACACACACTCAAACAAATCTCCCAAGAATCCCTGCGATCTGGTTTCTTGTTAAATGCATTTATTTCTATTGTTGGAGAGTCCTTAAAGTTATATGGCTCAAGAAAGCACCGCTCAAACTTCTGCATCATTCAGGATGTCCCCGTTTGTTTTCACAGATGCGCAAACATATCCTTCACCAAAAATCCAGAGAAATATCACAGATACACTCCAGAGCAGGTGGGGGACATGATTGACAAGCTCTTTGACACCTCGGCCTAAGCCACGCCCACACCTTCACCATAGCAACAAACCTTCTGCTTCAAAGCACACTACCCAACTGGAAATGTATTGTTTCTGTTTTGTATGAACACAATTATTTATGTATGTCTCTTTTTGAGGATGTGATGGATATAAAATAAAATGAACGATTCTTCCTCTTTCACGTCATTTTTCTCAAGTGCTGCGTTTCCGAAAACATCACAGCAGACTCTCAGAAATATGATGTCACATCCTGCAAGATGAAGTTATTAAGAAACTAGTTAACACAAAAATGATATTATCAGCCTACTGTAAAGTAATATATATGAGGAACCTATAAATTGACTTAAAAAAGGACACTTGGAATATTTCTTTAGTTTTCCATTATAGGAGTTAATCCCTTACCTGTGCATATGGCACATGTTTTGGGCTTTTGTTCAAACTCGTGCCATGTGATTGGCTGAATGTTTGATCCGTAGTTAATCCGTGTCTCTGAGTAAGATGCACGACGCAATGAAACTAAAATCATTCAGAATGATTTCAGTCGGTGACTTTCTTTTAAAGTGCCCTTGAAAAGTCCCTGATGACTTTGAAACGCATCATGCATTTCTCCAAAGAAACACTTTTCTGAAACAGATGTAGAGGTGATGTCAGTGGGATGTATGTTCAGTTTATACTGTATATGACCAGCGTGCATCCTTTGTGGCGTTATGTTTTGGGACTGCTTTATTCAACTGCTTGTTTATTAGTGTCTAAAAATGATATCACAGATTTTACAGATGCATATTTACATCCGGTTTGTTTTGCACGTGTCAGGGATGATTAATAGTGTTCCGGATCCCGTCAGATGGGTGTGGTGTCTGTTTTGAACCACATCACATGTAACATTAATCACTGACCTACAAACTCACATTTTTTTCTGCATTGGTTTCTATCTGACGGGTCTATCGTGCACTTTATCAAGCATTTTTGAATATTCCCATAAACTGAGTAACTGACATACAGTCATGGAATTTTTCCCACACCAAGACCCAGTGGATTTATCAACACAATCTAATTCTCTTGAACTGTGTCTGTGTGCACAGCTGAGTATTTCAGAATGTTAATGGCGTGAAATGGATTGGATTCGCTGCCCACTTCCTCTGTTGTTTGGGTGTTTCACAGATGATGTTCATGTGGTAGGAATGAAGGCTCGCTGCCCCCACGATACTTCCGAAAATCAAAATGGGGAAATTCTAAGAAATTTGAATCAATAATATGATTTCAGCCAATCACGGGAGACTTGTCTCTATAAAGGGAGTGTTGAGCTCCATCAGGATCACACACACACACGCTGGAAAGAGTTTACCTGCCCGATCTGCACATCAGGTGAGCTGCTTTCTGACTACTGAGAATGATTTTGTGTAATGCAAGCAAAGCAAATGTATGTGAGGACATGTCAGACAGTATTTTATACGCTTCACCTCTTTAATAGGACTCAAGCTAATACTTGAATCATCATTTTTATGCAGTTTTCATATTAATTGAGAGACTAGATTGTATATTCATGAATGTATTTCGGTCTAAAAAACATTTTTGATTATAAATTCAAATGAAATGGCATCTAACATTAGTAAAATGCAGATTCTGTTTGTCATTTATTCATTAATGCTCTTGTAATAGTTTCAGGAAATCGAGAGACAGAGATGGCCAGTTTCTTTATGTTGAGTTTGATTCTTATTTTGTCAGCGATCACAGTTTGTGTAAGTATACTATAAATGCATTTTAAACTAAGAGATCTATAGTATAAACATTATTTAAAGATCTCTCATTTGTAAGTCACTTTAAATAAAATAATCTGATAAATGAATAAAAGTGAACAGTTCATGCAAACAGATTTGACTTTTTTGTCCTACAGAGAGCAGGCAGAGATTATTATAGATATCACCACATCAAACCAGGTACAGAAACTTTACCTTCTAACACACACACACACACTCACACACACACTCACACACACACTCACACACACACACACACACACACACACTCACACAGGTGAACGTTATTGCTCAGATATTATTGCTCCTTTATAGCTCAGGCCATTTATTGGACCTTCTCGGTTGTTGCATTTTAGTTTGAACTTAATCTCAGATGTTTCTCTTAAAGCTGCTCAGGAAATATACAATCTAGATTTGGGTAATTTGATGAGAAACGTTCGAGATCTTCAATAATATTGACAAATCTGAGCTCAGTTTGAAATCTCTTCTGAAGCTCTGATGACAGACACATTTGTCGGATTTTTCTCTGTAAAAATATCTGAGATGTGCGATCTGATTCGTGATTTGATTTTCTCTCCGGTTCCGTTTGGGCTCTGCAGATGTTTTGTGTCTGAACGGAGGAACGTCTGTGTCTTTACCGTCAGGTTTCACATTCTGTCACTGTCCTGATGGTTATAATGGCTCCAGCTGTGAGAAAGGTACGTGTTATTAACGTTAGTTTGTTTACATTTATTATCCGTCGTTTGTATTCATGTTCATTCTGTCGATGTTCACCGTTAGAAGAAATTGTGTCTTGCTATGATGGAAACGGGGAGCTGTACCGGGGCTCAGTGTCTCGGGCGGAAAACGGGCGAGAATGTCTGCCGTGGAATTCAAAACGCTTGCATGCGATCCGAAGAACCGAGGGAGATGTTTACCGGAGACCACACAACAAATGCAGGCAGGTCTAACAGTGAAGACTACAGTTCAAATCACACAGAAAACATCACAACACTAAGAGAATAAAAGACAGCATCATTCATCACTCCTACACAAACACGGTTTGTCTCGATCTACTGTACAACACTTTGAATAGGACAAGAAACATGTTATGGTGCTCTTTATATGATCAAGTCCAGACCTGAACATCCAAACACAGCTGCTGAAATGCTTTTTCAAGAGGTTTCAGTGGCATTCATGCAGATCCTTCATAAAGGACGCATTCATTTTTGATATCGTCTTGGAAACTTCCATAACATATATGATTCAATTCCAACAGAAATCCAGACCACAGCTCTAAACCCTGGTGCTACGTCCAGACACGATTTGGGATTATAAAAAAACACTGTGACATTCTTCGCTGTACAGACTACGGTACTGAATTCTGTCTTTGCAGTTATCTTCTGTAATGTTGTACGATATGACGTATTAAATGTGTTTGTTTATGGACAGGTGCTGATGTCTCTCCCGTCAGTTCAACAGTTTCTTCGTCAGGTGAGAATTTGATTAATTTAACATTAGATTATAACAATATTCCTCTCTTTTATACAAGCACATGCTTTTCAACACTTCTTAACATTCATTGAAATGTTGGGGAGTACTGCTAACTAGAATTAGTGTTATCGTGAAAACAGAAGTAGCCATACTTTAAGTTTTATTAGAATTGTGTAGTTAAGTATAAGATCCTTAAGCAAAGTTCAAGTATATTTCTCAAGCATGCTTGTAATCGGCCCACTTTTTCGTTTATAGAAGTGTGCTTATAGAAGCGTAGTGTATATAAAGTGTAACAGCACTAAATTTTAAGTGCAAAACTAATCTAAAACTTTTTCTGAGGAGTACATCAAGTATATATAAAGAGTTAATATATTTTAAAACAAAAACTATTAAACATTTTATTAATTAAAATCAAATGTTGGCCCGATTAGAGCTGTTCAACGATTAATCACCATTAATTGCGATTAATTTCATTCAGTTCAAAGTTTGTTCATACTAATACATGTCTGTCTACTGTGCATATTTATCTAGTATTTATAAACACATGTACATATATATATGTGTGTGTGTGTATATATATATATAAAATCATAATATATATATACTGTAAATATACATTTTCAAGATGCAATTAATAAACAGCCCTATTTTAGGAAATTATAATATATATTTGAAAAGTTCATATATTTTATGAAAAAAGTGTTAAATAATTAAAACACATCATAAAATTTCAAAAAATTCAAGTAAAACAAACATGAAAACCAAATAAAATCGACTTCAAAGTATTAATAAAACTGAAAACAAAGCTTACTAAATTTTTTTTGTTTTAAGGAAGTATGCCATCAACACACTTAAATGAACGTTCTGTATTTCCTGACGTGTGATTGACAGGTGTCATTTAAATATTGTCAGGTTGGCAGTGCGGCGTGAAGGAGGAGCGCATGATGAAGGTGGTGGGCGGGGCTTTGAGTACAGTACAGCGCCACCCCTGGATGGCTGCGGTGTTTACACAGAGGTCTCAGACTCCAGTGTTCATGTGTGGCGGGAGTCTCATCTCGCCCTGCTGGGTCCTGACGGCCGCACACTGCTTTCCTCGTTGGTCAGTACACAAACACCTGATGGATGGATGTGTGTGCCTGTGTGCCTGTTTACACATTCATCTTCCTGTGTGTGTTTGCAGGTCTACGAACAAGGGTCAACTGTATGTGTTTCTGGGGAAGAACGCAATAAATGAGACGGACCTGCAGAGAGAGCAGAAGTTCAGAGTGTCTGACGTCATCATCCACAAAAACTTTGACAACACGGACGGCAACTTCAAAAATGACATCGGTAAACAAAAGACAAACAGAAGAAAAGGACCAAAAGTGGTTTTAAAGGAAACCACGAAGACTGTTCCATGTGAAGCATACTTTTAAAAATGTTTGTGTGCTTTTAGCGTTGTTGAAGATTCACAGTTCAAATGGTGAATGTGCTCGAGAGTCCAGCTCAGTGAAGACGGTTTGCATCCCTGATCCTGAACTCTCGCTCGATGACGGGACGTCCTGTGATGTCACTGGATACGGCAAAGAGAGAGAAGGTACAGCAGTGTGTGTGTGTGTTGTGTGTCATTTCTGTTTCCACGAGTGAAGAGTTATATAACAATAGTGTATGTGTGTGTGTGGTGCAGGGTCATGGCATTACTCTCGGTATCTCAAGGAAACAAAGGTGGAGGTGTTGTCACATGATTTGTGCTCCAGTAAAACATATTACGGCAACATGATGACAGACAACATGCTGTGTGCCGGGAGTAAAGACTGGAGCACTGACTCCTGTAAGGTGAGAAAAACACAAATGACACACTGCTTTACAAATTGCTTTATTATTTTTTTCATGCATTAGGAAATATAAGCAATAATATAAAACATTCAAACTAAAAAGCTTACCATAGCACGAAATCACGACAATCTTCCCCCAAATAATTGGATGTTTAGTTAAGTATAAATAGTTATATATTCAACCAAATAATCTCATTTCACAGCCTATTGATTTATTTCGCTGTCTCATGAGTGACCAAAAATGAATTATGGCTCATTTCTATCACTAATTTGATACTTTGATCTTTTCAGGGTGACTCCGGTGGGCCGCTGGTGTGTGCGCTCGGGGGTCATGCGTTTCAGTTTGGTGTGGTGAGCTGGGGTGAGGGATGTTCTAGAAAGCACCGTCCTGGCGTTTATACAAAAGTGAGCAACTACTACCACTGGATTCTGGAGAAAACCGGCCTGTCGTCCCTCACAGCGACGTCTGCTCACCTGTGAACTGAAATGACACGTTCTCATTTACACACACACCTCTACCTGAGGCTGGATGTTCTGCTGGGTGTCTGAACGAGAACATAGACACATCCTAAAGTCGAAGACACCTGTTTACTATTCAGAGCGTTGACAATGCATCAACTACTGTACACATACAACTACAGTTATCCAGCACCAAGTGTATAAATAGCTCACTGGAGTTCAAACTCACAGTAACACAAATCAGACAGTCTGAGTCTGAATAATCTAACAATGATTAGGTCATTTAGAGATTATGGCCGATAAACTGCGTTGACAAGTGTGGTTTTTCCACACAGACAGACAAGCCTGTTAATATCTAACATGTATA
Source organism: Barbatula barbatula (assembly GCF_947034865.1). Lineage (NCBI taxonomy): Eukaryota > Metazoa > Chordata > Actinopteri > Cypriniformes > Nemacheilidae > Barbatula > Barbatula barbatula. The sequence goes on along the minus strand of NC_136779.1, from coordinate 900,182 downwards.
ACTATTTCAGTTTTTTGGGGGCCATTTTAATCAGTATTGTGGTGGTTTCCCGGACAGGGCTTGAGTCTAGTCCCAGACTAACTTAAATGTCAGATGATCAAGAATAATTTAGACTGACATATCAGTGTTATTGTGTTGTCTCAAGATTCAAACCAGTAATGCTTTGTTTGTAAAGCATGTTTTTTAAGTTGACTTCTAAGGCATAGTCCTTAAAAAGCAACGTACCTTAAACTGTATGTTGTTTATTTTACAAAATAATGCTGTGAGAGAGAGAGAGAGAGAGAGAGAGAGAGAGAGAGAGCAGCTGCTGGAAAAGGAACATCCCACAGATCACATGATCATCCGAGAGGTGATGTCATCCCTTCAGCAGTGGTCATTCAGAAAACATTTTAAACAATGATGTCACTCATTCATTTCCGTAATGTTACTGAATCACTTTGAAATCACTAGTGAAAATGTTCACAGATGCTCTTTAGCTTATAGGGCTTCAAGTAAAAAAATTACATACTATTACTGTACGATTCATTGTGATTTCTGTTATCAAATCGTGAATGATTATAAATCCAGAACGGATCTGTTTGTATCATTTGTCTTTTCATATTAATTTTAGGAAGAGCTGAACCCTTCTCTCTGTGGCTGCAGTATCATACTCAACCGGTAGATGTCATTGTGTGTAGAGCACATGAGGACTTGACACACACACACACACACACTAGGTGATGCTGTTTTGAACATGACACACATCATCAGTGATGTTGTTAAGGAAAGTTGTTAAAGCAGTTCCTCTTCTCAGTTCATACTGAACCACATTAAAGAATGTGAAACACAACGTCTAAACATAGAAGTTTGTTTCATAGAAAGAAAAAGAATGAGTTTGCTTCCAAAGTGAGATTCAAACTGCAGTTGTGTTTTGTTTTGATTCAAGCCAATAAATAAACAAATACAGCTTTAACTAACACAAAGAAAACATGAAATTATCATAAAAACATTTGTATTTTATTGATCCTGTTTGTTTGGTGTTACGAGACACATTCAGTGGTGTGTGTTTACTTTCTGAATCAACTTCCTTAATTCTTTCTTTTTGGACTCTTCCATATTAGGTCATGAAGGGTCTCTGCACTGATGTTGGGCACATTCTTGGGCTGCCTGAGGCGTCTGGTGGTCCAAACAGCCAGAGTTACTGTTATTCTTACTAAAACAAGTGAATAAATCAGCTTGTACGGTTTGTTTGATACGGGCTGCGGTCTCTTATTATTCAAAATAATAGGAGCTTTCCTGTAGCTCAGTGGTGAGAGCATTGTTTTAACAATGGGTTAGATCCCAGGAGATTGCAGTCACTATGTCAAATGTAAAGGACGATGCAATGTAAGTCTGCCAAATGCCTTAATGTAAATGTAAAAATAACGTAAAGTCATCCAGAATCTTGAATCCTTCATGTTTTACGAGAACATCCAAGTAACAAAGCTTCTTTTGTTGCTCAGAGCACATTGGACGGACACATTCATCCAAAACTTCCAGTTCATTCAAGTCCATTCATGACCCCGGAGAATCAAAGCGATCTTGTTGTCCACACTTCACCAGTTTAATGGTCTACTTTTTGTTATAAATGCTGTGATTTATACTTGCATGTATAGACTAGCTTTGGCTAGTTTGCTTGTTCAATTAAAGTGAACGTGTGAAATAAATGCTAAAGAATGCAGAGCGGACTATTCCTCTAGTGCACTAGAAACCAAGTTTCCTTTTTAGGGCATGAGAATGCATGACGTCATTTGGGAAGGTCTCGCAAACAGACAAAGTGAGGGGCGGAGCTTGCTTGCACGAGTGACGTAGGCCTGAGCCAATCGCGTTTGCGGGGGCGCCCGTGGCTTTTTTTTGATTGGTGAATGGCGCGCACGTCATCAGAGAGCTTGGGGCTGGTGTTGGGACTTCTGACTCATCGGCGCGAATCGGTTCCTTTGAACGGTTCATTAAATTGAATCGGTTTTAAAACATGAATCGGTCACTTTGCGTCATCACTTACTCTTGAACGAAGAACTCAAACAACAAAAAACATCAACAATTCTAAGAGATTTGACACGAATATAAATTATATACAGACAGTCAATTCAAAATCGTGTTTTTTATCGTGAGCTGTTTTTGTAGTTATTATGGTTTAAATGAAAAGAAACCAACTACAGTTTAGTTGTTAATAATCGGAATGCACAATAAAAAGACATGAAGTTATCTAATATTGGATCCAAACTTTTAATATATTGAAACTAGTCTAGAATGGTCTATGAGGGCTTCTGCAGGTTATGGTGGTTTTATTTAGCAGTTAACCATTAACTAGCACTGGAATTAAGTCCAAAATCATAGTGCACGGATTTGCATTATATTCATGATGTTTTAACTGGTAATAGAAACCATTTTATTTTACATTTGTTTAAATCAACAGCGTCAAATCAGTTGGTTTGATTTGACTCCGACCCATGACTCGACTCACATGAACGATTCATCTGCGAATCGGAGGTTACCACACGAGTGTCTTGCTTCCCACGATAGTTGCTTGAAGTGGGAGTCGGTGTGTTCGCGGAGTTTCGGTTCGGACCGCAGACGAGAGCGCGTTTGGAAACGGGGGACTTTGGATACAGAGACGCGTCTTTCTCTTCAGAGCGACCCATCTGAAGTTATCATCATGCCGGTGTTTCACACCAAAACGATAGAGAGTATTTTGGAGCCCGTGGCTCAGCAGATCTCTCATCTGGTGATCATGCACGAAGAGGGAGAGGTGGACGGTAAAGCCATCCCGGATCTCACCGCGCCCGTGGCCGCCGTGCAGGCGGCTGTCAGCAACCTGGTCCGGGTAAGACCTCTCACACAACAAAGCAGAACAGACACTAAAGTTGTGCACAAGTTAAGCTGTTTAAACGCGGTGGTTTGATACAAAGTATCTCGCGGACATTGTTGAGTGTTACAATGTATACGCCAAAGTTTCCTGGAGGGGCTTTGATCCGCCCTTTCCCTCCTGGAGTTCAGCTCGCCCTGCCCACTTGCCACGCCAGGATTTGAGATCTGACTGAATGATCAAGAGAAATAACTCATTGAGTCTTGATCCACTGGCTGATTTTGTACATAAAGTGTTTACTGTGTTCCTACATCTAGTGTGCAGTGAGGTTAAGGGACTCAAGGGCATAATGGTGATAGTTGACGAATCAAACCTTGTGGGGTCGAACCCTAAACCTTCACACAGAGAGACGATACTGAACAATTACACACTCCATTGTTGTAAAGTTTAAAGATGTTTGATGGCTGCCCACGTGAGCAAAACCTGTTGTAGCTTTTTTATTATAGTAAATTGTAGTACAATTCTTAGATACCGTTGTGAAGTCGAACCGTAAGTCTAATTATTGTCATATGCTACAGTATTTTAATTCAGGCAATGCCAATATTTTATTATTTTATAGCACACAATGTTTAGTCAAGCGCATGTTTTTTTAGGATATTGAGACTTTTAGACTGTGGTTTTATTTCTTCATTTATGAACACAGGGCGAAATGAGCTCTTAAGATGGTCCTCTATAATGGAAAATTGGTTGAAGTGTCTGAGGGTTTCCTTCACGTGGGAACACATTTCCTGAATGCCCCACAAACTACAATAGATCTGATCTCTGTTCAGTCTGTGAAACATGTCTGAACTCCTGCACATGTTAAAACAGAGGACGGAAGTGATCTGTCATGGAGAGATACTGTAGGAGAGCATCTATCAGCCTTCTCACAGCGTCTGTGGTTATTTAAAACAGAAGCAAAACTGCCACGAGCCTGTCAATTCATGACCATCCCTTCTGTTCTGTTGTTATATTTAGCAATGGCCCAAAAATACTTCACACGCTGTGTGTCTCTACTATTAGAGCCAAGTTAGTGTAACAGTTTTTTTTAAATCAATAACGTGTCATCATCACACAGCGAACATACTGTAAAATGTCAGATTAAAACTGGGTTTAGTAGTTGAACGGCGTGGATGGAGATCAGGGTTAAAGTTTGATGGATTCGCATTGAATTTACATTTACATTTAGTCATTTAGCAGACGCTTTTATCCAAAGCAATTTACAGATGAGGAAACATTGGAAGCAATTATAACAACATATATGCAACAAACTAGTTCATTAAAGCCTAGCACAGTATACAAAGCTAAGAATAGTGAGGTAAGTAATGTGTTTTTTATTTTATTTTTATAAAAAAGGGAAAGGGAAGAGAATTAGGAAAAATCAATCAGCGACGTGTTGACGGAAGAGATGAGTTTTTAGGTGTTTTTTAAAGATGGCAACCGAGTCTGCTGATCTTGTAGCAGCTGGTAGATCATTCCACCAATGTGGAACAGATCCAGAGAAGGTACGGGAGAGTGACTTTTTTCCTTGACGATTTAATCTCAGATTGCGGTTTATTTGAGTTTGTGTCTAAAGGTTGCTGTGGCTCCACCCAGAGAAACTGTTTCCTCTGCAAAGCCACTTCAGACGTTGTTATTGTGTCAGAGATCGCTCATCCGTTGTGGTTTCTCATCTTGATCATGCGTTTATCGTAGAATTTCAGAGCGTCTTTTGCTTAGAGAGGCTAAATATTGAGTTCAGCAGAATATTGAAGTCTTCATTCTCTTCTCTATATCTATGAACACTTCAACCGCCGTTTCCTCTTTTGATCTTCTTTATTTGGTCCTAATTCCTCTATAGATTATTTGAAATCGCATTAGCATTAAGGGTGGAACAATGCCTAGCTCATGGTTTAATACGATTGCTTCACGATACTAGTAAAAATGAAGCTGACAGTGTTTTTCTCCAAAAACATCAAAACATTTTAGTAACATTTGTTATTTTGTTAAAGAATTGACAATATTCAAGGTTTAATTCAACCATTTTTATGTAACCTGGAAAACTGAACAGATCTGTCACTGACAAATAAAACACAAATTGTACATAAAAATAGGAAAACGTCGACGATACACACAGTATCTTTATAGCTCTACAAGACATATCTTAATGTTTTTGTATTGCGATGAATGATAGTTAAATAAAGCAGAGGAGTAGTTTCTGTGACTGTGTTTATGATTTATAATATTCTCTCTCGACATGACCGGGACCAGCCCAGAAAGATTTCCTGTTTATGTCGAGATAGCATAATAGTATCAAAAACACAGTTTCTATACTAAATGCTACGAGGAAACTTAAACAAACAGATTTTTGTGTTATTAATGTCTGTTCGACACAGATCACAGAGAGACAGACAAAGTCGAGCTGTTTTACTGCAGAGAGCCAGAAAGATGAAGAACGACATCTGCAAGTCGTCTTTTACCGCTTTTGGGTTCATTTCACAGTTCCTATAAGGCACCATTTTTTTATCGACAAATACCTCGTGAGGTCAAGAGTCTACTTGATGATAATGTAAGAGTTCTTCGAGAGCGACTGATGTGTAACTTGAAGGTGGTGGAAGGGTCACACAGATTTCCACACGGATGAAATATACTCCTTACACAGACACGCCTGTATTAGGCAATGCTTCTACAGAAGCTTGTGAAGTCGTCTTGCTCTTATTTTAGTGGATTTCTTAAGAAAGAGGATTTGACCACGTACCACACCACAGCCTTAAAAGCATTTAACCCTGAGATATTTCCCTTGATTTTCCCCCAAAAGGCATTCGAGGGAAGTTGCTCTTTTCAGAAAAGTCACATCTTTAGCATCTTTACCAAACCTTAGAGTTGACTTACATTAGTTTATGAGACAGAAGATCTTCACCATCATCAATGGCTTCTTGGTTCAGATTTTGTCAGGCTAGATATAATTTTCATTCGAAACATTTGGTTTCTCCGGTATCTAAGAGCATTTTCCCCCTTTCTAAATGTTCTCAGAAATAAGGATGATGAACATGATCTAAGGATGTTTTCTTCCTCACTGTTCTGAGCAGAGGGGTTGGAACGTAAATTCTGTCTTTGTCTTGGGATTATAATGTTTCTGACTGTTGAAGCGAGAGAGCAAGAGAGAGACAGAGAGAGAGAGATGTTCAGTGAGATAAGATGTGTGTCAGCGAGCGGACAGATATACAGTCTGTGTGTATTGAGCAGCTCTCACAGAAGGAAACATTTATCATCAGTGAAAGAAGTTTAATGACACGCTGAGATAATGCGATCCTAAATAACCCTTCAGAGGAAACGGCGGGCCTGGAAACTTCACAAAACAGTGCCGTAAAAGAACCAACTTTGGTTTCACAGAGAGGTTCGTGGTAAAATATTCTTAAAATAACCATTTATTTTCGTACCCTTTTATTGTCTGATGGTCGTTTTTCAACCACAAGGAAACTTTCCGGAGCCAAAGCTTCTGTTGATGTTAAAGGTTCTTTATGTAACCGCACAACCCGAACATTTCAGGAACATTTATTTGAGCAGCATGTCATGTGACTAGGCTTTGTGTTATTGTTTTTAATAGTATTGAAGCAGCGTAGGCAATATTTCATAAAAATAATTTTGAACATCGTAACAGGTGCACGGTACTTGTGACCTCCATCCACTTGTCATATTGGAAATACAAGTCATTCTTTCAATATAGTTTAAAATTTTATTTTTATAGCGTTTTTCACAATGTGCATTGTTTCAAAGCAGCTTTAAAGGGGAAAATAGAAAGCAAAAAAGGTAAAACACAGTACATGGTGTTTATATAACAAGTAAAATTATTCTAGTTAATAATATCTAATAAATGCAGTTTCCCGGTCGTTCATTTAGTTTTCATTAGAGAAAGGATGTCGGTAGTGATGTATGACTGCATGGGCTCAGTCCTCTGAAGTGTAGTTCTATTTCTCATAAACATGTTTCAAGTATTAATCGATCTCATTCCTCGTGTATTCTAAAGACGAGTGTTTCAGAGTGATGCAAAAACAGCCCATGATTTCATTTTTACTCTTAAAATAGAATCATTCATGATGTTATTCAATAAAGTTTAACACAAGAGCTCTCACAGTCCCTACAGCCAGCGTGAGAGGAGCGCTTCAATTCTGAGATGTGTGTGGAGAGCATTGAGAGGAGATACAAAGAAGCGTCTGTTAGTCTGATCTGGCCGGATTGTCAGAGGACTTTAATCACATTTTCACCATCCGATTGTCAGCATTCTGAGCTCTCAAAGAAATCTTTAATCTGCTGCCGTACTGGGCTGTGAGTGAGAGAGCTGTACTACCTAAATAACAACAAACATCTCTGTGGTTCTTCACACCTACATCAACACCAATGACAGCGGACCAGGAATAGTTCATTCTGTCATCATTTACTCGACTCTTGTCATTTCAAACCTGTTTGACTTTCTTTCTTCTGCAGAACACAAAAGAAGATATTTAGAGAAATGTCGGTAACAGGAAAGCATTGGTCCCCAGTGACATTGGTTTTGTGTCCATACAGTAGAAGTCAGTGAGGACCAATGGTTTTTGGTTGCCAACATGTTTGGAAATATCTTTTTTTTGTGTTCTGCTGAAGAAAGAAATTCACACAGGTTTGAAATGACAAGAGGGCGAGTAAATGACGAGAGCATTTTCATTTCGAAGGTGAACTATTTCGTTCAAGGTCTTAAAGGGGTCATGTGACAAGGCCAAAACGAATATTATGGTTTGTTTTAGATGTAATGTAATGTGTTTATACGATGTAAGGTTCAAATACGTTATATTTTCCACATATCTCCTCTTTGCACCGCCTCTCTTTAAAACACACTGCTTTTTAACAAAACTCATGGCTCTGAAAGCGATGTGTGCTATGATTGGTCGGTTAACCCGTGTAGTGATTGGTCGAATACTACAAGCGTGGGACGGAATTGAGACGCCTCTTACCATATTTGGAACATCAGGTTCCTCTTCAATTGTACTGACAGGTACGCCCACCTTACATGCGTAGTCATGCTATGAAGTGACGTAGATTTGTGGGGCTACACGAGGCGTTTCAGGCAGGTCTGGGTGAGCATTTGATTTTAGAAAGAACGCATCTTTTGTTCCGACACTTTTTTACGTGTCTAATTCATGCATGGTCAACTTATAACACCCCAAAGACACAGGAAACACATATTCGCACCATATGACCCCTTTAAAAGAGCAGCCTGCTCAAAACTGCACAATTTGACATATCTTTCATCACATACATTACAATGCAGTGTATTTATATTTTTATCAGGACAAACAATGTTTTTTTTTCTTTCCTTCTTAGTTTTTCTCAGCACCAGTCTTGTGACATTACAAGCTGTTACCTGTCTGAAGAGAGTGTTGAATTCTGGCGGCAGCAGTGGGCTGCTCTCTCTGTCTCTCTCTCTCTCTCTCTCTCTCTCTCTCTCTCTCTCTCTGTCTCTCTGTCTCTCTGTCTCTCTGTCTCTCTCTCTCTCTCTCTCTCTCTCTCTCTCTCTCTCTCTCTCTGTGTGTGTGTGTGTGTGTGTGTCTGTTTAACACACAAATGCTGGAATGTTGTGGTCTGCCCGGCACCCACCGCAGTTTCTATTTTAGCCGGGCAGTTTGTGAGGAAAGACAGAGGCGGTGTGTGTGGAAAACTGTTCTGTCTGTTCTGTCATCAATCTGTCTGCTCTCAAAACCAGAGAATTATGAGTATTAATGTCGGGATCACTCTTAGTTGCTCATGTTGAGAGTTTCAGGTTTGTACTGAAGTCAGCTTTCGTTGGTGTGTTGGAAAGACGTTCATGTGTTGATGTTTGGTTTAATCTTCAGTCTTTGCGTTCATGGTCATGAATTCTCCTGATCGAATTATTCATAATCAACTCACAATGATGAGAATCAAATCCCACCCTCTTTTATGTTCTTAAATGTCCTGTTTTATTTCAAAGTCTGGGAGTAAAATGTTGCGAACGCTGTTTTGAGAGTAATACATGTTTGCATGGAAGGATGAATCATTGTTTTCTGTAAGCAGTTTTGGATAACACAGTTAATGTAGAAGTTCTGAAATAAAGATGGGTTTTGTTACCTCTTACCAAAATAACATCAGAGAGGTAGATTTGAGTTAAACATAGCCTTGATTTCTAAAAGCCTTATTCTCAGACGTGACTTCTTCTGGATGTCGGCAAAGCAGATAATTTTTTGACTCTCTGAGTCTGAAGCGCTTGCCATTTCTTTCATGTCTAAACGAAGCAAATAAACACTGACTGACCACTTTTTATTTTTGTGTGTTTTTATGCAGGTGGGCAAAGAGACGGTACAGACCACAGAGGATGTCATCATGAGGAGAGACATGCCACCCGCCTTCATCAAGTAACTACACACAATCTCTCTCTCTCTGTGTCTCTGGTAAAGGTCAGGGTCGATATGTTAAGTGTGTGTGGTTCTGTATGAATAATGCGTGTGTGTCCAGCTGGCTGTAGCTGTGTGTGTGTGTGTTTATAGCTTTCACACCAGATATGTTCAAAGTGCCTTAAATTTGTTTGGTTTTTCAGCATTTTAATATTTAAAAAAATACAAATGATCTTCTGCCGACTGACTCTGTGTATGTGTATTGTGTGGTGTGTTGTGTTTGTTGTGCGTGTGTTGTTTGCTCAGAGATGGAGCTGTTACGCTCTTCTGCATATGTGTTGAGTAATGAATGATCTACAGACAGTCACCGACTCGTTTCACTACATTTACAAATTTTAAATTTGAGTTGTTATATTAATGATTTTCATGATGAGGATGTTGCAGATGTTCAGGTTTTGAAGAACATGTGTAGCTTCACTTCTCAACAAACATACACACTATTGTTTAAAGTGTTGAGGGAATAACTGAAAGACAAAACAGGAAATAGCTGAGAATCTTCAGCTGTCATACACAATGTCATCTGAAAGTTTGTTGTTGTTCTAATGGCACTTTTGTGCACGTTTACACGCACACAAACACAGTGTCTCATTCTTGTGGTTGTTTTGTACACAAACATGATTCAAAATAATGTGTTACATCACACCAGAATCCTTCAGCTTTTCATATGCAGTCAGAGAAGCAGACGACACCTTCCACAGACATTACACTCCCGTCTCTTCCTGACACACACACACAGGGAATTATTCTGCTGTGCTCACACTTCTGTCAGTGTAAACATATAGATTACTGGACCCTCTGACTCACAAATACACTTGAAATATTCAACAAATGTAGATTGTGTGACGAACTTACTCATCTCTCTCACACACACATAAAACATACTTTCCTGTTCACACACACACAGACAGATGAAATATAAAGTAAAGTATATGCAAGTAAACAAATGGAATATGGAAAATAAAAGATTTCCTGCAGAAAC
>NC_136779.1:817885-889718 GCF_947034865.1 Barbatula barbatula | reverse complement strand
CTTAGTTGAGAGTTTCAGGTTTGTACTGAATTCAGCTTTCGTTTGAGCGTCGACTGATTCATCTCGTGGTGTGTTGGAAAGACGTTCATGTGTTGATGTTTGGTTTAATGTTCAGTCTTTGCGTTCATGGTCATGACTTCTCCTGATCGAATTATTCATAATCAACTCACAATGATGAGAATCAAATCCCACCCTCTTTTATGTTCTTAAATGTCCTGTTTTATTTCAAAGTCTGGGAGTAAAATGTTGCGAACGCTGTTTTGAGAGTAATACATGTTTGCATGGAAGGATGAATCATTGTTTTCTGTAAGCAGTTTTGGATAACACAGTTAATGTAGAAGTTCTGAAATAAAGATGGGTTTTGTTACCTCTTACCAAAATAACATCAGAGAGGTAGATTTGAGTTAAACATAGCCTTGATTTCTAAAAGCCTTATTCTCAGACGTGACCTCTTCTGGATGTCGGCAAAGCAGATAATTTTTTGACTCTCTGAGTCTGAAGCGCTCGCCATTTCTTTCATGTCTAAACGAAGCAAATAAACACTGACTGACCACTTTTTATTTTTGTGTGTTTTTAAACAGGTGGGCAAAGAGACGGTACAGACCACAGAGGATGTCATCATGAGGAGAGACATGCCACCCGCCTTCATCAAGTAACTACACACAATCTCTCTCTCTCTGTGTCTCTGGTAAAGGTCAGGGTCGATATGTTAAGTGTGTGTGGTTCTGTATGAATAATGCGTGTGTGTCCAGCTGGCTGTAGCTGTGTGTGTGTGTTTATAGCTTTCACACCAGATATGTTCAAAGTGCCTTAAATTTGTTTGGTTTTTCAGCATTTTAATATTTAAAAAAAATACAAATGATCTTCTGCCGACTGACTCTGTGTATTGTGTGTTGTGTTTGTTGTGTGTGTGTTGTTTGCTCAGAGATGGAGCGCTGTTACGCTCTTCTGCATATGTGTTGAGTAATGAATGATCTACAGACCGTTTCACTACATTTACAAATTGTAAATTTGAGTTGTTATATAAATGATTTTCATGATGAGGATGTTGCAGATGTTCAGGTTTTGAAGCACATGTGTAGCTTCACTTCTCAACAAACATACACACTATTGTTTAAAGTGTTGAGGGAATAACTGAAAGACAAAACAGGAAATAGCTGAGAATCTTCAGCTGTCATAGACACTTGTTCTAATGGCACTTTTGTGCACGTTTACACGCACACAAACACAGTGTCTCATTCTTGTGGTTGTTTTGTACACAAACATGATTCAAAATAATGTGTTACACCACACCAGAATCCTTCAGCTTTTCATATGCAGTCAGAGAAGCAATTATTTCTCTCTCTCTCTCTCCCTCCCTCCCTCCCTCCCTCCCTCCCTCCCTCCCTCCCTCCCTCCCTCCCTCCCTCCCTCCCTCCCTCCCTCTCTCTCTCTCCCTCTCTCTCTCTCTCTCTCTCTCATATTGCCAAAGCATTGAACATATAACAAGACATACAATAAAGTAAAAACTTTAAAGTTAAATAGTAAAAAAGTATATGCAAGTAAACAAATGGAATATGGAAAATAAAAGATTTCCTGCAGAAACATGAGAATGGAATAAAAGTAAACACTTTATTTGTGCATTGATTGTCTCTCTCTCTCTCTGTAGGGTAGAGACCGCGTGCACTAAACTAGTGCAGGCCGCTCAGATGCTGAAGGCCGACCCGTATTCTGTTCCAGCCCGAGATTATCTGATCGACGGCTCACGTGGGATTCTGTCCGGCACTTCTGACCTCCTGCTGACCTTTGATGAGGCCGAGGTCTGTTTCTCACAGCTTTATTCATCAGCATCTGTGTATTGTGTCTGTAGATACTGACAGTGTGTGTGCGTGGGTGCGTTAGGTTCGTAAAATCATCCGTGTGTGTAAAGGGATTCTGGAATATCTGACTGTGGCTGAGGTAGTGGAATCAATGGAAGATCTGATCACATACACCAAGAACCTGGGACCAGGTACACACACTTTCTCTCTTTCTCTGTACTCGCACTGTTTAATTTCTCCACAATGGATAAAATCAGATCTTCACGTTTGACTGTATTTGTGTTGACAGGCATGACGAAGATGGCAAAGATGATCGATGAGCGGCAGCAGGAATTGACTCATCAGGAGCACAGAGTCATGTTGGTCAACTCCATGAACACCGTGAAAGAGCTGCTGCCCGTTCTGATCTCAGGTCTGCCAACAGACGATGCTTATAAACCAATGACATGAGTATTAACCAAAATATAATGTCAATGCCTTAATGTAATCATTTAATAAATTATTTTCTAGCTTAGGCATTTATTATTTTTTATGAAGGTCTCATAAAGATCATCACATAAAAACGCAGCATCTAACAGTGTGTTGTCGTGTCAGGCATTAAGATCTTCGTGACGACCAAGACGTCTCAGGGTAAAGGTGTAGAGGAAGCTCTGAAGAACAGGAACTTCACTGTAGAAAAGATGAGCACAGAGATCAATGAGATCATCCGCGTGCTGCAGCTCACGTCCTGGGACGAGGACGCGTGGGCCAATAAGGTGAGAGGTCAAAGGTTACCGTGCACGGATGTAGCAGTAATGCACTGCGTCTTCCCTAACAGCCCCTTCAAACACGCATGTACATATGCTCTGTTGATGCGTCGGCCATCTTGGAACAGTCAACGTCGTCAATTATAGTTAAAGTCAATGAGTTTTACAAGATGCCACAACAATATTGAGCATCTGGGGCCGGATTCACAAAACTTTTCTTAAAGGAATAGTTCACCAGGAAATGAATGCTGTCTTCATTTACTCACCCTCGAGTTGTTCCGACTCTGTATACATTTCTTTGTTCTTTCAAAGATTTTGAAAGAATGCTTATAGCAACAGATCTTGACACCCATAGTAGGAAAAAATAAGGAAAGTTCCCTGGAACTGTTTGCTGTCATCTACAAAATGTCTTACTTTGTGATCATTTTAATTATTCCTACTATGGAAGTCAATGGGGGGGCCAGATCTGTTTGGTCATATTTATTCTTCCAAATATCTTTCTCTGTGATCGTCTTTCTTATTTTCACTCAAATAAAATGGCATATGCTTTGTAAATCCATCCTGAGCGTAAGAATGTTTATGAATCCGGTCCCCGGTTGTAAACTGCAGCTAATATGTATATATTCTATGACCCTGACACTAAATTACTAGACAAGTCAAATCATTTTCTTGCTCTGGATAAAGAACATTTGTGGATGTGCGTTTTGTGTTCTTATAAAGGTAGAAATTGTCTAAAAGCAAAACTAGTATTTGTTTGCGACATCTGTTAAAAGATCCTTAAAATAGATTAGTTTGTGTGTGTGCTAGATGGTGTGTGTTAACAGTGCTTTATCCTGTTCAACGTCTAAAAGGTTTTTGCTTTCAAACTCCAAAAAACAGTTTTCTTAAGCAGGTGTTTGATATGAATGTGTCTCTCGTCTTACACACACTGTACACGCCACATGCATGAATTCATCTGTGTGTTCTGAGGAACATGAAACTTGTCAGTTGTGGGTTGGGGGGGTTTGGTGATGGTAATCATGATTGTGAGCTGTGAATTGTGTAGTTGAGTCATTCATCTTTACACTCTCAATGGTTTTTCTTCACTTTTTCTTGTGTTCTTTGTTTGTCCTCTCTCGGTTTCTTTTCCTCCCCTATAGAAGGTAAGAGTCCGTGCGCATGCGCGATCTCTCTCTCTCTCTCTCTCTCTCTCTCTCTCTCTCGCTGTGTGTTGGCAGGTGTGCACTCGGCCCACTCGCACTTGTTGTCATCGGATGAATTGATTGGCCGTTGATGCTGTCGGTCACGTTTGATGCTAACAGAATGTATCTGTGCCCGAGGAGAAACGTGTCACAGCTTGATGAGACAAACTCACACATCCATCACACATTTTTGCCTTTTTTTCACGGAGCTACAGTAGCATGCTTCCTTTTCCAGCGTCAAAGCAAACACGTTTTAACATATTGCTGACGAGGGATGCACAGATATGAAAAAAATGAGAACAACCTAATAGACCAACAAACCACCAAAAATACTTAGCAACCAAATAGCAACGCTCTGACAACCACCCACATCACCCCTAGTGTTTTCTTTTTATTACTTATAAACAAAATCTAAAATACAATTCACAGCATCATTTTGAAACATAATGTTCATTTTAAAAGATTACTGAGTGTGTAGTATGTTTACACCTCACACGGAGCGCTCTCCAACATGGTGAAATACCGTAGTACACTTTAGTGTTCACTAAAGCAAATAGTAGCAGATTGTAGTATATTATAGTATTACAACTACACTTTGTTATGGTACTCTGTAGTATTAACTATAGTTAATGGATTAACTGTTGTAAATGTTATTGCACACTTTATAATTGACTATTGTGAGGTTGAAAACACTAGAGTATGAAGGGATTTTACTACAGTTTACAAACACACAACATGCATCTTTTCTCTGGTGTCTCTCTGAATGTCTTTGATTATTTTAGCGCTGGAGAAGGAAGCACAGAGGTTTGAGCCGCTCAGATTATCGTTCTGTTCTGAGACCAACACTAATCTTTCTTGTTGGAATTGTGTTCTGGGCGGCTGTGACGTGTGTAATGTTGTTTCCTGTCTAATTCTCTACCCAACTGACATGCAGCATGAAGCGTTACTAGCTAGTGAAGAAATGTGGACCACCTCTAGCTTGTTTAACACGTCTCTTTAAGGAAAACATTAGCAGTACATGTAGCCAAACAGAGCACATAGTGTGTTGTAACACACATACTGAGACCACAGTCAAGGGAACGGTGAGGTTTGTGGGTTTATTTCTGAGGTTTCGGTTCAACAGCTCCTGTGTGAATATTGAGATGAAACATGGAAGTGGACTTTTGCATCATTTGTGAAGTAAAGCACAGAATGCACGTAATCGTTATTTTTAGTCTGCGCTTGGTGTGTGTGTGTGTGTGCGTGTGCGTGCGCATGTGTGTGTAACAGCTGTGTGAGTCAGCTTTAGGAAACAGCAGATGAAACTTGTGTAACCAAAAAAGGAAACAAATTGCAACAAATGAGATACCATAGACTCTCTCTCTCTCTCTCTCTCTCTCTCTCTCTCTCTCTCTCTCTCTCTCTCTATCTCTCTCTCTATCTCTCTTTCTATCTATCTCTATCTATCTCTCTCTCTCTCTCTATATATATATATATATATATATATATATATATATATATATATATATATCTATCTCTCTCTCTATATATATATATATATCTATCTCTCTCTCTCTCTCTCTCTCTCTCTCTCTCTCTCTCTCTCTCTCTCTCTCTCTGTCTCTCTCTCTCTCTCTGTCTCTCTCTCTCTCTCTTTCTCTCTCTATCTCTTTCTTTCTATCTCTCTCTCTTTCTCTCTCTATATATATATCTATATCTCTCTTTATCTCTCTATCTCTCTCTCTATATATATATATATATATCTGTCTCTCTCTCTGTCTCTCTCTATCTCTATCTCTCTCTGTCTCTCTCTCTCTCTCTCTCTCTCTATCTCTATCTATCTATCTATCTCTTTCTATATCCGTTTACAGAAACAGTTTTTAGGGAGAGAAAAACATACTTAAACACTAGGCTATATTTGAGAGGCTATATTTGTTTAAGTGTCTGTGATTGAGTATTTGAGTGTTTTTGTCTGCGTTTCTATATTCTCAGGACACAGAGGAGATGAAGAGAGCGCTGGCCCTGATCGACTCAAAAATGGGTCAGGCCAAGAACTGGTTAAGGGATCCTCGCGGCCAGCCAGGTATCCCACATTATCTGAACAATAAAGTTACACACTCCTGACTAGTCCGTTTAAATTGCTTGATTTGTTACTTGACTGTCAAACGGTCGTGTTGATTCCTCATTTTATGACCTTTGACCGTTGGGTTCCGTGGTCTGGACAGACACATGGATGTTTGCTGATGGATGTTGTGTTCTTGTTGCAGGTGATCCAGGGGAGCAGGCCATCCGTCAGATTCTGGATGAAGCGGGTAAAGTGGGAGAACTTTGTGCTGGGAAAGAGAGGAGGGATATTGTGGGCACTGCCAAAACACTTGGACAGTTGACGGAGCAGGTCTCAGAGCTCCGCGGCAGGTAGAGTTTGAACCTCAGAACCACTCCCAGGGCTCTATCCATCACCACCCTCGCTTTATCTCTCTCCTGCTTAGGGATCCTGATAATGGTGTCTCCATGCAGATCAATAGCGTCAGATCGATCACAGGAGAGATCAGATGAAATCTGAGTGTTCCCACAGATCAGATTCTGTCCTGTCTGTCTGATGAAAATCCATATTCGACGATCATAGGTGGTCATCAGGGGGTTTTGTGGCAGTAAACAGGGGTTGAGGCGATTATCAGGGCGTTGAGGTGGTCATCGGAGGTATGGGGTGGTCATCAGGGGGTTTTGTGGCAGTCATCAGGGGTTTTGGGGTGGTCATCAGGGGTTTTGGGGTGGTCATCAGGGGTTTTGGGGTGGTCATCAGGGGTTTTGGGGTGATCATCAGAGGCTTTTGGGGTCGTCATCAGGGCGTTGGGGTGGTCATTGGGGTTTTTGGTGTGGTCATTACGGGGTTCAAAGGGGTCATCAGGGAGTTCTGGGTAATTTTTATGGGGTTTTGGGTGTTTTTCACAGTTTTGGATATGTGCTGTATGACTCAAATGGCTCTTTTAATATAAATCTATGGGATTTTTAGGTCTGTTTTTCATTGATTTAAGTGCAAAAGCAAATAAGACCGCTAAGAAATGTAATAGAAAAGCTAAAGTGTCCAGTTTTTGTCGATTTGTGAAATTGAATTTGAATGACTCTCTTGTCTTAAAAGTGGATGCAACAAAGAACATTTGCAGCACATGAGGCGTTCGACTGTGTTGTTTTAAGAGTATGTTTGTGTGTACTGCAGGGGTCAGGGAGCGACTCCAGTGGCCATGCAGAAAGCTCAGCAGGTGTCTCAGGGTTTGGATGTTCTGACGGGGAAGGTGGAAAACGCCGCTCGTAAACTGGAGGCCATGACCAACTCCAAACAAGCCATTGCCAAGAGGATCGATGCCGCTCAGGTAGAGCTGTCCAGAACCAGTGCTTTTACTCTTGTGTATGTTGTATTTTAAGTTTTGTATTCACATTTTGTGAATGTACAGAACTGGCTGGCGGATCCTCACGGTGGTCCTGAGGGTGAGGAGAACGTCAAAGCTCTTCTGGGAGAGGCGAGAAAGATCGCTGATCTGTGCGAAGATCCTAAAGAGAGAGACGACATCCTGCGCAGCATGGGCGAGATAGCTGCTCTGACCACCAGACTCTCCGAGCTGAAGAAGGCGTACGTACATCTGAACATCTTGATTTTCCATTCAGGCTTTGTGGGGATTCCTGGCCAGAATCTCTGGAATATTACCGTGTTATTCCATTCCTGCCTGCATGAGGAATTCCAATTTTCCATTGTTTGACTGTTGATCGTCTGATGGTTGTTAGGCAACATTTGTTCAAAGCTTTTGCTCATTGTGTCAGAATGTGTGAGTCAGATAAAAAAAGAGAAAAGATTGTTATAATGTCTTTTTATTAAATGAAGTATTTTAATGGTCAAATAACGTGTGTGTGTGTGTGTGTGTGTGTGTGTGTGTGTGTGTGTGTTTCTGAATGTTTGTGTTTAAAGAGGTAAGGGTGATACCCCTGAAGCTCGTGCTTTGGCGAAGCAGATCGCCACAACTCTCCAAAATCTTCAGTCTAAAACAAGTAAAGCCGTTGCCAACACCCGACCGGCCAAAGCAGCCGTACACCTGGAGGGTAAAATCGAGCAAGCTCAGAGATGGATCGACAACCCAACCCTGGACGACAGCGGAGTCGGTACGACAGAAATATTCTCTTATTCACTTTATTGAGTTTCTGACACTGTGTCTTGTGTTGAATATTTCCTGCTGTTGTCGTCTTAGGTCAGGCTGCCATTCGCGGTCTGGTTGCCGAGGGGCATCGCCTGGCCAACGCGCTGCCGGCGTCCCAGAGGCAGGACCTGCAGGGTAAATGTGAGGAGGTGGAGCGATTGATGGCTCACTTGGCCGAGCTGGCGGCCCGTGGAGAGGGAGATGGTCCTCAGGCCCGTGCCGTAGCTCAACAACTGCAGGACTCGCTGAACGTGAGAGAGACTGTTCAGACATACATCATACTGTATATACTGTAACTCCAATCAACACTCATATTTGTATATCAACACTTAATCTGTGTTGAACATCATGACCAGCGGTGATTTATGATGGTCTGAATCATATGGACGTGAGGAACAGTAATATGAACAGGATATTTAATGGACCGGTTCACCCAAAAATGGTCCCCATTGACTTGACCACAGTAAGTCAACGGGAAGCATTTTTTGGGGGTGAACTATTCCTTTAATTCACGTTTAATATACATATGCGTTTAATATAAGCATTTAATATACATAATCATATTGATCAGGGTAGACAGAGTTAAGACCCCTGCTGGTGACTAAATGTTACTACAGTCTATCACTGTTTTCTAACTGGTTTCATAGATTTCAAAGTAGTTTAATGTGTTTTGTTTGCGTGTGTGTTTGTGACAGGAGCTCAAGGGTAAGATGCAGGAGGCCATGACACAAGAAGTGTCTGACATCTTCAGTGACACGACCACACCCATCAAACTATTGGCTGTGGCAGCGACCGCCCCGCCAGACGCGGCCAAAAGAGAAGAGGTTCATGACCACACATACACACACTTACACTTAAAAAGTTTTCAATCTTGATAATCACTGGGTTCAATTGTTTACGTGCAATGTCCTTAACCTTAATATAAGAACCTTAACCTAAAAAAAATGCACATTTAGGACCGGTGTAAGATTAGCCAAAACACCAAATTGGCAATTCCAACGTTATGGACGTGACATAAAAATGCTAAAGAGAATTAAATATTACAGATATATTGAACAATCTGTTTATATTCAACTTAACCCTTGTTGATAGAGTCTAAACATAAAAAGTCAGTTTATGAACAACTTTTCTATTTTAAAAAAGGGAAATAAACATGCGTTATGGATGTGAGAATCCTGAAAATGACACTTACCTGACTATAAAAATCATGCACTTAAAATAAAACAAATCCTTTAAAAACTTGGAGACCTGACATGGGTATTTGAGCCACTAAATGTTAATATCTGTGCTGTTAGCATAGTAAAAAAAAAAATTTTATGATAAGGTTGACATTTTCATGGAATTGCCAACATGATAAAACTCAAATCGGCACACTGTAATTGCTGCTCCCAAATGTTTTTAGGAAAATTAACACGTTTTGATCAAAACCTTTTCGGTTGAAACGTTGTGTTGATTTTAATAAATCATTTTGGGAGCGCCAATGACAGTGCGCCGATTGATGTTTTATCATTTTGGATAAGAACCTTAAGACACACGCACGATTTATATTTTCATCTTTAATCCATTACTGTTAGTTTTAACCAAGTAAAGTCTTAAGATCTTATTTAGTTCTATTTTTGGATAACCGAATACAAAGAACGCAGCATAGTAGCTGGCATGGTGTTAACAAAGAGAACAAAGTCCTCGAGTGATTGATGATGTTAAATCACGGCAGGTGTTTAACGAACGGGCTGCAAACTTTGAGAATCACGCGAGTCGTCTGGGCGCCACAGCAGAGAAGGCGGCAGCGGTCGGCACTGCTAACAAGAGCACGGTGGAGGGCATTCAGGCGGCGGTGAAATCAGCCAGAGAGCTCACACCGCAGGTGAGAAGATTATTCACATTCAAACATTCATGGTTTGATTCAAGTCAAATATAGAAAGTTTCACATAGATATTTATTGATTGATGTGTTATGCAGGTGATCTCCGCAGCTCGTATCCTCCTGAAGAACCCGGGAAACCAGGCGGCTCATGAACACTTTGAGACCATGAAGAACCAGTGGATCGACAATGTTGAGAAAATGACGGGTAACAAACTTAAACTTCCCTTTTACACTTTCGCAGAAATCAGTTTTATCTGCAAATGATTCGTAAAGACTCGCATCAAAACATGAAATAATACTATAGTATACTTTAGCGTTCGCTAACTGTTTATAATAGTAATCACTCTACTTCGTTTATGTATTGTGTGGTATAACTTTTTTGATCAAATGTAGAGATATATATAGTATAAATTTTGTATATTTTTTGTATTTACTATACTACACTGTAGTAGGGCCGGCTCTAGGTATGGGCAGGGGTGGTCGGAGCCCACACAAATGTCTGTCTTGCCCACCCAATGAGAATAAAAAATAACACAAAAGATTGCTTTGTAAGAGGAAAAATTACTTTATAATTTTTAACACAAAGTCAGAGATTTTGAAGATGACAGCATACAGGTCTGGGGCACTTTTAACTACCATTGTATTTTTTCCTACAATGGGGGGCAAAATAATTTGTTCTGGTTATGCGCATTCTTCCAAATATCTTTCTCTGTGTTCATCAGAACAAATACATTTATACACATTTTGGAACAACTGGAAGGTGAGCTGCCCACCCAGGATATCTACTAGCCCACCCTGTCTAGCCTGCGCTATAGTACATTATAGTAATTACTACTCTCTCTCTCTCTCTCTCTCTCTCAGGTCTTGTGGATGAAGCGATTGACACCAGGTCTCTGTTGGATGCATCAGAGGAAGCCATTAAGAAAGATCTGGACAAGTGTCAGGTAGCTATGGCCAATCACCAGCCTCAGATGCTGGTCGCCGGGGCAACCAGCATCGCCAGGCGAGCCAATCGAATCATGCTGGTGGCGAAACGAGAAATGGAAAACTCTGAGGACCCGAAGTTCAGAGAAACGGTCAAAGCCGCTTCTGACGAGCTGAGCAGAACCATCTCACCCATGGTCATGGGCGCCAAAGCTGTAGCCGCCAACATACAGGACCAAGGTGAGATACCAAAGAAGACAAATTACCACATTGAATCTGCAGCCATGATTGTTTGATCATCAGAACATGTCTTCTCGACAGGCCTTCAGAGAGGTTTCCTGGACTCTGGTTATAAGATTCTGGGCGCGGTGGCGAAAGTGAGAGAGACGTTCCAGCCGCAGGAGCCGGACTTCCCTCCTCCACCTCCAGATCTGGAGAGCCTGCAGGTCAGTGTCAATCTTTCCTGTAATGACAGCAGTCACATTGAGCTTGATTTTAAACTTTATCTGTGTCTCTCGTTCAGATCCAGGACAACGCCGCCCCTCCAAAACCGCCCCTGCCGGAGGGTGAAGTTCCTCCACCGAGACCTCCACCACCTGATGAGAAGGATGAGGAGTTCCCGGAGCAGCAGGCCGGAGAGATGGTCAGCGAGCCCATGATGGTGGCCGCCCGACAGCTGCACGACGAGGCCCGCAAGTGGTCCAGCAAGGTAATCTGTTTGGTTAAATCCCACCGTTACCTGGAGTGTGTGTCACGCCACCGGTTACCAAACGCTGGCTGTGTATGTTTGGCAGGGTAATGACATCATCGGTGCCGCCAAGCGTATGGCTCTGCTCATGGCCGAGATGTCTCGACTGGTGAGAGGCGCCACTGGCAACAAGAGGGCGCTCATTCAATGCGCAAAAGACATCGCCAAAGCCTCCGATGAGGTCACGCGGCTCGCCAAAGAGGTCGCCAAGCAGTGCACGGACAAACGGATAAGGACTAACCTGCTGCAGGTGCGACACACACTGCAAACACGAGAGCAGAGCGTTGGAGTCTTTGATGTAAACAACACATTTAGCAACCCCCGAGATGTTGATGTCAAGTTTCTTTCTGCAGGTGTGTGAGAGAATCCCAACTATCAGCACACAGCTGAAGATTCTGTCCACGGTGAAGGCCACCATGCTGGGACGGACCAACATCAGCGAGGAGGAATCCGAGCAGGTGAGATCTGGCTCAGGTGTGAAAGCTGTTTTGTGATCTCTGAAATCGGTACAAACGCGTGGCGTGTTTCTCCTGCAGGCTACAGAGATGCTGGTTCATAACGCTCAGAACCTGATGCAGTCCGTGAAGGAGACGGTGAGAGAGGCCGAAGCCGCTTCCATCAAGATCCGCACAGACGCCGGCTTTACTCTGCGCTGGGTCCGCAAGACACCCTGGTACCAGTGAGGGGCGGAGCCAGCATTTCCCAGCATGCCCTGGGAAAAACAATCAGTCCAGGTCCTAAATGTCACCGCAGACGTATCGGTCACCTCGGTTAGCGGTGATGAAACTATTCCATTCAAAATGATTGCTCTCGAATGTTCATGGATGTAAAATTAGGGACTTTACTTTCCAAATGCTTTTTCTTGTTTAGAATGGTTTTGTTTTGATAGATCCAAGTTAGATAGTTTTGAAGAATTAAATCTCAGAGGATTCTATTTTCCTGGTTTCTCCGACTTTCTTTTTACAGAAATAATCAGTGGTTCAGTCTGCCATTCAGTCTCCGTATGTGCAGTTAAAAGAGTCTTTATATCTCATTTTTGTATCTTTACTTGCCTTTGTTACACTCTTTGAATGTACTTTAAACCGTTTCCATGCAGATTTATCTTTATATTTTGGATTTCCACGCAAACACATACTACAACCAAAAGTATAAGTTCAATGAATGTTTGTGTGTGTACTGATGTGCTTGATAGAGGGGCTGGTGTCTGACTCGGTTGGTTTATTTCTTCAGGGAACAGATATGTTGTACATCAAATTCAATGACCCGGTGCTTCTCATTCATGATTATGATACCAGACACAGAACACACACACGTGCACTGCCGTCCCTGTTTTGTCACTAGGATATCACTGAGCTAAATACACTACTAAAATGTTTAGCAGGATGCAAACTCAAGTATATTATATGAGTGAACAGATGCTGTTTGCATAAATTCACCTGAATAATGTTAATGTAGTTTTAAATGTAAATAATGACAGCCTGTAAGACCCAATGTGCCTTGTCGTAATAAAGGATCTAATTATCTGCAGAATTTAATGTCTGGCTTTATTTCTTTACATGTCGCTGAGCAATCCCACACACACACCTGTCAATCATTTGAAATGGTACATGAAGTGTACCAGTGTTTCTTGGCAACAGTAAACAATATAACATCAATGACAACATTGCTGTAGCATTTTACACATTCTGGGAAGTCATCCTTTAAAATGATTGTTCACCAAAAAAATCATAAAATCTCCCCATGAAGTGATTTCAAACGGGTTTCATTCTTCTGCAGAACACAAAACGAGATGTTGTGCAGAATGTTGATAACCAAACAACACTGAACTCCATTGACTTCCATCGTATGAACACAAAACCACTGAGACATTTCTCAAAATATCTTCTTTCAGTCGCTATTAGATTATTAATGATAATCTTAAATCTCATTTTTATTTTGCCTTGTTGTGTAAGCGCTGTCGAGCTTGTGCTGAGGCTGCAGTTTTTGCCAGAGTGTAATGGACTGTGCTTTAGGGATAGGCCTACCTCCCTGAAATGCTTTTTTGCAGGTTGAGATGTCTGCAATCTGTCTGTTTTCTTTAACATATATGTGAATTATAGACTCTCATGATGCACACAGTTGCTGATAACTGACATGGTTTGCATGCGTTCGATTCATTTATTGTACGATTTTCATAAATGACACAAATAGCCTATGTGTCTTACACGCGCACGTGACTTTATTTTGATCTTAACCTATTGACTGTTATGGATGCTGTCGGTGCATCATTCAGTCCCTCGCAGTATATATTTATTTAACCTTTTATCCGTATGAACGCATTTGAATGACACGGTGAGGTTTAGTATGTGGTGCGATGCGTGGATGTGAATAAAACAACAATGTTTGCACACCCCATCATCTGATATAACAAGCACACGACACGCATGCGCCACGCATGTTGTGATAGTAACCTTGACGTTTCGTGCAGCACACGTGCTCGCCAAAGCCAATCGGGAGCATAAGGTGTGTTGGGCATCGCGCAGACCGATCGGGGAATGACATTAAGGTATCGCGAGAACGACTCGACCGGGCGCTTTTTAACGCACTCTCGTGGTACGCTGATGTCTTACGCCGAACAAACTGCGTGACGTGAGTCTGCCCGTGTGTGACGTAAGCAATCATCTTGAGCCCATTTCGTTTCCGGTTTGAAGGAATTCGGTCTGAGAACAGAACGCACGCGCTCGCAGCGTGTACCGGGAGGGGACACATTTATATTTTAATAAAGACAATCAGATTGCGCAAAAATGCCGACAGTACGGTAAGATTTCATTTCATTGGTTTTCCGGTTTTGTGTGTCTGTGTAATGCAATTTCTTCTTTGAATTATACTGTTTATTTACGTTAAATAACAAAATAATTACAGTATTTCTCTGGTGCTTTAAAAAGTTGTATTTTATTATTGATGTTTTCTTGTGTATGTTTTGTATCTGTGCACGTGGATAATTTGTCATCTGGTGACATAACCATTTAAACAAAGAGCCTAAAGCACGTAAAGGTTTTATGAATTGTGTGTGTGTGTGTGTGTGTGTGTGTGTGTGTGTGTGTGTGTGTGTGTGTGTGTGTGTGTGTGTGTGTGTGTGTGCGTGTGTGTGTGTGTGTGTGTGTGTGTGTGTGTGTGTGTCCAAAAAGTGTATAGTCAGCAGTAAAGCATGTGCTCATTGGGCTGTAAACATGCTCCATTTAAATCCTTTTAATAATATAACCAAATCTATTGGAACAGAGTTGTATCACAATGTCTTGTGGGCTTTCACAAAGTCATTTTGTTTAGTTTGATATCCTAAAAAAGTCAATAGCTGTCAAGGTAATGTGTGGGTGTTTTGGTCAAAATGGACATTTGTACGGTTCGTTTGACATAAAGTGAAGTGCTCTTCTAGAACGTTGTGTTGTGAAAAGCAACAACCTTTCACAATATCACGGTACAGTATGTAAAAAAGCTGAAGTTCTGGTGTGTTTGACGCACCTCACATTCCAAGGGCTCATGTCTCAAAGGATGAGTGATGGAGGCCCGATCATGTGACCTCCACCTGTTGGTGTCACAGAAAGGATATTAAATGAACGCTTCACTCAAACACATCAACGTTTTTCTTCCTGTCTGTATGCGCTATCATTTCAAGGACTTTTACTTTGGAATGATTTAAACTCATCAGTTTTGTGTGCAGTCAGAATGCTCTCTTCGGGATGGGGAACCCTCTGTTGGATATCTCTGCAGTGGTGGATAAGGATTTTCTTGATAAGTGAGTAGTTTTCTGCAGCAGGAGGCGGATGTTGTGTGTCATTTAAAGGTCACGCGTGCACCATCTGTGCAGTGCTGTGTTTTTATGGCGGCTATTAAAAGTGTACGCTTCTCTGAGCGTAAAACCACAGCTGAAAATATGCCATTAACCTCTGTGTGTGTGTGTGTACACAGGTATGGCTTAAAGCCCAATGATCAGATTCTGGCAGAGGACAAACACAAAGCTCTGTAAGTGACATCATTGAAAATGATTTCATACATTTCTTTTTAATGTTTTCAAAGCAGCTTTACAGAACATACATTGCTGCACAAACAGTCGAGACAGACAAAGATTTATCAAAGCTTAATTAAACAATAACAGGAATATCATACTGGGTTTAACTGCTAATTTATTATAGTTTTTTGCTTGAGGAAAAGTGCTGTTAAATTACACATTTCACAAACACAGTTCTCCTTCAAAATGAAAATGCTGTCATTATTTTCTTCCGCAGAAGAAGATATTTTGAAGAAATTCTGTTAACAGCCCCCCATTCACTTGTATTGGTTTTGTGTCCATACAACAGAAGTGAATTTGAGGCTGTTCTGTTCTGTTCCCAACATTTTTCAAAATATCTTCTTTTGTTTTCTGAGGAAGAATTTTCATTTTGAGGGTGAACTACTATACTATGTTTGTAGTTTGAGTCAGTACCACACCTGATCTGCAGGGGGCAGCAGCTCTCAATAATGATCTGAATCCCAGGTGGATCAATAACTATGAACTAGGGCTGTGCAATGAATCAAAAATTAATGGTAATCGTATAAATTGTCCTTTCTTCAATTACAAAAACTAAATAATCAAGGTAAACGATTTTTGTGATGCATTCCATTTTGCAAGTATCCTCTTTTCTTGTAGTATAAATCCTTTACTTAACAGTCCTTCAGCAGTGCTATTTCTTTACATTTATTTTTCCGTTAAATTCAGAGTTTAAAACGCAAGATTTTTTATTTTCTATGTTGTTTTAAAGGTTCATGAGTAATCTTATTAAATAATCAGGATCTCAATATTAGCCAAAATAATTGCGATTATGATTTTTGTCATAATCGAGCATCCCTACAATGAACTTTAACCACCTTGATCTGACACTGATCATAAAATATGTGCTATTTTCAAATGAAATGTAATGGAATATTTGACTAATTTGTGTGTGTGTGTGTGTGTGTACACACGCTACAGGTTCGAAGAGATTGCTAAAAAGAGTAAAGTTGAGTATCACGCCGGAGGATCCACACAGAACTCTGTTAAAATTGCTCAGGTAGGTCTCGTCCACACATGAATAACACTGATCATTCGTGTTTATGGTGTCTTTCCCAAATGTGTTCATCTCTTGAATAGAAAAATAATTATTCGACAGTTATATAAAACCAATGTAAAAGAACTTAAAACGACATAGAAAAAAAATGAATAACATTTATCAACAAGTATATATCTCATTAAAGATGGTAAAAGTGTTGATGTCTTGACTCTCAGTGGATGATCCAGGAGCCTCATGAGGTGGCCACGTTCTTCGGCTGTATCGGTACAGATCACTTTGGGGAGATTCTCAAGCAGAAAGCGGCTGAAGCTCACGTCGATGCTCATTATTATGAACAGAGTGCAGAACCCACTGGAACATGTGCGGCCTGCATCACCGGAGACAACCGGTGAGAAACGCCCGTGTGATGCCTTCTCTAGCCGTGTTGCTTTTTACTTCTTTTTTTTTACAGTCATTTTTTATCTTTGTGTTTAGATCTCTGATCGCAAACCTGGCGGCAGCAAACTGCTACAATAAAGAGAAACATCTTGATGTTGAGAGAAACTGGAGTCTGGTGGAGAAAGCTCAAGTTTACTACATCGCTGTAAGTGCATGAGATGCGCTTACATCTCTGAACCGCAGCAGATTGATCCTGTGTGTTGTACAGTGTTCATATCACATGCACACGCAAAAAAAAATGTTTTTACTCTTTACGAAGGACTCATAATTTGACATTGAGCAGTGCCCATGTCAAAATAAGAGTCCTTAAGACTAAAGTATGTAAAATGCAATACATAAATAATAAATTAAAGCAATATACACTTATTTAAGTCAATATTTAGTTTTAAAGGCTGTCAGCAAACATCAGTCAATACAAAAACTTGCATCAGACAAAAATCTAAAGTCCCACCACAAAATAATGAAGTAAATATCCTTTTTACAAGATAATATATTTATAATTGTTGAATAATTTGTGCATTTAGAATTCCAAGATTGTTCCTGTACTTTTAACTCAATTCATTTAATGAAATCTGTGACCCAGAATCCTTTTTGACAGGCCACCTTTTCTCTGTTTTCTTTTTTTAAGTTTTGTTGTTTCTGATATTATGCTGGTGTCTGTCCTGCAGGGCTTCTTTCTGACCGTGTCTCCAGAATCGATTCTCAAAGTGTCCAAACACGCGTCTGATAACAATAAGATCTTCGGTCTGAACCTCTCTGCTCCCTTCATTAGTCAGTTCTTTAAAGAGCCGCTGATGAATGTCATGCCGTACGTGGACATCATCTTTGGGAATGAAACTGTGAGTCTGCACCGAATGACTGGTGTTGAATGATCTGTAACTGTTGTAAGATCATATGTGTGGTGTTTTGCAGGAGGCGGCTACATTTGCAAAGGAGCAAGGCTTTGAGGCGAGTAATCGTGGCTAATATAAAAACATCAATAGTTTTCTAAACCGGTTCCGTGTTGGCTGTAATTCCCTCTCATCTGTGATGTTCTCTCCATCCATGTCTCCCGCAGACAGATGATATCGCAGAGATCGCTCAGAAGGTTCAGAGTTTGCCCAAAGTGAATAAGAACAGGCAGAGGATTGTGGTCTTTACTCAGGGCAGAGAAGTCACTGTGGCCACTGTTGGTATGTGTGTTTTTATTGTAATGTTTTCTTAACCGTAAGTTAGTTATTTTATTGTCTGTGTTTTCTCACGGATGTGAACACAACACTTTAATATAACGTCCTTCTGTCATCTGACCTTGAGAATAAATAGTCATGCGTCAGACATGCATTGTCTTGAATGCCATGTCATTCCGTGAACATGATGTATATGTGTGAATAAAAGGTCTAATGTGTTTAACTTTGTTGTTTTAGGTGATCGAGTGAAAATGTTTCCTGTTTTAGACATCGACCAGAATGATATTGTCGATACTAATGGTGCTGGTGATGCTTTTGTTGGAGGTAAAAAGATTCTTGTGTGTGAAACCGTTCTGCTTCTGTTGTCTGATGAACGTTCTTGAATACTAGAATTCATTCAGATTGAGATTCGATTTGAAGTGTTTTTTTTCTATTTAATAAAGGTTTCCTGTCCGAGTTGGTTCAGGAGAAGTCTCTGGAGGATTGTATCCGGGCAGGACACTACGCCGCCCATGTCATCATCCGGCGAGCTGGCTGCACCTTTCCAGAAAAACCCGATTTCCACTAACTCAGATCCTCCATCGTTCCAGCTCATTCTTTCGGATATTCCAGCAACACAATCTGCAGTCTCGGCACTTGTTTACAGATGTTTATTGTTAAATGGGCATTTACCAGGATTACCGCAAACACTCCAGTGAGGTCATGTGAAAAAATAAGACCAGCGTTGTCTTTTAAACTACACTTAATTTCTCTATTTAAAATCTAGTAAAGATCCATTCTGTCCTTTAAAAGTGCATTTATATTTCTCAGAAGTAGTAGATATCAAATTAACTTAACAGGATTATTTAATGGATTTTTGTCTTTCAGGTCTGTGTTGTTTTGAAAAGCCAAATCGTATCTTAAACGCACAATGTTTAGATTTGCAGAAGATGTGGAGGTTTCTCCTCGAGCTCTTACCGTCTCGGGAATGTATCGTTCAACTGACATTGATCTTTACTTTAATAAAAAGATTTGAATTGTTCCATGGTACTTTATCTCTGTCTTAAAGTCATGTACACATACAGATGCATATTGCCTTCATTTTCTAGATTTTCCCCTGATGTAAAGCCTGCCGTGATGAATTATTTATTAGAT
This sequence comes from Barbatula barbatula, assembly GCF_947034865.1. Taxonomy (NCBI): domain Eukaryota; kingdom Metazoa; phylum Chordata; class Actinopteri; order Cypriniformes; family Nemacheilidae; genus Barbatula; species Barbatula barbatula. The sequence continues at coordinate 870,490 of NC_136779.1, read as the reverse complement.
TAGATTAGATTCAACTTTATTGTCATTACACATATACAAGTACAGTGTAACGAAATGTAGTTTAGGTCTAACCAGAAGTGCAGTTAGCAAGTGCAGGATATACAGTTAGAATAAATACAGAATACAATAGTGAGAATATAATACAGTGGGCATGGACTATAAAAATATTTTGCAGTAGGTGTGTTCTTATAAGGTTTTTATTAGATTGTATTCTCTTTGAAGCATGAACACGTGTTCACAAGACTTTTCAAAATGTTGAGTAAACAATATAATGACAATGTCAGTATGTTTTACAGTAGTATGTGAAACTGTACCCATGATAATAATCTTTACAAAAGAGTCTGTTATGATGTGTTCAAGTCAACATAAAACAGAAGTAAACTGGCTATTCAACAAGAAACATTCAGATTTTTTTCCATCGAGATTTGATTGTACGGTGGGCAGCGGTGGTTTCTGGAGGAGGGCTTTGAGATATCAGATAAAGGTTTTGCTGAAGACTCGTGTTTCATTGAAAGAGCTTGGGAAGATCATTTTGTACAGGTGAGGAAATAATGACGGTTCTTTATGTGTCTGGAGTTTGTTGTGGCTGTGTATTTTGAGCTCTTCTCTGTGCCAGCAGTGAGATGTCCAGTCCTCGCAACTGTTTCAGGAAGCCCCAGTTAGGAATGATGCGTCTGCGGCGTTTGACGTGATCAATGGCGTCTACCACCGTCATGTTCTCATGGATCATCAGGTATGCCAGAAAAAGTGTAGCAGAGCGACTGCGACCCATCACACAATGAATGAGCATCTTATCTAGAGAAATAAAACAATCAAATGATTGTCAGAAGAGTGGGTGTGTCAGGGCACATTCAGATTTTCAATTTCATCCTATTTTCAATTGTTTACATAATATTTACATTTATTCATTTGGCAGCCGTTTCATCCAAAGGCATTTACATTGCATTATACTATACATTAGTTTCTGAGTATGTGCAATCCCCTGGGGGTTGAACCCGTGACCTTGGTGTTGTTAGCACCACGCTCTAACCACTGAGCTACAGATACATGTCTGTATATCACATATTTAAGACAAAAATAAAACATTTAAATTGATGGAAAATATTAACAAACAATGTAAATATTTCCTAAATATGTATACATGCATGTGTACCTGTATGTGTATAAATATACAATGAATGTGCACATGTAAACAAACGATTACTCTGGATGTTTGAGAGGCATAATCCATGGCTAGCCATGCGTTAAAGGATTTTAATATACGAAAAAACACATTTGTGACAATATGTGCAAAGACCTAAAAGGAAATCCAGCAGGAATGTCAAATCTCAGTTTATTTCATCTCGATCTCTTACTCTGAGGGTTCATGAGCGTCTGATGGATATATTCTGCTGTGCTATAGAAGTACTGGCTGAGGTTGAAGGTAGTGGTATCTTCTGCTGTAATACCGTAGTAATCCACATTCATGTCTTTGTAGTATTCTGGCCCTGTATCGACGCTGTTCCACTCGCCCTCAGCAGCGTTCAGTATGTGTGTGATGTCCAGACTCTTCAGCTTGTGTCGGTCTCTTGCTGTTTCTCTGCGTGAAAACACCACAGCTTAAACGCACTGAAATTTACTTTCTTCATCGTCTGTACCTCACTTAGCTCTCATAGTCTAATCTCACGAATTATTTGTGTGGTTTCTCTATATTATATCTTGTTCTTGAACTTACTCATTTCCTATGTAAACGTTGGGCCAGATCTCATTGACGTGTGTGTAGGCAACGCTGCCGTGCGTGAGATGTTTCTCAAGCTCGTAGCCGTTTGGAGTGAGATAGTCCTCTTTTGAAGCTTCAGTCTTCCCTTGAGACGTCATCTTTAGCCAGACGGGATTAATTGAACAGCTCACCGGTGTTGTTGGTGTTTATTATTGCTGTCGGACTCGTAAGCTGTCTCCTCCTGAATTCTCTGTGATATCTTTGTTTTGAACTCAAGTCGACTGCTTCGGTTTGACTGTGGGCCGGAGTTGGGTGTTCAATTCTGGGTTATTTATAGTGTTCACCGTCTGTCATACACACTTTCAATACAGAAGTCTGAACCCCAACACACACACACACACACACACACACACACACTTCTCAGCATCAGAATGATCATACAGGTTTATTGGTGAAGACCAAACCAAACTAAATCCATCTAATAGTGACTAAACATACAGTAGGAATGAACCACAGCAGTAGATTTTCTGTCATAACATACATGTATAATATGTGATTTCTTATACAGTAAATAATTCATTATCATCTTTAATATATAATTTGTTATGTTACAGTAATGTTTCCATCTGTCTGTTTCTTTGCAGGGCGAGGGTGGAGTCCAGCTGACGGAGCTGCTGAAGAAATCCAGCGTTTGGTAAAATGTTTCGACGTGCAGAAACAATGTTTATGGCTTCAGACAGAGTAAGTCTTCGATAAATCATCAGATACGCCAACACCAGAGCTGCTGATCGACTCACGCCACGAGCGCAATGAACCAGAACCTTTCCATCTGAAACGAAACATCACATTCATACCCATCACAAAACATGGTGATGAATGTTGATAACCAAACAACACTGAACCCCATTGACTTTCATTGTATGAACACAAAAGAGACATTTCTCACAATATCTTCGTTTGTGTTCCACTTTAAAAGAGATTCACATACAAGTGAAATGAGATTGAGAAGTAAAGTGCTTACGTTGCTGGTTTAAAGCGTTATGAATAAAAGTGGCTGAAGGGTAGAAAAATGGCGTCATATCAAAGTGTCTGCTGTCTGATGCCTCCACACCGTAGTACTGTATGTTTGTGTTAGAATAGAAATCTGCTCCGGTGTCGATGTGATGTGGTCCATGTGCGGCGTTGAGGATGTGAGAGATCCCGAAACTCAGCAGAAGCGTCTTCTCTCTCGCCGTTGCCCTGATGAGAGTTCATTCACGCTCTTTATTCTTGCCATGAATGCGTTATTCTGTCTGTGTGTATACTGTATATTATACACCTCTCACATCATTTAAAAACCTTCTTCTTTTGCTGTCAAAGTGTCAGTGGACACATATTTCTTAATATTTCATGTTAGAGTTTATCTGTGTAGTACGTACGCGTCACTGATGTAGATGTTTGGCCAGACCTCATTACAGGCCCCTGAGGGTCGCCGGTTCTTTAACAGCAGGGTCAGAAGGTCGCACATAGGAGGAGTCTTATATCCAACCTCCTGTTTCTCAACTTTCTGTGTGCTCATTCTTAAAGTCGTCACAACATGAGAAATCTACATACGGAGCAGTTTCAACCAAATCCAGCTCAAGAAAAATTGAGGACTTACGTTGTTTTTATCTGAATGCCTTCGATTTTTCTCCTGTCAGGTCACCTGGTGTACAGCAGCGTATGTGTGTAATGTAATTGTGGGGTAGAGCAAGACATACGTGTCACTATTTTGGTCCGTTGGTAAATATAGACTAGAGAGAGGGAGGGAGAGTTTTGAATTGAGTTTTGTAACTCTAGCTCTGCTAACACTTTATAATAAGATCTAATTTCTGATCCTGTAAAATAAAACCAATTTTTCCAAATTAAGATGGATGCATCAGTTAATAAATGAGCTTTCCGTTAATATGTGGTTTGTTAGGATCGGACAATATTTGGCCGAGAACTATTTAAAACTGTAATCCAAGGGTTGAGAAAATCTCCTTTGAATTTAAGCAGAGACGCTGTAGGAGGCCGTTGCCTTTCAGGTTTATTTGAACGCTCTCTATGGGTTTACAGATGTATTGACGTTGTGGAGAGTAGATGAACCCGAACATAGATACCAAATTTGAGCGGGTCATTCCTTAAGAGCCGCCAGCAGCGAGTGAAGTTTGTAGGTGTGTTTCCGGCCATCTTTGTTAGTGATTTTGCTCCATCCATTCACAAAAATAACGTTTTGATATATTTATGATAGGAAATTTACAAAATATCTTCATGGGACGTGATCTTTACTTAATATCCTATTGTTTCTAGCATAACTTTGACAATGTTTTGTTGGCTTTTGCCACAATTATTTTGGTTTTGTGCTCCAGGGTCATAATTATTAACAGTAAATCCCTTTGATAATGTGAAGTTACAATGAACAACACTGTTTCAATATTCATTATTATCATCAAGCTGTTCGAGCAGTTTGAGTGCATTAGTACAGACGTTTGTACATTATTTTAAGTATTAGTTTTTATTAGAATGAAACAAAATGTTATAAATGGCCTCTTTTTACCACTGCAAAGACTGTCATGCTAATCTTTCAACAACGCTCTATTCATGCTGAAACAACAGAACTGTATAAAGGCACAATTATTTTAAAATCATAATCAGATTTTATTAGCTTCTTTCACAGTGAAAAATATAAAACGCAGTGTATTCTAATAACAACTGAATGTGAGCAACGATAATATGGATACGGGTCTGTCTTGCGCTTTAAATTAAAACAATCCACATCTTGATTTTAGAGTAGTGGCCAACATCTTTCTCAAAATATCTCTAGTATTTATTTATTCTTTTTTGTAGTGTTCAATTACAAATTACATTCTGTGTGTGATTTAATCAGGTGCATTTAAGGTCATTTCTGAAGCGTGTTTTTGTCAAAAAGGTTTTTCTGTCTTTTATGAAATCAAAGCTATTTCTAAGTCATTATAACTGTGTGATGGTTAGACAGCAGAGCGCCGGCCGAGGAGATTCTGGTCAAGCTCTCGGAGTTTCTGGTCAAGCTCTCGGAGTTGTTCCATGAATCCAGAGTTTGGACAGATGTTTCTGTTTTCAGCGACTGCTTTGATGGCTTCCACCAGCGTCATGTCTTCATGAATCATCAGATACGCTAACACAAGAGTTGAAGAGCGACTCAAACCCATCGCACAGTGCACAAGCACCTTACCTGTACAGGTGAAAACGATATATGAACATCTTACCATTCAGATTCAACAAACTGTGTTTTCTCTCCTCACCTCCAGGGATGCTCACGGCACTCTTGATAAACTTTGCCGCCGAGTAGAAGAACGGACTGAGGTCAAAGGAGGACATGTCAAACGCCTCCACCCCGTGATATGTGATGGTGGTGTGTCTGTAATAACTGGCCCCTGTGTTTACATTAAACTTCCCGTGAGCTGCGTTCAACACGTGTGTGATTTTAAGAGATTGTAGCAAATGTTTGTTCTTCGCTGCATACCTGAAAAACATCCAACAACAACACAAAAACACACAACGGTATCTCAGATATTTCTCTTTCTGAGAGACAAGGAGAAATCTCACGAGTTTGAGAAGACACGCCAACAATGCGTCAAACTGAGCTCAGATTTGTCGATATCAACTCAAACATTTCTCATCAAATTGACTCAAATCCAGATGATTTGACATTGACAATCTTCATTCATTTACACCTCCAGACTCAACATTGACTCAACAATCTGAATAATATTTTCCTCACATGTCTCCGATGTAGATTCCCGGTCTGACCTCGTCCAGGTGACTGTTGCTTCCAGGTTTGATCCACAGTAATCTCTGAAGCTCAGATGCTGGAGGGGTCTCGTATCTGTCCTCAGTACAGCCCAGAAAACTGCTGCTCCGAGGCATTTCTGACTCCACCTGTACACCCTCGCATCAGAACATCACTGAGGATGAGTAATGCCGATGGCTGGATCATACGTTGTGTCATGTTGTTTACAGTAGATCGACATTTTAATGAGATGTTTAAAAAATGGAAATGATGTTAGTTATCTTGAGAATATTATTTTTGTTCTTGAAGAAAGTTTCCACTGACTTAGTCTGATAATTTGTCTGAAAATGGTAATAGTCTTACAAGACAATTCATCGGTGATGTCATCCTTCATAAAGGGACATCATTGTCGCTGTATAAATATTATTGAGTAATTGAAACCTTTAAGCTCGGGTAACACACCAAGTTTCTTCCAACCTCGTATTAATCTTGACGCAATGCAGACAATCTTGATGGTAAGCGACGGTTGGATCGTGGGCTTTCGCCTTGCTGTGCTTTTCTGGGAGAATTGCTCAATAAAAGGAATAGGATCCCTGTTACGAAACCGAGATCCGCAGACTTATAAGTGCTCCAGTGCTGGAGGAATGCATTTTTTATGTCAAGCATGAGAAGCCAGCACGTTCAACAGTGTAAAGAAGTCAGAATGCATGACATAGCATGTTATCCCGCCTTTAAATTGTGTCCTACTTTGTTTTTTCATCTAAAACACCGGATCCTGTTTCTAAAGAAGGTTAAAGGATCAAAATGATCATCAGCTCTATATTTCCATCCTGATTTTATTACAATAATATTTAACAAGGGTCTCAGTTTGACCAATTCATAATCCTAAAACACTTGAACATTCTGTTAGAAGCGATTCCTCAAACAATGTTTTGTTTTTAAGGACGAAAATTGCATCGAATGAAATTGATCTTCAACAGATGTCACTATAGTGGATCATAAAACATGGCAGAGAAAAACCGTTTTGCACATTGCAAATATTTTTAACCCACACCAATGTTAGTTATTAATGCATATGCAGCATCACATTATAAACGTTATACTTTGATACTTTCATTGATAAAGTAGTTCATCAATAGTACTAATCTATATAAATCAATCTGAACATTTTCAACCACAATGAAAGACCTTCAGCGAACAGACTCACGGTGTGTTGAGGAACAGATCACCAGCGTTTGTGTGTGTTGGCATAAGGCTTTCGGAGGATGCTGAACTGACGACTTTATCTATTTTAAAATGTAATTCACAGATATGACTGCAGAGAGTGTTTGTGTGGGATTGTTCAGCCGTTTTATGGGAGAAGATGATGTCGGTAATATTACAGTGATTATTACTGATAAACTAATGTGTTGAAGCTCTTAACTGTGTCCGAGTCACAGGCTCTTAAATTAGATGACCTCATTCCCACAAGACCAAGATAAAAATACTTCACCTCATTTTACTCTTCAGACGCTCCTCAGCCAGAGAATTGACGTCTACACACTTTACTCTGTTATATCAACACCCTGATTTAATCTGCTTGGTATTTTTATTTTATTTTTCCAGGGTTAGATTAATAAGTTCATAACAATAACACGTCACAATCTTCGGCTTTATTTACCTGCTTGTCACCATCAAACACATTTCAGATGGATTGTATTCTGTCCTCTACATGTTTCATATATCACATTACAGAATTGAAAGGTTTGTTCGTGTATCACTGAAGACTCAAAATGTCAATTTAAAACATTTATTTTCAACTTTCACATTTTGTAACATATCATTTAATGTATATTATGTGTCATAAGCATGCAGACACGTCTGCAGGATTCTTTGGTCCAGTTGTTGTCTTGTGTTGTGTCCAGTGTTAAGCTGTTCAGAGGTAGTGTGTTGTGTGTCTGTTTATGTGTATCGAGTGTCATTTATCAAAGATTGTGTATTTATTAAACTACCCTTCTGGGATTCATAAAGTTGGGATTTTCACAAATATTCAATACAGTTCACAGTGTTTACCACAAAAATCCAGATATATGCTAAAGTGGCACAGAAGCTTTTGTCCCAACCCGGTGTGAAGAGTGAAAGTACACAGATCTGCATCCACACTGACATCTCATTGGTCCAGATATCATAACTGTCTATGAAATATTATACACATTTAAAGCAGCAGGTTTATTTTCACCATGTGATCTGTTTGTGATTCTTCACAGCAGGACGCACGTTCTGTGTTTTCTCTTCCTCTGTAGGTCCAGATCCAGCAGCAATGCCAGAAAGTTTCTGTTGGGATATATGGCCCGTTTCTGAATGACGCGCTTTATAGCCTTGTTTAGAGGCATGTCGTGATAGAGCATCAGATACGCCAGCACCAGCGTCGAGGAGCGGCTCATTCCCATGATGCAATGCACAAGAACTTTTCCTAAAACGAAGAGAGAGATTGGAACACCCAGACATCATGCTCGTCAATGATCAAAACAGCACCCACAATTCTTTGCAACATTGCATTAGTAAAGCTAATGTTTTTTGGATTTAAGCAATTTTTACTTTTATAATTATAATCTGACTTGTCTTTATATGACCATGCATGACCTCATGATTTAAATGATTTGAAACGCATTGTATATGCATTGTGAATGTTCTGCATGTAAAGTCAAACGTTGTCTTACCATCAGGAGTGTGAAGAGCTTTGTGAATGAAATCTGCTGCCGGCTTGAAGTAAACATCTAAATCAAAGTGTGTGGAGTCATCAGCAGGGATACCGCAGTAAACAACACTGGTACCGTAGTAGTTTTTGTCCCCGATGCTTCCTCTTTTGGAGTGAGCAGCATTCAGAATATGAGTGATGCCAAGTTTCTGCAGGGCGCTTCTGTTCTGAGCGATTCCTCTGATGAGAAATAAAGACATCATACATTTCAGAAACACTGCAGTGATGCATTCAGAAATATGTTATTGTTGGTGGTGATATTGTAAGCATAATCTTCACATACAGCAAACCCATAAAATGTAGTCATACACGGTCAAATCTGAATGAACACTCAAATATAAAACATTATAAATAAAAGTCACACATTGTGTTGTCATGATACCGTAGATTTAGAAACATTGTAACTCCGCACAGCACTTTCTACTCACACGTTGCTGATGTAAATATTGGGCCAAACCTCATCGATTTGGTGCAGACCTAACTTACACGAGTCCAGAACTTTCTGCAGGTCTTTCACTGACATATACTCTTTCCTGCTGTTTCTACAGGCCATCGTTTCTTTCCTGAATTGCCAGCCAAATAGATGAAGAGTGTTTATAATGACACGGCTGTCCGGACTGGTGGCTCTCCGACTGATCCCTCTCAACAGCTGTTTCATTGCTCTCTTACCCAATTTAGTGCAGCGTGCGGATAGTCTTACACACACGCGCGCGCGCACTGGTGTCCATGTGTCAAACTGAGCTCAGATTATCTGTATTACTGTATTACTATCTTGTGTCCCCACACAGGGATGAACACACACACAGTCAGCGGTGACCTGTTCTTATCTGATGTGTATACAGAAGGTCTGTAATACGAAATAAATGTATCATTCTTCATTTATTTCTTTTAGACATCAATGAGATAAAATGGAGAGGAAATGGAAATTTATGTCTCATCTGTGTCTCGGATATTTCTCCTGAGAAAAAGTCATTACAATTTCAGAAGAGACGTCAACATTTGTCTGGTCCATATTATAGAAGATCTCAATATCAACGTTTCTCATCAAATTTACTCAGGTACAGATGATTTGACCTCTCTATGTTCATTTTGCACCTCCAGATCCTTCATGTGAGCAATTTTAGGAAGAACACCGGAGACTAAATTGATACGAATAACATGTTCATCTCCGGTGGATTTGTACAGATCTCCTTGCTCTTCTCATTGGGAACTGCATCACCAAACTAAAATGTTGTGTTTTATTCCACCATCACTTCACAAATCACAGCGTCTCATCAAGAGCCCGTAGTTGTTTGAGAAAGCCCCGGTTTGGGAAAATCCAGCGATGTTGTTTGATGGTCTTAACAGCGTCCAGTAAAGAAAAGTGCTGATGGATCATGAGATAGGCCAGAACCAGAGAAGCGGAGCGACTCACTCCTACGGCACAGTGAACCAAAATCCGTGCTGCAGCAAAAGAGAATTCAGATTAATGTTAGGACGTCTGCTCTCGCTGTTAAATATTATACATGCTGTTGTTTCATTTGTAAAACATCTCAGATTAAATGCAACATTGAGTCAGGTGAAATGAAACAGGTGGGTCAGGGCTGCTTTTACCCCCCAAACAGCTGAGGACCTCCTGAATATAATCAGCACAAGGCTGGAAATAAACAGACAAGTTGAATGCTGGGGAGTCGTCTGCTGGTACTCCGTAATACTCGACCGTTGATCCGTAAAAGTCGCGGCTGCCTTGGCAGTGCATCTTTCCATGGGCTGCGTTCAGGATGTGAGTGATGCCCAGCTTCCACAGAATGAACCGATCGTTGGCTACAGACCTGAAGATCATAAATATACAGCTGTTAAAACGTCCAGTGACCCCTGAGAGCAGCGGATTTCTGGGTTCATTTTATGAAGCCCATAATTCTACAGGAGTAAAGACTTTCTCTCTATAGATGAGTCTTAACCCCTGGCAGCCACTGAGAGATTAAACCGGAAAAGTTATTGTTTACATTCACACTATATTGTATTCTCAAATAAGATCACATTGGCAATTCAAATATCAATTGAGGGATGATTGACGTGTTTTAAAACCTAGTGAGCAAAAAACAAAAAGCATTTTTGGGCATTTCAGGCACGTTTGAAAGCATCTAAACACGCGCACTAAGTAGGATGCTTACTATAGGTTTGGAAACACAGCCTATGCTATGACTCACATGTCACCCAGGAACAGGTTGGGCCAAACTTCATCCATGTGATTTCCACTTCTCTTCCCTCCATACAGTAATTTCTCCAGCTCTTTAATGGGGGGCGTTTCATGATGGGAATCCCCCATTACACAGTGTGCAGTCTCACCATGAGCTCTTTTTCTCTCGTTTTTCTCTCCCTCTCTCGATCAGCAGCCTTACGTTCTCTGTGTTAGATGTGCATGTCATTACTGCTGTTGTCCAAGATAAAGTGATATATATACTGTATTTAAAGTGACAGGAGCAGGTGCAGGCGGTAATCTAAAATTAAACCAGCTTCTCCTGATCAGAAGTGGGAAATACAAAAGAGAAAATAATAACAATCATCTGGTTCTACGGATATGTGACACACTTTGACATGAGGTAACTTTAATGAATCAATTTTTACAAAACACACAAAGCCTTTAAAACATGTGTTGCTTTAGTTTAGTTTACCAAATCTGTCTTTTAGCTTCCTGGATGAAAAAACTACTTTAAAATGGATTTAAATGGAAATGGTCTTAATGGAAACTATAATGTTCTCTGTTGGTAATGAGTCATGTTGGATGGAAACCGACAGCATTAAAATACATCAAACACCAACACTTTATATTAACTACATTTATTTATATGATGTGATCTTAATTCAATTTATCAAGGTAATTCAACCGCACATTCAAATGACAATTTATCAAAACTAACTGTTTTTTATTAATTAATATTTAATGCATATCTGTGCTATAAAGAATGTATTTATCTTAAGTGGATTTAGCTGACCAAGCGAATGATGGCGTAACTCAACGCGTTCACCAGCAGGCGTCGCTGCCGGCGCAGCAGCGGAAGTGACGTCAGCGCAGTGTTCAGTTCACGCGCGCGCACACGGGCAGGCGCGCTCTCGCACCGCTGTCATCTGGACTGTGCGCCTCCAGCTGGTTCAGCGCGAGATGATTTACCACAAATGTCCCGACAGAGCGTCATCTGTGGAGATTTATCGCGGCGTGTCGTGAAGAATCGGATGTTTCGTGTAAGTGACGCAAACGGTCTGTCAGCTAGCATGCTAACACACGTTAGACTGAAGTATTAGCACAATACTAGAGTTAGAAGTGAGCGACGAGCTTGATTTAACGCTGCTCATTTATTTTGTGTCGTGACGCTGTTGGTTTACGCGTGAAATGACGTCTGTTTTATTGTTCACGTGTTGCGTTACGTGCGTGTGTTCTGTTCGCTACATGCAGTTTTCTGTCCGACTAAACCGTATTTTTGGGTTTTGTATTTGAGACGCAGACAGTGTTAAAGTGTGTAAAGGTGCTCACGGTACATGAAGTAAGTTACTTTAGTAATGAGGTCAGACATCTAATCAGACGTAAGAAATAACAGATAATGCGGTCATGTCACAAAGGGGTGTGGCATTGGTGGGCGTGGCTTGGTGGGAGTTTTTAAACACTGTTTCAATATGTCCATCCGGAACAGTGTCGCGTGTTACTAGTTACTGTAATTGAATTACTTTCCCCTTGAAAAAGTCAAGTAAGGGATTTCTCTTTAATTTAATGACGTCATTGATCTTAATACTGTGTAATTTACACAATAGTGGACATCGACATTCAAGGTGTAACTTTAAAATGCAAGTGTCCTTCGCACATTTGTAATTCTTTGGTCCGTTCATAAGAAGAATATTGATATACATAGAAAGTAATTAAATACTTTTTGGAGAGAGTTTTTTTGTACAGTAATCTAATTACACTATTGAATATGTAATGAGTAATTAGTAATTAATGACCTTTTCAGAGTAACTTACCCTACACTGATCCCTGTTATGTTCTTTTCTTTTAAATCAACTTTTCCTTTCACGTTCCACCAAAGAAAGCACTGCATTCAGGTATAGAATAATGCTTGTGCAACTATATCTTAAGGAAAGATATCCAGATGTTTACGCTATAAAGAAAAAGCCTTTTTTCCATACATAGGAAAGTCTTTGTTTGGGACATTTTCTTTTTTTCCGTACAGGTGTCTGAAGCTGTATGTGTCAGGCTGTAGTGACAGTATTTATGTCGGTGACCCAACAGCTCAGATATGATGAACGGTGGTAAAGTAATAACTGGATATGACGTGCGTGATGTGCACTGGACTTGTATTTCAGTAGATTCAGTGGAAGTCAATGTCTTAACATTTGCATAGCTTGTTTACTATTTTATTTGCTTATTTGCAACGTGAAGTCTGCCTTTCGTCGTGTGAAATGTGTCGAGTCAGGAAATGTGTGTCTGTTTTCAGCAGGAAAAAAGGATCTTTCACAACATCTTTAATTGACTGATGCAGCACAAACGTCTTCGCTTGTGAGTCGTCGGCAGATGTTTTGTTTCTCGTCCAGTTGGGTAAAACAGTCTCAACCATTAGATGAGAGAAAATCTGGCACAGCTTCTGTTCCTCTGAAGGGAATTTATGCTCATCTAGTGTTAAAGTGCTCGAGACTGGTCTTGGTCATATTTTAATGGTTGTGTCACGGTCTCGGCTGTCTTTGGTCTCCGTCTTGTCTTGGTCTCAGACTGAGTGGTCTCGGGATTTTATTTCAAGACTGGACAAGAACACAAATGTGGGAATCACACTAAGTTGCTGTGGCATTGTCTGTGTTAACATCTTTCTTGTGATTGGATGTAAAACTTCTGTCTTAAAAGCATTCACCACTTGTTCCTTATTTGATTCTTCTGTTACTTGTGTTATTCTCACTGCTGGTATGAGAAGAATGGGGAATTGTCTTAAAGAAATGTGTCAACAAAATGAATACACACAAAGGCCCACAACATCTAAGATGTGATTGCAAAAGAGGTACTTGTATGCGATTAAAAAATAAATAAACATCAGATATTTATTTTGTATAATCAGTAAACCTTGAGTTAATATAGTAAGTGACTTAAGTTTTAGACACAAGTTTTTGTTCTATTTTGGCTAGTCCCAAACAAATCTATAATAAGTGTGAATTTATGTGCATTTCTGAGCAACACACAGCTATTTTGTTATTGATTAGATAAAAAAAGCAATGAAACTATTTTTGTTGAAGGTCACAGACTTAAATTTATCTTTTGGTATCTACCTTGTTTTATGTTTAGTTGTTGGAATGTTTACCTGCACAAAAAATGTAATATGTTACAGTAGGTGGGTGATAAAACATGGAACATAAAACATCCTAAACATCAATTTCTGCACAATAAGACATCCAAGTTACTCCTATTATTATTTTATTATGACTTTTAAGTGTGTTGTGGATCTTTTCAATACATTTTGGGAGTGCTGGTGTTGGTCTCGACTCAGTCTTGTCTTGGTCTCGGTCTTGTCTTGGTCTCGGTTTTGGTGGTCTTGTCTATACAACATTATGCTTATCCATAGAAAATGTTTTCTGAGAGCTTATGTAGATGACTTTTTTAAACTCAAGTGTCTGCCATCTATTAGGCTGCATTTTTGTTTAATTGAATCTTTAATTACACACTTAATGTTTGTGCACTAAACACTGAGTGTGTGTATTACAAGAGATAGCTCATGTTGGACAGTGTCTGTGTTTGTTTATGATAATTTCTTCTGTTGATTTGTGTAAGCTGATTTGCCTTTGTCCGATTCAGAATTCAGCATGTAAACACAGTCAACATTATAAATAGAAGTTAAATGAAAGATTCAAAAGATTTTTTCATTCTGAACGCAGATGTCAATGATAATTACTGTGGTTTGATTTCTTTCATATCAGAGGCGCTTTCTCACAACAGACAACGCTTAACTCAGATTGATTCTCAATCTCAATGATGAAGTTGCTTCTCTGCCAAAAACTCTTTTAAAGCTCACGCTGACAACCGCAGTCTGAAATCCTCACTACATCAAATCCATGCCACTACCGTGGCTTACATGACCAGTTTATCAACATGCATGTGGTTGCACACCTGTCACACATTTAAATTTACGCAATTATCCAAATATTATATATTTGTTTGTAAGTGTGTGCAATTCCTGGGATCAAACCCATGACCTTGGCGTTCCCTGCGCCGTGCTCCAACCACTGAGCTACAGGATAGCTAATACCATATGGATCTAATAAGAAGTAAATGACATACCTTGATGATGGTGTTCTGTGTTCTCTACAGTTCCTGTAGGAGTGAGCGATAGAGATGTCTGGCGGCGGTGGGCTGCTCAGCGTGAGACAGTGGACCCCTAAACACGTGGGCCGCTGGCTGCGCGAGGAGGGCTTCTGCGATTATGTGGACCTACTGTGTAACAAACACCGTCTGGATGGAACCAGCCTGCTGACGCTGAACGAGTATGACCTGCGCTCTCCTCCGCTGGAGCTCAAGGTGCTGGGTGACATCAAGCGGCTGATGGTTTCTCTCCGCAAGCTGCAGAAACAAAACCCTGATGTGTTAGAAGAACTTGGACTGTCTTACGACGGACACTCGCCTCAGAACAGCGCAGGTGCTTTATAACATGATACAAGTGGTGGGTACGATATTTTACTGTTTTTTATGTTTGTATATTTCAATATGCGCTGTTGTGCACAGGTGCACTGGACTGGTTGTGTAACGGTGCATCACGTGACTGTGACGCTGTGCTGGACACTCTGAGCAGCGACCATCATCATCTGTACAACAATGGGAAGTACAAGCAGCAGACACGACGACTAGACCCGGAGTACTGGAAGACCATCATCAGCTCCGTCTATGTGGTTTTTGTCTTTGGCTTCACATCATTTGTCATGGTGATCGTGCACGAGCGAGTGCCGGACATGAGGACGTACCCCCCGCTGCCCGACATCTTTCTGGACAGGTGACTTGCTGTTTTAGTTATTTAGCAAACGCTTGGTCTACAGTGAAAGACAGTGCCTGTGCCAGTGCCAATTAAGAGCGCTGGCTGTTTGAAGTTGAACAGTTTGAAATTGCGATTCATGCTTTAATTTCTTCTAGAATAGACCACTGTAATTAACTTTATCTGGGTATAAATAACTCTTCATTATAATGAGAACAAATCACTCCTGTTTTAATGTCCCTACACTGGCTTCTAGTCTGCTGGAGATTGTAGTTCAAAGTGCTTTTGCTTGTTTTTAAATGCTTAAATGGTCTTGCCCCCCCCCATATCTTTCTGATCTGATGTGTGAACACCATCCGGGAAGAAGTCTTAGATCTGCCAATCAGAGACTGTTAACTGTAGTCCGAACTAAAATCTAGGGGTGACTGTGCTAACCCTAACCCACCTAAACGAAAAGTGTACCTATCCACATAAGAACTGCACAAACTTTATACACTTTTAAAGTTAAGTTAAAACATTTTTTATGTGATGTTTCTGGTTATATGTTGTTATATTTTATTTGTTCTTATAACATTGTACAGCACATTGGTAAATCTGTGTTTGTATTTAATTTTGCTTTATAAATAAACAGAGATTGAAATCACGTGACAAGTTTTGAAGAAGTTTATATGAACTCAATGAACTTCATGAAACGCAACATAACTTTTGAAGACAAACGCTTTTTTTGTGTTCAGTATAAAAAAAACATTGCTAGACAGTTAACAACACAACAGTTACATTTTATAATCGATCAAATTTGTGCACTGCTATGTAACAGGAAAGTGTTTCTCAAATGTACTTGAACTAGTATTTTAAAAATATAGTCAGAGAGATTAATACTTAATTGATTAATACTGTGTCGTATCACAACATGCTTAAGCAGACACGTCACAAGAAAATAAGTGAACGGTGTCCCAATGAGAAGGGGGCCACGATCGGGACCCGTGTAAATGATATACTGATTCACAAGCTCTGTCGGTCTCTGACGGAGGACATCTCCTTTAGCTTATTTTTCACGTTCTGGTGTTTTCGATTTTAGACCAACAAAACCATAGGCCGTGCTAATTATATAGATGACTGACAGGTGTTGAAAGCAGGCTCGAAGGTTCGAGGTCACAGTTGAAGATGATCACAGAAATACACATACAGCAGAACAAACCTCCGTCTGATCACAGGATTATGTTTTTCTCTCTGTTTCTCTAACTGACCTTTTGCCTGGTTCTTGTGTCTGCAGTGTACCCAGAATCCCTTGGGCGTTTTCGATGGCAGAGGCCTGTGGTGTGATCTTGTGCTCTATTTGGCTGCTAGTGTTGCTTCTTCATAAACACAGGTAACACACACACATGCATGTACAGTACACAAGTAATCTGTTTAAAGGAACTTGACGTAAACTATATAAAATCTTACACAGCTCCATGTTACTCTTAAGCATTTATATATTTGTTTGAGAGGTTTTAGAAATCTGGTTTAACCACCGCTGGGAGTTTGCGGTGTAACTGTCTCTTTGGGTGAGCCAAATATACAGTTTTTTTTGGCCTCCAAATGTCACGTCACTTCCTCTAATGTGGTGTATTTTTTTTATAACCTGAGCGGTGAAACCAATGTGGTTTAAACGCTGGTTTATTTCAGACTCATTTTCACATGTGTGTCTTTCAGGTCAATTCTTTTGAGACGGTTGTGTAATCTCATGGGGACGGTCTTTATGCTGCGGTGTTTTACAATGTTCGTGACTTCTCTGTCCGTGCCGGGTCAACACCTGCAGTGCACTGGGAAGGTACAGACACACAAAATAACAGTGCAATTATACAATCAGATCATTTAACATACAGTATATATATATACACACATACTGTATGCTGCATATATACAACCTAAGCTTTGTTTGGAAATATATATATTTGGACAATATTACATTTCAGTTAGGCTGCTCCCTCAAAGACCGCTGTCTATGTAGGGACACAGATTTTTATCACATTGAAAGATAAAAAATGTTAAAAGATTACAAAGTCTTTGTCTGTCTGTGCTCATGTGTGTGTCTGTTGTGTGTGTTTTAGATATACGGTGACATGTGGGCCAAGCTTCAGCGTGCGGTGGCCATATGGAGCGGGTTCGGGATGACCCTCACAGGAGTGCACACGTGTGGAGATTACATGTTCAGCGGACACACTGTCGTTGTTACCATGCTCAATTTCTTTGTCACTGAATGTTAGTTCACACAAACACACACACAGTTAACACAGGTGTCAGTGATATAGAGTTTGTTTCTGATGTGTCGTCTCTCCGTGTTTACAGATACGCCGCGCGGCTGGAACTTCATACACACGTTGTCGTGGGTTCTGAACCTGTTCGGGATCTTCTTCATCCTGGCGGCTCACGAGCATTATTCCATCGATGTCTTCATCGCGTTCTACATCACAACCAGACTCTTCCTCTATTACCACACGCTGGCCAACACGCGGGCGTACCAGCAGAGCCGCCGCGCTCGAATCTGGTTCCCCATGTTCTCCTTCTTTGAGTGCAACGTTAATGGTCCGGTTCCGAACGAGTACTGCTGGCCCTTCAGTCGACCTGCAATACTCAAGAGACTCATCGGCTAACACACACAAACAATGATTCTGAACAAACAGAATCAGATTCTGCGTTGCCATGATGGACGCCAAGACGCGTCTAACCCCTTCTAACACACGTACACACACTAGACATTTTTACGGTCATTGTAGTTCTTCTTGGAGGACTGGAACTCATATTTTCCTCATGGAATCAGACTGATAATCACAAGGTTGAATTTCTTTGAAATAAATGTTTATGCATTGACCAACACTAAAAGCATTTAACTGGAAATACAGTCTTGGTTTTTATTAAGGTTCTTTTAAAGTGCTAGTCAGGACACTTTAAGACTTCTTAAAATCCTTTGAATGACAGCTTTGGCAGTATTATTTTAGATGTTCATTGTAGTTAATTCCAACTTTACTAAGAGTTTCAATCTTTGAAGCAATAGGACACAGCCAGCGGTTCTTTCATGTTAAACCACATGGTTTGATCTGAAACAAGATCAATGCGTAGGCTTTTGTTTTATTGCCATTATTGTTGTGCATCAGATGTCTACGTTGTTTCATTTTGCAGATGTTGTTTTGGCAGTATTTGAATTAGTGTGGAATGATAGAATGATGCTGTAATAGTGTGTTTGAGACGTCAGAAAGAAAATCAAAAGAAAACAATAACAAATGCTATTTTGGGTTTGGAGTCTTTGGCACTTTTAAGTTGCATTGGAATATAATTTATGACAATTTAGTTTACACAGATCAGTCTCACTCTCGATGTTTTATTCTTGAGTATTTTTATTCTCAAAGGTGATTCTCTTTACATTTTTAATCATCATTGTTTAAATATTAAGTAGACTTTATAAGGCACATTAATTAAGGAAGGTCAACAGTTACATCCACGGTGTATAAATTCCTTATTGAATTTCTTAATTTTATAGATTTTAGTTTTACATTATAGGGATGACACATGAGTCTAAAATGTAATTGTCTTGAAAAATATTGTGCAAAAAAAATGTAAGTCTTAAAATAGGCAGTTTTTAATGTAATTTACAATCTTATGTTTTTCTTTAGATTTTGGGGAGAAGTCTGACCCAAACACATCCTTGACAGGTTTCATGGGACGTTTTATGCTGATCTTTGATTAAAAAGTAAAAACACTGAAATGCCAAAACTTTAGATTGCTTAGATAGCTTTATTCCATTTGCCAATGCTGTGGTATATTTACACATTTGTTTGTATTAAACAGAATTGTTGTCAGATTTATGGTATGGGATGGTCAGAAGGGTCCTAGTTATCTTGTGAATGTTTACAGAAATGTGATTATTGTAAGCAGGGAGATATTTTCTTGTGCTTATGTTGTCTTAAAACATTAATGAGTGGTGTAATGGGTGTTTTCATTAGGAACGGGGCTAGTTTTGAATAGTTGGTTAAAATAGCAAGTTAGTATATTTATTTTATAGATCTCTTATAGCACAGAGAATTAAAAGGTGGACATCATGTTAGTTTTTTATGGCAATATATACTGTATGAGAGATTTAAAAACTGTTGTTTGATAAATGGTATTATGTACCAACACAGTCTCACAGGAATGGGGATATTAGTGTCCATGAACACGCATTAATAGATTCCAAATTGTGTGTCTATGCCACGACTGCCGTGAGACTGGGTTGTATGTACAGTGTACAATACAAATGTTTATCTTTGACTTTTTTTCTTGTCCAGTGTATAATACTGAATTTAACTGAAACGCCTTAACAAAAACATTTTTAGTAGTTTGGGGATGTTCAACAGACTCTGTTTTGACTCGCCAAATAATTGTGACATACTTGATGTCAAATGGTTTAAACACTCCAAATGCTATAAAACAGTCTCATCATTTCAAAGGTCATTGTGCAGTTCTTAAAAATGCCATTTAGCCTCTATGGGCTTCTGTTAAGGCTTTTTTGGAAAAGAATTGTTGAATTTGAGAAACTCTGTGTTCAGTGTTTAACACTAATGTGTCGGCCATCAATAAAATTTACAAACGAAACATACATATGTATCTAAAGGTGTTTGATGTGATAAAATGAATGAACTTTAGGCTACACATATTGCTTTGTGTGAATCTAAGTCCATCTCCAGAAAAAGAACCTGTTTGCAGGTCTGCCAAAATAAAAAGTGACATCATTTATTATTAATTGATAATTAATTGATTGATCATCGTATAATTAAACAATGTAACAATTTAGTTGTCCAGGTATTCTTCAGAAATAAAATCTATTGTTCCATATAGTTCCCTGCTACTCTAACTTTTATATAAATGTGTAAACATCCTCATCATAATAATTGTGTTGTTTGTCAATTTCCTAGGTAATGTCTGGTGGTCAATTTTTATTTACGGCAATCCTAAACTTGATCACTTTTATCACATCCCGACCACTACACAATTAAAACATGGATTAATAATCCAGGAAAAATGAGTAGAAACGTGTAGTGATTTGATTCAGGCATATGTCGGGCAGTCCTCACGGGTCCTGATGTGTTAGCGCATATCGTCTCCTTCATCTCGTCCTCGCACAGGTGAATTCTTCTGCACAGGTTGGAATCACATAAACAGGTCAGTAATGTTCTGGCAGGTTTATATTTGCTCTCGAAACGTTATATGATGTAAATATATCATTGGACCTTTAATGGATTCAGTTCGGTTTTAAACAGCCGGTGTATCTGCAATCAGAGGAGGATTTTATGTGTAACCTTACTAATGGACACTTCTCTGTTTTATCGTTTTAAACGAGTCAATTTGAGATTAGTGACAGAGATAGAGAGAGAGAGAGAGTAAGAGTAAGAAGGGAAAGTAATTGAGTGAGACAGAGATAGAAGGTGGAGAAGGGTCTGGTTGCAAACGATGCGCTATCATGTCGCACATGCGCACTTAGACACATGCACTCTCAGCCGCACATGCGCACTTAGACACATGCACTCTCAGCCGCACATGCGCACTTAGACACATGCGCTCTCAGCCGCACATGCGCACTTAGACACATGCACTCTCAGCCGCACATGCGCACTTAGACGCATGCGCTCTCAAATTAGCACAGAACCCATTTATTGGGTAGATATCTGGATAGTTTTTGATATCATTATATCATAAATTAAAACAAAACTTTTACATTTATCTAATATTGTATTGAACAAGATAAATATACTTACAACAATTACTTAGCGGTTGCTGAACCCTCCCTTTTTTTATATAACAGTATACATATACAATTTATTTATTTTTCTGTATGTACAAGGCGCCATGTTTAATATTTATCTGTTTTAGCCATTAATTTAGGTATTTATAATTTTTATGGTATTATTTATTTGTCGTTTTGTTCATTGCTCATGAGATGATGCTTTACTGTACACGTCAAGCCAATTGAATTGAGAAAGTAGTTGGATTCAGTGGTTTAGCGATGGAAAATATACATATTTTAAATTGGGGACGCAGTATGGCTACAGAAACTGAGATTGACTTAAATGCTTGAAATATGACAAATACCAGTGTGTTGGTGGATTGTGGAACTGAGGACACAAAGGGGTTTAATGGCTCTGTTACATGTCGTGCATTTGTGATGTGAGCCACTTTAAACAAGTGTGTGACCTCCGGGTTCAGTCTGTACCCATCAATGAAGTTTCTTGACCCCTACATAAGACTATCTGTTCTACACCGTAAGGAGGATTCATATTCACACAAATAGAAATGTACGGTTACTGTAATATATGTGGCACATGCATGATTTATAAATGTATGCAAACTCCAAACCATGAGTATAGGCAATAATGCTTGTATTTCACGTTCATGTTTATTTTTTTTAGATAAGATGGCAGTTCCTCCAGTGTACGCAGACCTCGGAAAGGCTGCGAGAGATATTCTCAATAAGGGCTACGGTAACATTCTTTACTGTGTCAGGTTTGTTTAAAACCGTCTAATAATGCGTGATATGTTTTCTTATGTTTAATTGATTTTGTTGTGTTTTATAAGGTTTTGGAATGGTGAAGCTTGATGTCAAAACCAAATCTGCAAACGGAGTGGTACGTCTTAAAGAAGCGAACACTATTACTTGAGTTAACATGTGAAAACATAATCAAGCTCAACTCGCTTTACTTTCTATATAAGGTTAAGATAATATAGTGTACATATAATGTTATGGATTCATCAATGTGTGTTTAATTGTAAATGAAATAGTTCGGGATGAAAATAGTTTTCTCTGATCTGCGAGATCATGTTAGTGAAGCCATGTGATAGAACATGTCAAGTAAAACCAATGTTTTTTTAAACCAATGTCTTTGAGACGTCATCCTGAAAATTAACTCGTTTTACGCTGGTGGAAGTTAATATGGCGCAATAACATGACTTGCTGTGCATTCCGTGTTTATTCACGTGAAGATGTAAGATCATTGCTTATGTCAGACTTTTATTTGAACAGGAATTTAAAACAAGTGGCTCTTCAAACATGGACACAAACAAGATCAGCGGGAACCTGGAGACCAAATACAAGTGGACGGAGTATGGACTGACCTTCATGGAGAAGTGGAGCACAGACAACACGCTCGGCACAGAGATCTCCGTGGAGGACCAGGTGTGAACACGCACACATCACAAAATAAAAGTCTGATTTCATCTGCTTGTGTTTTTGACGATATTTTATTTGAACAGATCACTAAAGGACTCAAGCTGACCTTTGACACGACCTTCTCACCCAACACCGGGTACAGTGAATGTAACCTGCCCATACCCGTGTATGAAATGAGCTGATTTTAACGTCCGTTTGTGTTGTTCGAACAGCAAGAAGAGCGGCAAGGTGAAGTCTGCGTACAAGCGTGAATATCTGAACGCGGGCTGCGATGTGGATTTTGACTTTGCTGGTCCGACCATCCACGGAGCGGCAGTGGTGGGGTACGAGGGCTGGCTGGCCGGATACCAGATGACCTTCGACAGCGCCAAGTCCAAAATGACCCGCAGCAACTTCGCCATCGGATTCAAGACGGAAGACTTTCAGTTGCACACTCATGTGTGAGTCATGGGCTGTCTGGAGTGTTGTGCTTTTTTTGTGTGATTTACTAGCGATAACTGTTTTGAGTTAACCTTTAACCCTCACTATAGAACTTTAACGCGTAGCAGTATACTCAGACAGGTTAGAGAGGGAGAAGAATACAGAAAAACCTCACAAGCTGTGTTTGTGTTGCAGAAATGACGGCACGGAGTTCGCCGGCTCTATTTATCAGAAAGTGAACGATCGTTTGGAGACGGCGGTGAATCTGGCTTGGACCGCCGGCAATAACAGCACAAGCTTCGGCATCGCTGGCAAATACATGCTGGACCCCAGCTCATCTATCAGCGTGAGTTTTTACTACGCTTGCTGTGTGTTCATGTACCTGTAAACATATCACTGCTTGTGTAGTGCGTAACGTGAACAGAAGACTGTCTGTCTCTCAGGCTAAAGTGAATAATTCCAGTCTGGTTGGGATTGGCTACACTCAGACCCTCAGGCCAGGTACAGTTTGTGTTTTATGTCAAATTCTTCTTTCAGAAGTTCAGCTCTCTGTTAGAGAGAATCACAGGAATATATGTCGTTTCATCTTAAAATCACCCTGAAGATGATGAAGTGGATGTTTAAACCTTTTCTACGCACATACTGTGATTGCAAAAAAAGGCCTTAATGTGTGCACACATAAAAGACTGTTGACTGTGCTCACGCACACTTTAAGATGGACATCTACACAAAGTTTTATACATGAGGTTCACAATGTTTGTTTCGCTGACAACTATCACACAAAATACTTTTTAGTCGACGTGTTACAAATTTGAGCTAATTTCTTTTACGAATTATAGTGATCGGCTGGTCATGTAATCACATGTCAAATCAAACAGCTTTTGTTAGACGGCTAAATTTATATATGCGCTACATCATATCAAAGTATTTAGAGTCGTCTAATTTGAACATCTTTCCGAGCACTGCTCATTTCTTGTTGGAGCAAACCTTGATAGCTAAATATTTTCTTAGTTTTGTATGTTTCTTAACCGTTTGTGTGACATTCTGACGTGTAATATACAGGGTGAGTTGTTCTTTGACAGTCTGTTGTCACGCAGGAATGAAGATCACGCTTTCTGCCCTCGTGGATGGAAAGAACATTAATTCTGGAAGTCATAAACTGGGCTTGGGAATTGAGCTGGATGCATAACACCAGCAGAGGTCTCAGTACGCTCAAAACATTAATTTATAGGAAATTACTGGAAAGATAAGTCTGATATCTCCATACGTGGATATTCCTTTAATTTAAACAGCACTGAACCTGAACCTCGTGAAATTTATTCATCAGTCTGATCATTCTTTAATCAATCTTTCCTCTTATCCGAGCTTCAGCGTGCATGTGTTACATCACATAATATTAATATAAACTTGACTAGTCTTGAGGGTTCCAAGAATTTCCACTACTTAATAATGTGAAGTAAATTTGCACATGAAGAATCTTCTGTTGCTGCCTCTGTGTATCTGGATCTGTAGTTCTGGCTTTTGTTGAATGTTTTTGGTGTGGCTGTTGTGTCCCTGTAAATCTCCTTGGCATAGATGTGTGCGAGTCGCCTTACCTGCAAAACCATGCGAGCACCCTTGTGTATGTCGACCTTTGCAATAAAGTCTTGAAAAAGAATTGTGACGTATTTGTACATGAAGCAAGCAAAGAACTACAGCCGACAGTTTAGACAACATTTAATGGGAAAGAGTGTCAAATGGTCAAAATATAATGGATATTATAAAATTATAAAGACCAAAAACTTGCAATCTGATAATACAACTGCTACTGTTGATAAAAGTTATTGGTTAGTAGTGTCAAATACACATTTAACTACGAAATCCAAGATATATTATTATAAATGTATAAACTGTATAATAATAAAATTTTGTTAGATTTTATAAACTTAAAACTTTTGTTGAAAACATAAAAATGTCACATTTACACAGAATCTTCATAAACAGTCGTAAACACAATGTTGCCATAGTCACGTTTCAGTTATAAAAATGAAATCCTCAAAAAACAACTTCTAAAACCCGATGAGCTTATTTAAGGTGGACTACATGGACAGTTTAACTGAAAAACCCTGATTCGGGTCCACTTTAAAAAAACTATATAGGCAGCAGTGCATTCTGGTATTGCCTTCTCATGTGGCTTTCTCTTACATGAACTTATTTTAAAGCAGACTTCAGGAATGCTCATAAAATGCCACCTACATAGACAGCTCACTAGGTTTTAGAACAAAGTTTGATTCTGGATGTTTTTCGGTCTGATATGGCTGTAGGCAGTGTTAGCTTTGATAAACTCAGAGTTTGAATGCTAATGTCAGCCCGTCGCCCACGGTGAGCATGCTCAGATTGATTCGGATGTCTGTGTTGAGCTTCTTGTTCAGTTTATCGATGCTAATGGTGTCCACGTCTCCATCAGCTGGATTCACCACTTGACCGCTCCAAAGGACCTGAGGTAACAACATTATTATGAAGCAACAGTAAATGACTGGTTTAAACTAATGGCATGATGATAGAAATGTCACATTGCATTATAAGAGAAGTCTAAAACACTGTGCAAAGATGTTGGTGACATAATGACAAGTTGTGACATTATATTGAAGGATTACAAAGACAATTCTTTAACTGATGATGATATAGCAAAAATAATGAGAACATACAGTTGTATGAACTGAGGTTAAAGAGTTTTAGATACAAAACCATCAAATGAATGTTAAAACGGTTCATAACATGTTTATTGGTTATCAATTTATAATAAATGGTCTGTTTGTGTGCTCACGTTATCTATGGCGATGATTCCTCCTTTCCTGACCAGCTGGAGAGATTTCTCATAGTAGTTGTCATAATTGACTTTATCGGCGTCGATGAAGATGAAATCAAATGTGTCTGCCTCCCCTGCAGCCAGCAGCTCATCTGACAACAAACCAAAGTAAACATGTTTCCTGTTTAAATTACCTTTACACTCTTTGAAAAAAGGTTCTTCGATGCCAAAGAAGAACCTTGTAGTCCCACGAGGAACCTTTAACATCTGAAGAACCTTTCTGTTTCACAAAAGGTTCTTTGTGGCGAATACGTGTTCTTCAGATTATAGAAAGGTAAGAAAGAGATGTTTCTTTGAAGAACCTTTGACTCAATGATTCTCTGCGGAACCAAAAATGGTTCTTCTGTGGCATCGCTGTGAACAACCTTTCAAGCACCTTAATTTTTAAGAGTGTACACTGCAAAACTATTTTGAGTTGATTCATAAAACAATTTTGTAACATTCTTAAATCAAGATTGACCAACAAAGTGACCCAAGATGGGGTTCAAATGGGGTGAACAAGATAAAACAAGACCAAATATAAATATCGTACATGATTTTTCTGAAAATGTTTCTTGGTTTAAGAAGTTTTTGATATTTTTACCAGAAAACAAGACAGAAATGTTCAGCAAGAATGTCATTTTTTGCAGTGCATTACATGCGATACTAATAATAAAATAGATTAGTATATTTTAAACTAGCTCAGAGTGAAGGAATCCAGATGTTACCCAGTGTTTTCACTGCAGGTTGCAGACGCAGGTCTATTTTGTCCTCAACACCGGCCTTTGGAAAAAAACATGAAAGAAATACTCTTATTATTGAGTTTTTTATAAGTGAGAAATGAGGAGCATCCACATCATCTATTCATGATCATTTTAGACACGCCTGCTTTCACTGGATTTACACGCTTCATGTCTGCAGTGAGTTAATAAGATTTCATTTGTCGCAGCTATTAAACTCATTCATTCAGTGTTTTATATTTTCAAGTCAGAAGTGAGTGGGTTTGTTTGCTCACGAAAGGGCAGTTTCACAAATAAAAATCAAACCAGCAAACTGGGTTTTAACTGCGAACAAAATAATAATCAGTAAGAATATTTCATCTACGTACAAGGAAACATTTAATGTCCCGTACACATTTTCATTTACAAAGTCAAAAGTCTAGATTAAATATTAACCTTCAACAAAGCAAGCTTGATTTCTGATTGTAAAGGTTAACTCTTGTGGTATCTGATAAGGACAGATAAACTCTGGCATGCGATGCTCGATTAAACAAAAATGTCACAGTTGAACGATGTAAAGTTAGGATTGCAAAATTGTATTTCTTTTGAAAAGAAGAAAGGATGATCGTTTTTTAGGATAGTACATATGTCTAATGATGATGTCCTGTCACTTAGAGCAGATATCTGAGAAAGACATTAAGAAAGTAAATATGGTTATGGTAAGCTTTATGCATGCTTAAATATGGTTTATGGGGTTCATTTGGATTTAATGATCATTTTCAGGGGCTCACCTCTTTCCAGAAAGGTCTGCCAATGTTTGTGAATTTCTCATTTACAT
The DNA here is from genome assembly GCF_947034865.1 of Barbatula barbatula. Classification (NCBI taxonomy): domain Eukaryota; kingdom Metazoa; phylum Chordata; class Actinopteri; order Cypriniformes; family Nemacheilidae; genus Barbatula; species Barbatula barbatula. The sequence goes on along the minus strand of NC_136779.1, from coordinate 843,327 downwards.
CACAGGCAATGATTTTTCCATCTTCAGGCAGAGCGAGAGCGATATTCAACGTATTATAGCCTGTATATACACCTGATAAATACAAACAAAAACACGCATGACTTCAGCTCCACTTTTTTACATAACTGTTATTTACATCAACAATTCTACGTTTATTTGACATGGTGCTCTTATTTCATACCAATTTCGATAGCTTTCTTGGCTTTGATTAATCTGGCCAGATTAGCCATCAACTGTGACTGCTCACAGGCTACCATGATGTAGTTCAAGTGATGCTCCATAGATTTCTACAGATGAAAAACACTCATTACACATCACACTCTCATTTTGATTCTAATCAGTAATACAGGCAAACACATTAGAAAAAGAAACTGTTTTAAGATGATCTGGATATTACCAGACGCAGTTTTTTAAGAGCCGGGTGTTCTCTCAGAGAGTGATTCAGGAGATACTGCATCACTGGATCATCTTTTCTTCCCACGTGGCTTTTACTCGACATTCTTGACGATTTTGATTTACGTTTGCCTTTCGAAATAAGAAATATAATTTTAGAAATGTAGTTTCATTCCTACGTAACTGTACATAAAAAAAAAAGAAAAACGTTGTTGTACTGATATGAAATTACATATTTTTACATATATTTGCATACAAATATACCTACATTATATTTGCATGTATTTACATAATAAAATGTATTTATTATGTACAATTGCATGTAAAACTTTAAAGATGGCGTGCCATGCATTCTGACTTCTTTACACTGTTAGATGTGCTGGTTTAACACGGTCAACTTGTTACGAGTTGGATGTATGACGTAGTATTTCTATCCTTGATGCCTTTACCCAGCACTCCGACTTGCTTTGGAAAGTTTTTTCTAATTCTGGATCCCTGTGTCGTCACAGAGATCCTATTTCTTTTATTGGCCAAAAGCACAGCTAGGCGAAGGAGAAAGAGCCACCCGGCCAGCCAACCGATGAGCAAGACCCGTTTACCATCCAGATTATCTACGCTGCGTCAAGATGGGCTGCGCTGCAGCTCGTTACTCTTGCGAAAGTGAAATTTGCGGGACATGAACTGCAAACGAAGTCATACGTCTGTGTTTTGTTGGCAATCAGTGTGTACGTGCATTATGTACAAAACACGAAGGGATGCGATGTGTCGCTTGCTCGTGCTGTAGTTCAGTTGTTGTGTAATATTTAAGTTTACGTGATAGATGATTGCAGTGGGCGGGGTTAGTGTGAATATTCATAGTTTGTTCTGCGGGGGGCGTGCCCTTTTGAACTACAAACAAGCAAATGAAAGAGTGTTGTCATCTGTTCTTCAGCTCTTTTTTGAATACTTTGTTAAGGTAACACAGCCGAATGGTCATATGGCCCGTTTAGATGTAATTGTTTATTTGATTCACATAATAGACTAAAATGCTTATCGTTTTGCATGTGCTTTTATAAAAACGCTTTCTCATTGCTGTGTAGCTTACGTGGATGATACTAAACAACATGCAGAGTAAATGAGATCGAACACATGTTGTTGTTTTGTCGTAAATTTTCAAGTTATTTTTGATGCATCGTAACACACAACTTTTCATAACTATCGTTTACCGCAATTAAACTAAGATGTCCAACCACCAACCTTTTTGGTTGCTCGGCAGGGTTATTTATCAGAGGCGGTTGTTTATAGTGATTTAATATTACCCAACTCAACCTTCGCTCATCATTTATGTTACTTAACAGAAACACGTTAAAAATAAAAATGTTAATGACTTATTTAACTGTTTAAACATTTAAAGTGTAAAGGAATGATGAGCAGGGCACTGATCGCCAAACCCAATAATATTTGTTTTTTCTTTGGTTTGGACCGTTGTTGTTGTTTTAATAATTGTTATAACCCCTTTGACAATTTTTGTATTTTTCAACTTTCTTTAAACATACTTGACAAACTGTATGTTTGTTATTTTGTTATATCTTGTGTTTCTAGAGAGAACATGCATTCTGGTAACACCTACAATTTGCACTGTTGCATCATTTATTTACGCATGAATAAGATGTGAAACGTTGACTCTTTGTGTATATGTTTAAGTAAGGTGTTTGAATTGATTCGTGCTCTTCTTGTTGTTTAGTAGTCTCATCCACGTAAACTATTCAGCAAAAACATTGCCATATGGCCACGAGAAAGTGTTTTTATAAAAGCGCATGACAATCAATAAGCATTAGCTTATTATGTGAATAACATACATCTAAACGAGGCGTATGACCATTTGGCTGTGTTATCTAAACGAAATAATTCATCATAAAATAGCTGAAGAACAGACAACACTGTATTTCATTCGCTTGTTTGTAGTTCAAAATACCACGCCCACCACGGAACGAACTATGAATATTCACACTAACCCCACCCACTGCAACCGGTTTTGTCGTTCAGAATACCACGCCCACCACGGAACGAAATATGAATATTCACACTAACCCCGCCCACTGCAACCGGTTTTGTCGTTCAGAATACCACGCCCACCACGGAACGAACTAGAATATTCACACTAACCCCACCCACTGCAACCGGGTTTGTCGTTCACAATACCACGCCCACCACGGAACGAACTATGAATATTCACACTAACCCCGCCCACTGCAACAGGTTTTGTCGTTCAGAATACCACGCCCACCACGGAACGAAATATAAATATTCACACTAACCCCCCCCCACTGCAACCGGTTTTGACGTTCAGAATGCCACGCCCACCACGGAACGAACTATGAATATTCACACTAACCCCGCCGACTGCAACCGGTTTTGACGGAAACCGAATATTACACAACACCGTCCCGCCTCTTTCAGCTCGTGTATTCCCGGAAATAATCGTACAGCTGTTTCTCACTTTTATAAATGTGATCAAACTAAACATTCATAGATACGACGTATGCAAAACTACTGAAGAGGCACTCAAGATTAATATGATATTAGCCTGTGAAACGCGATCTTTAATAAACCAATATTTCACAAGCTCTACTAAAATCGTTTAACAACCGAAAAAGAAAACATGTGACTTACTGGAAAACACCCAGAATAGCTTTTAACTGTTTTTTAAATCGGTGCATGTTCCTTTAAACGCGGCTGTTATCCAGTATACTTCCGGCGGGAGTGAAGTAAAAGTCGGTCACATTTCTACAATCCGTTGCACTTACCCACATAATATCCCGTTACAAGTATGAACCCCAGTGCTGCAGAGACTATTAGAGCTTCTGTGTGGATATTGTGAAGTGACATGATTTGATTTCTGATCTTTAACAAGTGAAGATAAGAATGAACGCGTCGACATGTGAACCGTATTACCGTAAAACACCCAACTGCACTGGACATGGTCACGTGGTTATGGTCATACATAAAAAGCAGAAAAACATTACAGTACATGTTAAGCTGTCGGTGACACAGGACATCAACCTGTCACTATTATTCCTGCTGGACTTTAAGCAACTATATTCGATTCGATGGCTCAGATAATCGCTGCTTTTATAACTGATCAAAATATTTGAGCGTTGAAATTGGTTATTGCATTCACAAGTTGACATTTAAATTGTAATTTGTCACATACTTCATTATTGATCAGTTGCATCATGGGGATTTTAATTGTGACTGCATGTCAAAATACAAATATTTATAATAGGCCTAATTACTCATTTGACTCCAATAGTATAAAAGCATTTTATACCAAACACGCTGCCTTTACATTTACCTTTACAAAACAATCGCGTAAATGTGATTTGCAGCAGTTATATCTTTATAAAGTTCTCGTTACGTTTAATTGAATATTTCCTCGACATTTTCGTTCATGTGCGCATGCGCAGACTTGTTGCGCTTACACTAAGAGCATTACTACCGACGTCCTTATCACATGATCGTTGCTGTTGCCCAAAATAAGTATTTATTTTATTATTATTATTTTGTATTTGACAAACGTGTAACTTTGTTAATAATGTAGGCTATTCCAAAATATAACGATTTCCGAAATAGTCATTTCAACTCAATGCACATGGACAATCAGCAGATGTATTATTATAATAATGATATCGCCCTTTATACAAGATTATAAACGTCATTAAATCCGCATGTGCGTTCAAATCGGGCTTAGTCGCATTCATTCATAGATTTAATTTTGCATTAACACTGTGCGCTGCTACACGAACAAACACACCTATGACATTATTTGACGAATATATACAGTATATATATATATATATATATATATATATATATGGGTGTGATCCGAAACATGCTGTATATCACATATAGAACTGATAACTCACAGATACGTGTTGTGTGGTTTTCTTCTGCTGATAATGTGCTGGTTTCTGTTCTCTTCTTCTTCTCTGTAAAATGGCTTCAGTCTGTGGGTGGAGATTCTCGACTTAAATGTTTCATGACACAAATCATCGTTATTAAACACGACACGACAGACACGACAGACACAACATCCAGACTTCTGTCTGAGAAGATGCTCTAAGAAGCGTCTGACGTTTAGTTATATATATATATATATATATATATATATATATATATATATATATATATATATATATATATATATATAGGGCCTATATATATATATATATATATTTATATACTAGGGACAAAAAAGGAAATTATTACAACAATAAAAATGGAGTATTCAATATTTTCTTGCATATTATTAAATGTAGTAAACAATTTATTTAAAGCATTGATGCATTTCAAACATCTTAATTGTTTATGATGTTCTGCCCTTTGTGCTCGACTCGACAGTCAGGCTATTTGAACATTTTACCAAATACATAAAATAAACATCCTTTCTGGTATCTAACGACAGAATAAACAAAATTCTACCCTGGGTAATATAATGCATCAGTATTACATACCGAAAGTGCCTCGGAAAACCGTGATGACCGCTTGGCATCCCAGACTGCAGCTGACACTATAGGCTCACGTCAGGGACTTAGACAAATAACATGTAGTAACCAACTTTGAACACAGGGTGTCACTAAATTACCATTTATAATCAAACCCATATGCAAACTGTTCATAGGAAACAGGACATATGATTTAAGTAACTTGTTGGCTAGATAAAATAATTATCTTATTAAGAATTTGACATTATTCTGAAGAATGAACAACAGTTGATGTTCATTACTGTCAATGCTTCAATTCCAAGTCTGAAATAAACCTGTGCGTGTGTTTACGAAGCTTCTGTTTACTCTGTTTGTTTTATTAGATTGCATTAGCTTGCCAACGTAAATCATTGCTTTCTGAATTTTACTGCAGATGTAAAAATGTGTTTTTGTTAAAATAATGAGGTCACTGTTAAGTATATAAAACAGGCATTTTAATAACAGGGTTTTATAACAACATTAAATAAAAAACTGTCAATATTACGCATGCTGGTTTACGAATAGTCACATAAAGATCAAGTATGAATTATATTCAAATGCGCATTTTCCGTATAAAAGAAAGACTGTAGTTCATCACGTTCGCCTGCAGGTGGCGGTGTTATCAATGCCAAGATATATTCTGCAGGTCATGATGACTGCACAAGTTTACAAATCATCATAAATCACTGCAGCAAGGAACACAGTAAACCCTCTGGAGCTTTCGTTCTCTCAACTAGAATCGGATCAGTTCTCCGTTTCACACGACGCCATTAAGAGGCAAAATATTGTGTTTTAAAGGATTCTTCTTGGAATCCTGACCGCAGTTAAGGCATAACAGTGTGTTCATTCTCTTCACAGCATAAATAGGACTTGCAGTATGAACGTTTCAGACTAAAACCTAAACAAGCTCCAATCTTCTACTGACACGGGCCTGTTCTGCTCTAATAAATATCACTGCTTGTCATTTATATCATTTATCCAACTCGTAAACAACAGGTCAGAATCATTAGATAGGAACATCTGTTCCACACATCCGAGGCGTACGAAACGCGGAGCACCTGTTCTGTACTGCTGCTGTGATGATGCTGCCAGTCTGTTACCATGACAACCGCTAAATAACACATCAGGAAGTGTCTTGCGCACCTGTCATCTGCTGTCACTCGCACGTTTGACACGAGAGCTTCATTGCTCAGAGATTTCAGCGCTGACAGACGCCGTGAGGTGACGCTTGATAGATGAGCTTCGGTCTGTCACGTGTGAAAGGCACATCTTGAGTTCACCTAAATCTGCTCTCTGTGCAGTTTAAGGACGTTTATGGAGTTTTTCCTTTGGATTGACTTCACAGGCGTGTGTCAGAGTGACTTATGGGCTGTTGGCCCGTCCAAAGCCTGAGCGCCCAGCTGGCATCCATCACCCCAATGAAAGCGATAATTGGGCAACGGTATTTGTAATTAAATCACTACAAAGACCTTATTGAGTAGAATTGAGATGTTTCACGTGAGTTGAGCACGTGTGGAGCGTAAAGGATCTCGTCGTCTGTTTCTCGCGTCACACTTTCAGACTTTCTGTCCTCTGTGAAACTCAGGCTTAAAGCAGAATGTTCACACACTTCTCCTCCATCTCAAATCTCATATTTCTACGGTTCTGCTTTTTGTCTCTCGAATCGACGTCATCTGTCTCTATTCAGACACCAGAAGTTCTGCCTGACATATTTTGTATTGCATGGAAGAAGAAAAATAACACAGGCTTGATATGACATGCGGGTGAGTAAATGATGAACACCAGCCCCAAACCTATCAGACGGATGCTGAACGAGGGCTCTGCAGACTGATCCTGGAACAGGCCGCATGTGTTCAGTATATCAGACTGCTGAGAGCCATGTCTGCCGGGAAGAGAAACTGCTGTTCAGGTGATGACAAACAGATTTTGTGCCGTGAAACATAATGCAGATCATGATTGTTTATCTGGCAGCTGTGTTCCGTGTGTCACTTAGCTCTTTAGAGAGATGAGTTTACCTGTCATGCTGTGTCTTAAAACGGCACGAATTTAAATTGACCCACATCATATCTGTAGACGTAGAGAGGACTGAGGTATGGCCTGACACGGTACATCAACCCTGGTCGCCTGGCAACCGCATCACGGTGCACTGACAACCAATCGCAACACACACAGGCATCATGGCATAAAGTTACATTTTCAACAGATTTACATTAATTAGCAATGGATGTAATATGGTCCAGTTAGTTGGTTGCAAACTGATAAGACAGTACAACACAATTATCTGTAAAATGGTCGATTATCTCCGACATGAAAGATTGTGTGTCCAAGATGTTTAAAACTACAGTTTGTATATTGTGTGCTCATAAACAAGAGGTTTCACCCTGTGAAAGTATTTGAGCTTTGACACGTTTGCGTTCAGGACCTCAGGTATGGTACCGATGTGATTTTGTTATATTTATGGTGCCATATTTTGCGTTTACGTGGAAAGCCGTTCAGAAGATGGATGTTACGGACATTACTGTGATAAAAGAGAGCTTGTAATGTTATTTTCATTGTTTGTTAATAACTGTTTCTATGCAGGCGGAGCAGAATAGTGACAGATGAAGCATACTAGCGTATAGCAATACTAACAAGTATACACTGAAATACTAAACTTAAATAAAAAAAGTTGTACATCGCAGCATTCATTTTACAAGTACTGTATGTTTTCAGATCATCGTTACGGTTGGATTCATTTCATGTTGATGCATGTTGAAATGGATGTGTAATGTTATGAAATCTTTCAGTTCAGGAGAAATGTCTTTAAGTGCTCCGGTGAGACACGCTGGTCATTTTTCTGTAAGATACGACATCAGTCTGAGCTGAAGAGCGGACATCTGTTTCCCCAGACTGTGAAATATTACAGAGGCCGACTGCTGTGCTGTCTTTGGAGGGGCCTTGAGAAACTCTGATGGAGACGATGCCAGAGCTGATTTAAGCTCCTCAGCGGGGAGAACTTGGACTGTAGTTTCAAGCCGAAGCACGAACAGATTCTGTCCTGGCGAGGGCTGATGCAATTTAAATACTCTGTAAATTACTGTGTGTGTGTGTCTGCGGACGACTTCATTTATCTTACTTACAGCACATATGTTTAGAGGTAAGCGTTTCCATCTGTGCGTATGTGTGTCTAAAGTGTGAGTTTGTGTGTGTGTGTGTGTGTGTGTGTGGATGTATTTGGTACTGTATGGTTTGTGTGTCAGGTGTGTGTATGCATACATGTGTGTCTGTGCACGTGTGTGTGTGTGTGTGTGTGTGTGTGTGCACGTGTGGCTGTGCACGTTTGGGTGTGGGCATATATGTGTGTTTTGTTTGTTGTTCTTGCGTGTGTATTGTGTGAGTGTGTGCACATTTGTGTGTGTGAGTGTGTGTGCACGTTTGTGTGTGTGTGAGTGCATGTTTGTGTGTGGGCATATATGTGTGTTGTTCTTGCATGTGTGTATTGTGCGTGTATAAGATGTGTATGTATGCGTGTGTATTTATTTGTGGATATTTGGATCCTGTGTGTGTGTGTGTCTGCATGCATGTGTGCCTGTGCACATTTGTGTATGTGTGTATATGTGTGTTTGGATACCGTGTGTGTATTTGTGTATGCTTGCAGGTGTTTGGAGTGTGTTTGTGTATACGTGCACGTGTGTTTGTGTGTGTGTACTGTGTGTGTAGGTGCGTATGCATGTGTGTGTGTTTGGTTTTGGTTCATGCGTCGATGCTCAGATGCATGTACTTTAGATACTGTAAATAAAAACTCTGAACTTCTGTTAGTAACGCCAGGTGTGTGTTCAGTGTGTTTGTCGTTAAATCTGTGGCTCATTATTGCCCACACACAGATTTGTGCTCTGCAACTTATTTATTGTTGCTATATAGTTTCCACACATAACTGTACACAAGGATTCAAAAAGTAAACATTTTGTTTCTTTTTAAATGGACTGAATAGACTTATTGCAATTTGTTTATGTCATTTACATCTGTTTATATGGATACACACAATATTTGTATTTAGATAAATGTTTATGTTTACTTCTGTACACAGCGCAGTACACCTCCCAATAAAAGATGACTGTGGTATTGAAGACCAATTACTCTTCAATGACTGTGTCATACTGAAGGATTCACTGCTCAGAAATGCAGATCTTTCTTCAGACGGCTCGATGAATGCCAGAGGGTTTTGTACCAGTTACAGATTTATGAGCGTGCGGTCGATTCGTGGTTGCGTCTTCTTGTAAGTTCAGCAGAAGACCAAAAGAGAGCAAGACCAACGGTCTGTTCAATGCTGCCAACTCAACTCAGTGGAAACGTGTTTAGACCCATAATGCTTAGCTTTGGTCTGTAACTCAAACCATGCGGTGATATAAATGAATATTGTTCAGCTCTGTGACTCTTGGAGTCTGTCATGTTGAATATTTTAGGGCGTTCTGCACACCGCTGAACACATTCTGATGCACAAGGTCAAGCCAAAAACGGACAAAAATGCACAAAACAAACAATGCTGTGAGGTCACACGAGATTCATGTGCTACATTTAAACTGTGTTTTTTTTCTATTTGAAATGACAGGGAAGGATTTTCTTGCAAACTCATCTTTTATTTTTTGAAAGTTAAAGAATAAAAACACTTGAAAGGTTAAAGATACCGAGCCATTTAAGCAAATTAGCTTGAAAATATGAATTTTGCTGCAAGGTTGACAAAGGTTTTTCTTAAAACTCAAATTTTAAGTAAATCAAAAATCAGTTTGGAAAGTGGCAACATATGTCCAGCACACATATGAACTCCTTTATTAAGTGTTTTAAAGTATCCCAGAATGCACCTGGTTAGGAGATATTTTATAGTTTGGCATGGTTGTAATGTAATTGTACACATAATGATGAATAAGTGCTTCACCCCATATGAGCGTTGATTTATTAAACATGTTTCAACAGCCCCATTTTCTTTAAATTTACACATGTCAAAGTAACAGTAAATAATAATGAATGATAATGGTGTGTTAAGACTGAAGTTGTTGTGTTTTTGCCAGATGTTCACCGTGATGAGCAGCTGTGTGTTATTTGCAGAGGAACAGATTGAAATACAAGGAAAAACAGAAAACTGCAGGACGTAACTTAAAGTCGAAACAAACGGTAATACTTCATTTATTATTCAAACATCAACAGAATTTTGTTCATGTTTTAAGAAATGGTGTGACATTAGCTTTTGTTTGGTATGTTATAAACTATGGATGTGTTCAGTGCTATTTAAATATTCACGAGTTATCAAAGCTAGACCACGGGTTTGCATCAATCTTGTGATGTCAGTGTAAAAACCCACCCATCCATCATGTGACAGACTATCAGACCCAAAAACTTTTGAGGGTTCCAGCTAGATAACATACATGCTTAACCCACATTAAAATACTGAAGCATGTTTTAGTATTTAGTATATTAAAATGTCCTTGTATTTTTGAACTTCACATTAAAATACATTTATTGCAGGTTATCAATTCACTATTATATACTATTGTAATATACATTTACAAAGTGTGAAGTACATTCTACAGCTTACTACACTTTACTATGGTAAAAACTGAAGCATAATTCTGTGTTTTTTACATTTAATGCACTTGAATATAACCACATTGGTAATCATCAAATCCTGTTTCAGTTCCTGTTATATACTAAGATCCAATCTTATTCCTTGTTACTGTAAACACTCATTCCGTATTTTGCAAAACGTTCTGGTTTATATTTGGAATATTTAAAGGGCAAAATAAGTTTTGATTGTTTTGAATTAGACGAAATATAGTCGAAAATGTAATCTTTCTGAAAAACACATTTTATCCATCATTTTTCCATAAAGAGAAGTCATATATATTTTTTACGTATGTTTATTGCAAGGTTTGCAGATAATATATGAAGACAAATGTAATGCGAATATCACTCATTCTTCGTCTCCAAATCAAGAAGTCAAATAAATGGTAAATTGGCAATAAATAAATGTCAAATACAAAACCAGACTAGATGGAGTAGTTCTTTTAATGGACTTTTCCCCCCCTGAGTTATACAGTAAAAACGCTCTTAAACGTTTAAAAAGCACGTTTTAAAATATAATATAATTATTTAATTCAAGTAAAGTTCAAATTTAGAAATGCAGTTGCGTATTTTGGTTGGATAACAACACACGGTGTGGATGTATCACGTTTCAGATATAAAAAGTAAAAACAGAAATATCATCAGTTTAAATAAAGCCATTTGAGTCGTGTTGAAGTATGTTGTTTTTATTTCTTTCGCTTTAAAGCTAACTTTAATAAATAATGGCCCATTAATAAGTCCTGAGATGAACACACACACACACACACACACACACACACACACAACATATACTTCTTTCTCACTGATATCCGAGTCCTGGCGCTGTGGTCAGTCTCTGTCCGTATAGCGCATATGGAGAGTAAAACTGACCCGCGGCTGCGGGCATCGGCACCGGCGCACCGGGCGTCGGTAAGGGACTTTTGGAGTACGGGTGATACCGTGTGCCCAGCCCGAGCGCGTGATGCGGACTCCTGAGGGCCAGCGGGGCTCCTGTGGGGGCGATATGACAGGCCATCGCCGCAGCGCTGTTTATCGAGTTCGGATATCCTGACATGAGCTTTTCCGCGCCCATGAACGCGGTGTGTGTCCGCAAATGGGCCAGAAGTTCCTCTGAAGACGAGAAGCGCTTGTCACAGGGTCCGTTCGCGGATACCCAGTTACAAACGTGCGACTGGGACTCGTGTGCGATCATAAAGCCGTACGGGTACAAAGGGTGTCCGGTAAATGAGGGCGCGGAGGCCGACAGAGGGTGCATGGGGTGGGTCTGGTACATGAGGGGGTATCCGGACTTCAGGGCAGTGTCGTGCGAGCTATTAGATGATATATGGCTGGCGCAATGGTAGCTCAGGCAGAACGGGTCTCTGCACAGGCTGGTGGACATGATGGATGGCGGGGAGGCTCCGGCGAGGGGACTCGACCCCGCCTTACTGCTGAGAGAGCCCGCGGCACCGGACAGCTGAGCATTAATCAACTGACTGCTGCTGGCCTTACTCGGGTCCAGAGTCACGCCATGGTGCAGAAATTGCTGGGGGTAGCTGGCGTAGTGCCCTGTTAGCGTTCCAGGGTAGTGTAGTCCTGCAGGGGAGATGGGAAACACGGTGTGGCCGGGTCTGAAGGGCGAAACCGGTGCCACGAGCCCTGATCCGAGCGCAGATGACGCTGAGGACGCGGGGGCCGTGTCAGATGGGGAGGGCTTTGAAGTGTCCTGTGGTTTGTTTGTGTCGCTGTTACTCTCAGTTCTGCTTGGGTTGGTGTGTGCAAAATTATCCGGCGTTGATCTTTTATTTGTATCGTTTTCCCTTTTTATCGTTTTATCGCCAGATTCCGTGCGTCCGGGCTGCGGAGACGCAGAACTGCACGAACTTGGACTGACCGTCCGTGGCGTGTTAGGCCGGCAGGTGGCACTCGGAACGCGGAAACCCGATTTATCTCCACCCGAATCTTTCCTCTCAGATGATTTAGAATATGGCTTGAAACTAGATTTGTCCTCGACCCCGATGTCACTGATCTTCAGTGGGCTGGATTTCGAGTCCTTGTCCGACGTGACCGAGGAGAGTTTGGCAGAAGACGGGGAATCAGATTTCCCGATCTGAGAACATGTTTGCGCGAGAAGGGCGAGCGGACTCTTCTTGGCATCCAACTGTTAAAACAAGAGAGTTTTAATGTGTGTTTTTAGAAATATACATATATTTTAAATGACTAAAAAATACAGACGCTGTTCCACATTACGTTTGCGCTTATTAAAGCACATCTGTGCTCGCCCGATCTCTCTGTTGCGCACAGACATTTATAGACTTAAACGGGCTATTGTTGAAAGTTGTTTTATTTATGCAGCGTAAACAAAGCATTCTTTGATATTAAATGCAGAGACATTCAATCAAACAGAAGAGGGTTTTTTGTTTTGCTCATAGCTTCACATTCACATAGTACATTTGGCCACTATCATTTTACTTCACCTTCTAGCTATTACAGAAAACTGGAATGGCAGTTGGAAACTAATGTCAACAAACACATACACCGGACACCCGCGTATGCCAATAGCTGAACAGATGGATTTATATTTTATTTGTTTAATAGATGGTTTGGTTTACAGATCAACTTCGTAAAAACATGTTAACGTTGCCACAGATGTATGGCACTTCTGTAGCGCAGTGGAACTCCTTATAGGGAATGTTTACAGATATGAACTGCAGCAAGTATCATTTATGCTTCTTGTGTTTTTCTGTAAATTGTACAGGAACATTTATTTTATTGTTTGTTAATATTTAAGTAAACACAATTTTTTCACTATTTTAAGTGAAAACCTTATGAATATAAATCATTACATCGCATCATGCGTTGGTTAATATTCGGTAAATGTTTGTAAAGGTTTTTAACGGAAAAAGGAGCTCTTCAATACATGATGCAAAGAAAAACAGGAAAAAACGTTCAATAAAATGTACCTCGATGGGTCCGATGGGAATAGACGTTAAAGGCTGCAGATAGTCCGGGTGCAGAATGTGTCCGGTGCGCGCAGTGAGCATTTTCAACACTTTAACGGGTAACCGGTTCGCCTGGCGCTTCGGGTCTGCTGTACGCAGTGAGTGCTGGACGTCTTTAAGAGTTCGGTTCTTCTCCCACACTAGATTAAATAAAGCAGACTCCGAAGGCAATGTGATCATGTCCCACTTTTCTTCGCGTAATGTGGAAACACATCTGGGTTCCTCAAAAAGACCAAACAAACGTGTCCGTATAATATGGAAAAAAGCAGAATAATCCTTAAATGTTCTCGACGAGAGACGCGTAACAGGAGATCTAGGAGCGCATCTTCAGTACACACTTGCGTAACGCAGTTACATTCAACACAGCTCGCGTACCTCGCGTTCACGAGATTAAAGCCTGCACCGTCCTCCAATCAGATCACTCCGTGAAGGGGTTGACAGCGCAAGGGGATATGATGCAAGAAATGTGGGCGTTCGTTTTTCACATATCAAGGAGTCCTAAACACAAAGTGCACTAAATATATCTAGTGTAAACAAACAACAGATTTCAATTAAAACTGATATTATGGCCAGAACACTGAGGCAAACTGAACCAGTTTAAAATAAAATGTATAATACCGGAGACAGGCAATATTTCCAAAATCATGATTATCCAAAAGTAAAGTATTGCAGTAATTAAACAGAATTAAATGTAATATCTGGATGTTTAAAGGCATGAAGACACACATTGTATGTCACACACCGAATGCAGATCTGTTTAGTTGTAAATTAATTATGCACGTTTGTCTGTCTGTCTGTGAAATAAGCACATGTCTGTCTGTCTTATCTGTAAGCTCCTTTGTGGTTTAGGTTTGCATTGGCCTACAAGCGTCTCTGTATTAATTTTTTTACTAATAGAGTGTTCATCCTTATTAATCATGGCGTTATCTTGAAGGCATCACATATAATAACTTTAATCCGTGCGCTCTCTGGATAATTAAAGTGAAAACACACGGGTGATGGATGAGAGGCAGATATGGTGATGGATGACCGGGGGTTGCTGTTCTCGGCTGCGGCTGTCAGCTCTCGGTACTGCTCGTGAGTTATTAGGCCCAGAAACTCCCCCTTTATTGTGCGGGTGATGGATGACGCCCAGCACACGGGCGTTATTCCATAATGGGAACACATTTCAGACGGGCCATATTTCACCACGGCTAAGTAGAAAGTTTTGAACGCCGCCTCAATATTTCACATCCCTCTGGCACGTTTACGGAGAACTCCACGCATGCAAATACAAGTGCAAGCTACAACCTTGAGTCTGTTTGAACGTTCCAGAGAAATACAAAAGAAAGCACATAAATGACAGCTTTCTGTGGTTTCGTGATTTGTTTTACATGTTGTAATGTTTACAAGTTGATAACAAGGTTTTCAAAGGCAGGTTACATGACAATTTAGTGTGACAACATGCCCCAAAATGGTGTCAACATAAATTAGGTTTGAAGGCAGAAAGTAACCTAACCCGATCAAAATAGTTATAATAATAATAATATGTTTTATTTATTTAGTGTCTTTCCAGGACTCAAGAACGCTTTACAATAAAAGCAAAACGCAGTACAAAGAGAAAAAAAATACAGACATTAAAGTAACAAAAATCACCAAGCACAGCTTATAAGATATAACTATCAGAAAATAGGTGAGTTTTGAGCAGTGTTTTGAATTCAGACAAGTTATTTTGGACTGCAGAGGGATCTTGGAAGAGAAAGACGATACCGAGGGACAGCAAAGAGTCTAGCCAGGCGACCGAAGTGAGCTGATTTAGTAATAGCACTGATATGAAACTGGAAGGAGAGAGAGGAATCGAAAATGGCACCAAGGTTTTTAACATTAACTGACGGAGTAAGAAGAGTGCCAGTCATGTTACAGACACAGTTAGAAGGAATTTTGGAAGTAGGTGACCGGGTACCAATAATAATTATAAGATAAAAAGTTAGAGTTGACCATGCTTTTATATCAACCACGCAGTCAGAAATTGTTTTCAATTTGGTGGTCAAAAGATGGCCTACAAACGATAGTTAAGGCCATGGTGATGTAAAATCTGACCCAGTGATAATATATATATATATATAAATAACAGTGGCCCGACCACAGATCCCTGGGGGATTCCTTTCTCCAGGGGGGCAGTGGGAGATCTTGAATTCTGCACTGAAATGTAAAATTGCCTGTCATGGAGATAAGAAGATAAGATAAAATCAGGCCGTTTCTGTCGGAGCATGTCTCTCAGCTGCTAGTCCAAGCTCTAGTCAAATCAAGACTGGACTACTGCAAATCTCTACTGGCTGGCCTTCCAACCAATGCAGTCAAGCCCTTGCAAATGATCCAGAATGCTGCTGCACGTCTAGTTTTTAATCAGTCTAACAGAACACATGTAACACCCCTCCTGATTTCACACAGCTGTTCTGTATTGATTTGACTTGTTTCCAAAAAAAAGTCTTGTTTATTCTCTCCTTTGCTTACTCCAGCTTTAATCCTCCTAGTAGCATGGCCTTGTAAACTAACAGTACTGTTTAGTGTGTTGACAAAATGTTTATATGCTCTCCTACTTGTAGGTCGCTTTGGATAAAAGCATTTGCCAAATGAATAAATGTAACTGTAAATACAACTTTGACATTAAGCCTGATCTCATGTTTTAATTGTGTTCTATTGATTTTAATGTTTTTGTTTTGTCAGGTTTACTGGGAATTTTACGCTAGTCATTGGGTGAAGCTTCTAGATGATCCCAAACGCTGTTTAAAGGTAAGTATATTTATAACCAAAAGGCAGAATTTTTAAGATAATTAATTTGCATTATATTCTGCAAAAAATATTTATACTGTATACGAGATGGGTTCTTGTATTAAATGCAGATAATTAGAAGCATTGCTTCTATTGTGAAGTGAGAGATGTTTCTTCAGCAAAGCATAGATGAAGCTCATTATCTTCTCATCATTAATCTGCGTCTCAGAAGCATTGAACAGGATCTGCTAGTGTAGTACAGAAGAGAAAACAGCATTAAACACCACAGAGCATCTGTGTCGCAGAGGCTGTGAAATAAATCAACAGATATAACATGATGCTCAATCTTTATCTGAAAGATTTCTTGTGGTCAGGACACATTGAAGCTGATTCAAACACAGAAACCAGAGTCAACACTTTTTGTTTATAACTGTAGTTCTTTTAAGAAGCCTTAACAGGTTATTTGGAGAACTAAACATGGCATCGCTGTCAACATGAACAATTCTTATTTTTCTATGTGCATGTTTTTTTAATTTTTTTTTAACAAAAAGCTTTTGTATAGATTGTATAAATTCTTACAATCTTATTTGTATATTGGAGTACAGTTTGCTTTAGCAGCGGTGATGTAGTCTCAACGTCAGATGTCACGCCCAGGGCTTCTGGCTAAACGTCTGATGCATAAGGCACACTTTTCTAGAAACACTTCAGCGTCATGATTGGTTGAATTCTACAGGATTTCCAGGAGACGTATGTGTTGTGTTCTTTTAACTGTTCGCCTGGAAACAACACAAAGCCATATGATGAAGCATGAATCATTGTTTTGACACATTTGTGAATGTATGCTGGTCGGTTACTGTGGTCACATTTCCATGCCTCTAAACATGACGCCACACAAAATGAAACATGATTCTATGCTTTACCTGTCATTGAGTTTGGGCCTTGACTAAAGAAAGCAGCCAAAGATCCCCAAAGGTTTAGGGGAGGGGCTTCGGTATTGTTTTTTATTATAATTGTACGCTTTAATCAAGCCACGCTACATATTTGAAACTTCCATTTCATGGCGTCTTTAAGGGAATAGTTCACCCAAAAGATGGTCACCATTGACTTTCCATAGTAGGAATAAAAATTACTATGGTAAAGTCAATGGGCCCAATTTTTGGGTGAACTATTCCTGAGTGTGTTGTTTGTTTTCTTTTCATTTGGTAAGTTCCATATAAAGTTGATGTGTGGAGGCCCAAAAGTAATTTTTTGCTGTTCTCATAATAACAATATGTTTAATGGATCCAGATATGTTTTAGGATAAAGAAAATAAGTCATATGTGTTTGCAATGACTTGGGAACGAGTAAATGATGACAGAATCTTTATTTCTGGATAAACTATCTGTTTTATAACTTGAAACTCTGAGCTCGGTAGAGATGACAGAAGCTGCTGAGATGCCAACCTGCTCCACAGCACAAACTGACATTGATACGACGCATTTCTGACGCCGGCATTCATCTCATAACAGGTGCGTCTCAGGTGCAGACTAGTTTAAGATGCGTTTGAAGAAGGCTTTCACGATAGCGTCACGTCATGTTTATTTCTCTCGCAGCATTAACCCGATCGAGCTGTAAGTAACGGTTTGAGTCAGTGTGAGGATGAAGGTTTTGTCACGTCTCCTGTTTCAGGATGTCTTATGAATTAGTTAAAGCCGTGGACCTCAGAGTGTCTTTAGGACGGCGAGAGGCATATAAAGTGAAGGATTACAGACGGACATCCATTTATCAGCAGGTGGATCCGGGAACTGCCAGACTGCTGTTATGCTCTGGAATACATTTGACTACTCCGGCGTTCTCGACTACCACTGGAACCAATTCCTGCAACATCTGCAGCCGAACAGCTCGACGTGTGCCACATCACTGTCTTAAGAACACTGCTGATGCTCGGAAGGGTCCATCACGTTTACTCATATTCTTATGAGGATCATTTCTCAGAGCTTTACTTGTTCGAAATATACTGCTAGCTCATACCCAACACAGTTTTTTTTCTTGTTCGTATGAATTTGAACGATGGTTTTAGTATGTGACCTGGTTTAGTACACGAGATGGTTGACAGCGATAATTGTACTGTTTTGTATTTCTTGTATTATTTATACAAATTAGGCACCTTGTCATACAAACAGTTCAAAAGTCAGGATTATGTTAAAATATTTCTTAGTAACACAGTTTACAGTATGATTGTATTTGTTAACATTATTGAATGTGTGAAATAACACTCAACAAAATGTGTTAATGTTTTTATGTTAGTTAATGTCAAAACAATTGTTCAGCTCATGGTGTATTAACTAATGTTAACAATTACAGATTACAATTTTTAAAATGTTGTAGTAAATGCTGAAATTAACATCAACTAAAAGGAGAAAATGCTGTAGACTTATAAGTTTATGTAAGCTAATGCATCAATTCCTTGTTGACAAATACAACTTGATTCTGAAGCATTAGCAATTTTTTTTATTTTAGTCAATAAATAGCTGAAATGTGTTATTCTTTCAATGTTTAAATGCTTTGTATTCCAACATATACATAAACCATTAGAAGTAAGAATCGCTCAAGAAAAATAAACACAGTTGCTTTGCATTTCTATTTAAACTCTCTCTGTTCGGCTGAACAACGGCCGACTTGTTTTAAAACATTTTTTTTTTCGTTTATTTGCAGCAAAGACTCATATTTTTATGTTTCTTCGTTTTGATCCGTTTATTTCCAGTGATGTGCAAAGAGTCATACACAACACAATTCTCTATAATTATGACTTTAGGGATGTAACAATATTGTCAAAATTGCGTTATAGCAATGGCAAAATTGTTTCAATATTATTATGGTCATGGACACATGACATGTTAAAAAAGAATAATACATGTCATCTTCGGCAAGGTCCATCTGGTGCAATGATTTTATTTTATGAAAGGGACTTTTAGGTCTTTTGACCCATCTTATACTATAACGCATACATCTAAGCAGGGGTCATTTCCACCGGGGAAAAGGGGGTCATGTCCCCTCCACGCTGTCATCGCGATGCGGGCGTCGCATGCAAACTCTAAAAACAACCTTTAATCACGTGGATGGCAGCAAGTGATTTTCTCCATAGGAGTTCACTATGACCTGAACAACGACCAGGTAAGCCCACATTTCTGTCAAACTTACTTGTAAACACAAGTTTCTGTTAAAAGAATGAGCCCTTTTTTAATAATTAAAGTAAAAATATATTTTCTTTCCCCAAATCCATTATAAGGAAACCGCTTAAAACAATAACCACGGAAAACCAAATTAAAAACATTTATATCAAACATTAACATGATAACTGTTTGTTGCTGCCTTGAGCCACATTTTCCCCCAAACATCAACTTTTGCTACACAATAAAAACACTGTGTGGTTTCATCAATTTAAACCATCAAAAACGATGCAAAACACAGGTATTTTGAGTTTGTGATAGTGAATTCCCTCTGGAAAAAAATCACTTACTGCCCTCCATCTGCACTTCGCTCACTTCATGTAGAAAATCCATTATTCAATGGATGCTGTATGACCATAGTGCTTAAATGTATGTAAATGGAGGAAATGAGATTCAAATCAAGAACATCTTCCCCCATTTTGTGTCCCCCCCACTTTTCAAACCAAAGTTACACCCTTTGATTGGAGGACGTTTATGGCACGTTTCCAAGTCATCATTTGTCATTTTAAGCTTTGCTTATTAAAACCGTACCGTCCACTTTATACCGAGGTATTATTGCTCAGCGAGATTTTGATATTGTTACATCCCTACTTTTTAGTGTTTTGTGGATCTCATAGCTGAATTTAAAGAGTGCTGGTTTTGGTCGTGTCTTGGCTTCAGTTTAGGTGGTCTCGGCTTCAACACTGCTGACAGCAGTATCAGGTTAAGTGCATTAAGGCAGTGATGAGATTAATGTCATGCGAGTGCCTAGTCTCATCTCAAACTCTTAGAATGAATAGTCTTACTGGGTCTCATGGACCGGATTAAAGATTACCTGCCCGAGAAACTTCCATCAGGATTATCAGAGGGGAGGCGGAGCTCAGACAGTCAGGTGTGGATGAATAACAGTGAAAATCCCATGCGATGATGTTTCTGTCAATGTCAGTAAATGTTTTCATGTCATTTTGTCTTTTTGTTCAATTAATTTTCATCTTGTTTGTTATTCTTGCTTCTTATTGAACATGTCGTTTAAATGCACGAAGATGGAGGAGTAAATGAATATAGACTGTCGAGGTAAAATCATGTAAATGTGCGTTAAATGAACGAGAAATGTTTAAATTCATATCATCTTCAATAATATTGCCTTTCAATGGAAACAAATCTGAGCTCAGTTTGACACATTGTTGACGTCTCTTTTGAGACATTCGTGACATGTCAGACTCTTTTTCTCAGGAGAAATATCTGAGACACAAATATGATCTAAACAAACGCTTGCTTCCCATTTAATGTCATTCATGTCTAGGGCAAATAATTGACATTTTAAACAGATATCACCTGTGATTTTCAATTTGTAAAGACATCTTCTATAGATTTTCAGCTTCTGTGAAGTTCTTATCTATGAGTTTCTCTCGGGCTGAAGTGGAGGTGTGTGGAGTGTCCGTATCAGTATCAGAAACTCTGGTAAGCGTCTGTAGCAGCTCGTGTGAATGAATGATGAAGTGTGAAACAGATCTGTAGGTCGACAGGAGGCAGGTACTCCTCACGGCTGTATGATCTCTACACAAAATCAATCCTGGTCTCAGATGCAGGGCATGCTGGGATCGGGACGCGCACAGACTGTTTCATGAGATCGTTTGAAGTTTTATACCTGAGCCGAGGAGAGTCGGTTATGATTGAATGAAAGAAGTGATGTGTGTGCGGAACCTGCTGATGAATTCACTGCTTTATTTTGATCCGTGTTTACCTTCACATGTCAGATTAGAGTGTTTTAATAATGCAGTGCATGAAAATCAATCATAGAAACTCACATTGATTGCTAACCCTATCACCATTTCTGTTGCATGTTAGTCTATATGCTCAAATTGACATTTGCTGTGAAATCATACCCAGCAGCTTCATAAATTATAGAAAATGTATAAGCTTACACTGTTGTGAATCATGATCAAATAAGGAGACAGATTGCAAAATGTAATATAATGTACAAAATAATATCAACATAACAATTTGACTGAAAAGTTGAAGTGAAAAATGCACATGAATTGATTTGCATATGTTTATTTAGCAGACAATTATAAATATTGTGTCACGTATGATTGAATATAAACAGAAAACTTGCTGATTTTTGTTCATTTTTAACCAGAACAAATAATATCATTTTAAATCATAATTTTAAATCCTTCATGGTTTCTCTTGCATCTCACATCTCATGTGAAACATTTTTCAATCCATAAATTCAATTTCACATTTTTCTAAATGTTTTTTTTTCACGGTTCTTGGAGAGCATTCAGACCTAATGTTTGTGTCAAGGATCTGGGCAGTGGTCCTGGTGTCCGTGTGAGACTGATCTGAGATCTGAGATGGGGTTTGGAGTCCCTCAGTGATCCACCTGTGGCGTGCCGTGATGTTAATGAGAGTCTGCGTGTCCTGGTGAGCTTTAATCTCAAACATTACTTACACTCGGATTCACCACATGCTTCTCTAAATACACATTTACATTGTTCATTTCCACTTGATGTCCACAGTGACAAAAATTTTCTCCCACAAAATGACATTTTGATGGATTCATGCTAACAGTGAATCACTGGAGAAACCTCATTACAGGAGAACTCTTTATATTTAAAGTGTTTTACTATGTCTGCCCTTGGGTTTTGAGGATGAGCTCTCATCGTGCAGCCTGTTCTGTTGGCATCTACAAAATTTGGCAAGATTTTACTTTTACAAAACACTGCAGATGGCAGTCATACGCACAATCTTTTAAATATATAAAAGCATAGTTTATTCATATATCTTTATCATTTAAGTTAAGAGTTAACCTATATATTACTTTTTCTAACTTTAATTCAGATGATAAAAACTGTTAAAGACTTCAGCCATTTGCAATTTCTCCGTCCTCATGTCACTTCAAACGTGAGTTTCTCTTGTTAAATTATTATCCCGCTTATTACACGACTACTTGCCACGTAAGAAAAACTGGACCTGAAATGTGAATTTGAAATATTTGTTTAGCTCATTTTTACTGAATTCAGACCTTCCGCAAGGAAAAGCTGCTTAGTTTCGGTTTTAAAGTAAGAAATGACGTTCAAACGTCACGAACAGACAATTTGGTTTAATCATTTGTAAATATAATGTCATATATGTTATTAAAAGACATTTATAATTATTTTTTGTAATATTAAACTGCTTTTTGAAAATAACAACCCATTGAATGTCGCGACCGGCCAATCAGAATCAAGCATTTAAATATGCCGTGTAATAACGTTATATAAAACATCATCTTTTGAATTGGGTCTTTTATGGTGATTCTTAGAATTGAAGAGCAATAGATTGAGACAACATGAAAGATCAGAAAATAAACACGAATGTCACCGTGTATGAAGTATTACTGTACATCGATATCTTACCTTTTGTAGAGGTCATAAAATGTAGTGAGGTCCATGTCTATATACCTTCTATACATGATGTTTTACAGTACAGTGTTGTTTTTAGTTTCAGTGACGTGTTTGACAGATGCTACAGGAAACATTCAGGTTATGAGAAACTGAAGACAGTGTTTGTCATGAGATTGACGGGAACAGCAGTTGTGTGTCTGTGATTCAGGTCTGTAATTCAGTCTCGCACAGCTGCTTCAGTTTCACCCCGGCCGACCGGACGAACACGTCAGGTGTAAATCAAACAGGACAGAAGAACAAGAGCCTGACATTGTCCCGCTAAAAGTGCTTCAACTCTTGAGACGTCAATGACCACCACCTCTCAGAATCGCTCACCGTTAGCAACAAAACTAAATGTGTGAAACTTGTGAAAATTAGTTTCACTGCAGTAAAAGTAAAGTAACCCTTTTTATTCTGGCGTAAAGTATTTCATTCTTCTTTCATTCTAGTTTCATTTCAGAGACCGTTTTGTAAGTTTGGATAATGAAGAGGTTGTTTCAGACACCTTCCTTCCCACAATACCACACACACACACACAAGGTAAACAGCCTTTAAGATCATGTTCTGCGCACAGTGAGCATTTAAAGCCGCACATTCGGGGTTCATCGTTTGTCAGTCATCAGCAATAGCTCACAGCTGACCTCACCCTGACCCCTCACACGCACGCACGCACGCACGCACACACACACACACACACAGTCCTGATGTCGTTTCAAACTCGTGTGTCTTCAGATGATCTTGCTTAGGTTGATATGAACTGGTTCTGCTGAAACTCTCAGGTGCGTGTTGTGTCGGTGTGAACAGGTGAGCATTACACACACCTGTCACTCATCTGTGTTAATGGCTCTTAATGTGAGAGCAGGAGCTTTGATCAGATTGACAGGTCAGATTCTGTCAGCCAGTTTAAACACATCCTTCAGTCGCCCAACACTCCAGCTGACGCTCTGAACCGCCTGTGACCTGTTACTGGAATGTTCTGACTTCAGTACGCATCAAACTCTGTGGATGTGTTAAATACACAAGGATCATATCAACTTGGCCACATTTGCCACGTTGTCATGAGGTCTGAATGAGATTATACTCCAGCACAAAGACCGTCTTGTTGTGTACTCAGGATCTTGTCATAGTCATTGTAGTTTGTGATATATCTGAACCAGATGTAAATCACAGGACCTGTAAAATCTCTCAAACTTTCTGGACTGAACAAAGACTCACTGTGTGTGATATCAGATGATGAGGACACGCGCGCGCACGGTTAATAGATATAATCAAATATCAGTAATACGATTTTCTGGATCCCCATGAGTGTATATAAATAAATTAGTTTTCTAAAGTAGTTTTTTTCTTTTAATACAAGAAGCGACGCCATGACACTTATCGTGAAAGGCAAGCGAAAGACATCATACATCGCCTTCTAAGATATATTATATGGACAGATGAGAAACATGTATCCGTCTAGGCGAAAAAACAATCCCAGAATGCATTGCAGTGATCTCAGAGAACGAATCCAACTGAGACTAAAGTGAGAGAACTACTGTATGTAGACAGCTGACTAGGATTTGATAGACAGCCGGTGTTTGTGTCTTTTATATGTTATATTTACAGATATGTGTTCAGGGTTAGTATGAATTTATACATGTGTTTTATCGATTGATCACTTACAGACGTTCAGATGGGGGGGGGGCTGTCACCAACTGATGTATTAATCACAGTCATTATCTTAAATTATGTGTGTGTGTGTGTGTGTGTGTGTGTGTGTGACAGCTGTGTCGGGGCAGTAATGGCTTGTCTTTGTTCTGTGTTTTAAGTGTGTGCGTGTCTTCAACCTCACCTGTCCAGATTATGACAGCTCCTGTATTACCAGAACCATTATAGGAACCACTCACTGGGTACACACACACACACACACATCAGTGTCAGTGTTAAGTTTAATGACACACTTCAGTTCTGAACTATTGTTGTGATTGAGCGAGATCAACTGTTCTGTCAGTTGGTGTCACTGTTGTTGTTTTGTCGTTTTTTAACATTTAAGGTCTGAAACTCACATATATACACGGATGCTTGTAGTTTAGTTTTAATAGGTGTGTGTGTTTGGAGGTCATCTGCGTGAAAAACACATGTAACGTGACCTGTAAGCGTAATGAAACACGGCTCATAAATCACGCAGGTTCAGACGAGACGCTCATCGTGTGACATCTACAGTCATAATTCACAGCAAACAGCCTCTCATCCTTCAGTTCTTCAGCTTACATGCATTACTCCTCAAGACTTCTGTCTGTCAAACAGCCTAGAAAATAAAACATGAAAATAAAACATGCAGTGAAACTACTAAACTAAAGACACTAAATCAAACATTTAATATTTTATTTCAATAAATGTAATAAGCTTAGGGAACGAAATGTTATAATAGCTGTTTAGTTATTCAACTTCAAAAAACTTCAAAAAACAACTTCAAAAATCTATTTTCGGTTTATTTGTTTTTATTATATCATGGACATCAAGTTAAAAAAAACTCTTAAACTGTTTTAATGAGGAATTCTCAATGCAACTTTTTATTTGTGCATACAAGGACAATACAGAGGGAATGTCAACTGAAAAACCTTT